>NC_064921.1:643017626-643342126 GCF_023897955.1 Schistocerca gregaria
AGTAAAAATAATCGTCATCGAACACATCATCAATTTTGTTTACCATTCTTCTGTATATTATTCTTGCCAGCAATTGAATACATGAGTTGTTAATCTGACTGTGCGTTACCTCTTGTCGGCTCTTGTAATCTTGGGAATTGTGGATGATGTTTTTTCGAATGTCACATAGTATATCGCCTGGCTCATACATTTTACGCGCCAACGTGAATAATCGCTTTGTTGCCACTACGCGAATGATTCTAGAGACTCCGATGGAATGTTTTCCATCCATTCTGCCTTATGAGATTTTAAGTTTTCCAAATCTCTCCTAAATTCTAATAATGGATCCCCTCTCTCTCCTGTTTCTGCCTCCATTACATCATCATATAAGTGTCCCACTCATAGATGACCTCAAAGTACTCTTTCCATGTATCCGCTCTCTCTTCTGCATTTAAAAGTGGCATTCGCATTGCTTTTAATTTCACCGAAGGTGGTTTTGACTTTTCTACATCCTGAGTCTGTCGTTTTGAAAATCATTCGTTTCTCTAATTATTCACGTTTTTCATACAGGTATTGCGCCTTAACTTAGCTGCGTTTCCGAGCTGTTTCCTCCCGAAGTGATCTGTATTCTTGTATTCCAGAATTTTCCTGAACATTTTCGCACTTCCTCCTTTCATCGATCAGCTGACGTATTTCTTCTGTTGCCCACAGTTTCTGTATGACACTGTTCTCCTTATTGGAACTGTGCTTCTAATTCAGTAGAAATTCTTTTAGTTTGGCCATTACGTGATCTTCGAAGCTCTTCACAGATCTACTATGAGGAGATTGGCTACTAGTTTGTAGGCTTCTGTATTAATTAATTTAATGTTTAATGCCTTGGCAATATTTTCCTTGCTCAGTTTTGCCGGAATGCGCCTAGGACCGCTCGGTCACAGCGACCGGCCTGACTACACCAACCATCCTGAGGTTTCGTACTGGTTTGTTAAGTTCCCCCACAACCTCACAGATAGTATTAAATATTTCCGCTGACATCGTAATTACTGTAATGCCTGTATCAATGAAATCTTTAGCTAGAACTTTTACCACAATTGCATTTTACGCTTATCATGGTATTTACAGGGGTCAGTGCCTTACTCATCTGTAATGTCCATGTTTCAATTACATCTTAAAGGTTCATTGACATATGTTCTGTACGCCACTATAACCCACAACCATCATAGGACAGCATAATACAGCCAGTTTCAATTTTTGGAGGAAGTCATAGCCAGGTGAGCTTCTTCAGTAATCTCAATAACATTAAGTAATCTCAATAACATTAACTGTTGGCAGCTTGTATCAACTGCACCTCTCTGTAGTAGGCCACTTTGCTGGTGAATAAAGTTCATATTGAATTGGCTGTGGTTTCCCGTCCCTGATTACTTTTGCTTTGATTCTATTGACCTACTCCATTACTGTAGTATCTAGGTAATATACATTATCTACGGACGTCGATCAGCACGCCCAGCATGGTGCTATGGAGGTGCTACTGGCTGTGTCACGAGGTCAACGCCACTGTCTTGTGTTCTGACGTAACTGTAAAACTTACTCCGGGGCCGAATGGACCACCTTGTTCTACTATTATATGTGAAGGTGTTATTCATCTCAGAATCGTCATGTATTAAATAAGTACACTCCAGTGTGGAGACGCGATGTTCTAATTTAGTCTCTGGAATGTGGACTAATTTTCCTGTTACATCCAGAGGCGGATTACTTTCCGGTTTACGTAACACATCACTGTGCCAAACAGGTTCACCCCAATAAGGAGCTTTATTTAAATACTTTTCGAAATGTTTTCGGGGACTGCCTTGCTTACCATGAGATGGCTCTGGGTTAACACTATTTTCCTGAGTCTTTCCTGCCTGCAGTTTCACCAGTAGAACGCTTTTGCACATTGTTCACACGCTTGGCGGTTTCCAGCCATTTCATATGCCCAGCAGTGGCTTTACCTTGGATAAAATCTACAGTGAAATGTATTTATTGTTGATCAGACCAGAATCTAGATAACACTCGCTTAAAAGAAGTTATGAGCACAATAGATTAAATATTTTTCTAATCGCGTGTGAAAACCGGAAATTGTTATTGTTTCAGTAAATTTTCTTTTAGCAAAATAGATGATAAAGAAAAGATTTCCATAAGCTCCTCCCCTCTCCACCCAGTTAGGCGACAGACCAGCATGATCTATTTCATCTCTACACAATCTGTCTTATGATGAGATCCTTAAGGTTATGATGTAGATGTGAATGTAGATCACTTTCCCAACTAATAGAGGGTGGCATGTTGTGCAACATTTGTTTGACAGTGGAAATTAGCTGCTGCGTACTACTAACCTAAAGTGTGACGCTATTATGCGATTCAGGCAAATTTTTGTTACGTCAGTTTTCATTTGGTTTAACTCCATTTTAACGGATTCCTCTGAAGTAACTCCCTCAGATAACACCACAGTAATAGAATTCTTTGTAACAAGATGTAATTCTAAATCTACTTTTCGATGATTAGTGTATCCTTATCCGAAATCCTCTCCCGAAAATTCTTTCATTTAATATCTTGTTCAGCAGTGATATTACTTACTTTCGTACTTAGTTCCTGGAATATTCTTTTATATAATGTTCTTTATCGGTTAAATAGCGTAAGGAACGCCTTGGTACGCAGTTTTAAGGTTCCGAAATTTTCCTGCTAACGCATCCTGCTGCAATTACAAATCTGTCAGTTTAGACGACTTTGCATCTTTATTTTATGCTATTTCGCTATACTTAGTCGACATCTCATTTAGCTGTAATGAGGAGTGTTCGAAATTTGTTTTAATTATTGCCTGTAAACTTGGATTTAATACAATAAATAGAAGTTGAACCCCAATAGTTGTTGGAATAATTTTCCCACTCTCAGTCTACGTCTCCATTTTGTGTTGAACTGTAAATATTCTCAATAGTAAAGTCAGTGAATTCGTTAGCAACGGCATCATGTGCTTCAGATCCCATTTGCACAGATTACCCTATCTTTACTTTACATAACGGTGGATGAAATTATTTAAATAAAATTATATTCGTTTGTTTTATAACAGCACACAAATAATATTAAGGTTGAACATGAAATTCTCAGGAAGAAAATATCTTCCACCTGAAACCTTGTAACAGCACAGTGACATTTCATGCACAAGCAATGAAAAGTTGTATGAATTCGTGTTAGTTGTCATAATAAAAACTCTAATAAACAAATTTTGAATAAAACTGGGCTGTGAACACTTTATAAGACTCGTTACAGTTATGGTACGTGTAGGCAAAAGAGTATATGTAATGTTGTCCTTCCCTCATGCATTGTGTCGTACTGGAGACTATTAACATTCAGTTCCGGAAATCGATTTCTCATTAATGGCTCATAGTTGTTTTTGCTCACTTTACTTCCTTTAATACTGTTAATTTTTCTTTTAGTAGCTACAAACAATTTCTTAAGATATTTGCAATACACATGACGCAAGCAAGTAGAGGAAACATTTAGTTACGAAAATTAGAGAGAAAGTATTGAACTTCACATGGCTTTGAGGGCATAAACTTATTCTGTTCGAGATTATTTCCTTACTCTTGCGAGTTTTACTACAATCCCAGAAGGTATGCTTAGAAACAGCGGACTTCGTGACACAAGATCATGTTTAATTGTTAAACGAAATTAATATATTGATGGAAAAAATGGCAACACCAAAAAAAGTATTTTCAGAAATACTTTTGTTCAGGTATCATATTTAAGTGAATAACATTGCTGTCGGAAACATCCTATATAGTGCTGTTCATGAATGGTAGCACTCTGGCAGTTTTAACAACCAGAATGAAATAATGAGAGTGCTCCTGCAAAATCGCATCAAAGACATAACTGCAGGTGAAGGTCCAGTATGTCTACCATGCAGACAGGTTGGTAGCAGGTCCTGAACTTGCTTCCTTCTAACCAACACACAGCCATCACTGGCACGGAGGCAGAACCAGCTTTCATCAACTTTCAGACTACATCCGGCCCTCCAGTGAGCTGTAGGAGTACAGTCCCAGAGAGAGCCAGGTGGGATGCAGAGGTGAGATCTTAGTTACGCTAGAGAGTACCAAGAAACCATAAGTGACAATAATAAATGTATTGGATAGTAATGTGGAACTATTTACCAAAGTTCTGCACATCAGCCGGGCTAGTGGAGTAACGCATCGTCAGCAGCAGAATGCCGACGTATGATCGACTCAGAGTATTGCTGGCACAGCGAAACATTTGGGGGACGGCTGCGACGTTATGGGTGGCCGTCGACCTGTGGGTTCCGGCAGCCTACAGCTCAGCGTATCGAACTCCGAAGTGCTGTCATGGACGTCGGAGATTTCCACTCAGTAGTCTCGACCAAGATCTACCTGACGTATTCAGTGGCTCGCAGGGGGCGGCTCTCATCCCTCATTTAGGAAACAGGAGCCGACAGCATCGGGGATGAGCAGCAGCAGCAGCAGCAGCGCCACCCACTCTAAGGCGGACTATGGACAGCACCGATGTCACGCAGTTGAAGCCCCCAGCCAGACGATAGGAGACGTTCAGTGTGCCGAGGATCTAGTACTGTAACCTCTCCTCTCACTGGCCAGCCGCATTTGACAGAAGGACCGAGAGTACACACTGGGGCCGGCCGCGGTGGTCTCGCGGTTCTAGGTGCGCAGTCCTTAACCGCGTGACTGCTACGGTTCGAATCCTGCCTCGGGCATGGATGTGTGAGATGTCCTTAGGTGAGTTAGGTTTAAGTAGTTCTAAGTTCAAGGGGACTGATGACCACAGCTGTTAAGTCCCATAGTGCTCAGAGCCATTTGAACCATTTGAAGTACACATTGGGCAGTCGGCAATAAGGACTCAGCAACGAGCAATGAGACATTCGTTAATAAGGGCAGGTTATTTTTGTTCGCACTTCCCGTACGTTCTGCAGCAGTGCATGTGGCTATCACATTTTCCCTGTTTTCCTCTGTTTCACTAGGAAGTGACTTCAAACATTCGCAACATAACATTTCAGAGGCTCTTTTCAGCTGATTTGACACCTTAATATTTTAGAGATCCGTTGTACCTAGCCTTTCTTATAAAACTCTTTTTCGTCACTAGTATGACGGTATCTCTCGGCTGCCAAGATATTATGGTTTGCTGGCACATATGGACGTTCGGTCATTCGTCTGTGCTGCGGTATCTTCCGTATTTATCGAAATCCGCTCAGTGTATCTCCGCAACTGGCAGCGTACTGGTCATTAACACAGGCTGTTCTGCTTCTGGGAGCAGCCAAGGTAGAACTTGGCCGAATCTTTAATGTCTGTTGTGAATACCATCTTAAGGCATAACATTCTTGCTTCACACCACTGACTTCGCAAATGGCAGTGGTTGGGATCAGTGTATTGCACTCTACAGAGCGTGTCCTTGAAGTCACCAATTTGTAGCCGTTGCGTCCATATGGTGCCAACTACTGCTCACAATGGTGCTGCAGAAGCAGTCTGATGGGCCAGAGGCATACACTGAAGACACGCGGCCATCTGGAGGCCAGTCTTCTTCCGGCCATACATTCTCGCGACCATCTCTGACAGCAGTCATGTACAGTATCTGCATAGCTATAAAGTCTTTTAGCAATGTCGTAGAAGCAAAATCCAGCATCCCGTGGCCCTATAACACGGCCTCGTTCAAACTCAGTGAGGTGTTGATTATGGCGCCTTTGTCGCATTCCTGTCTAACATTGACTAAAAACTTCCACTGCCAAAGGTAACTAACACTCGACCGTTACAGCGTGTATTTAAAGCAAACCTGATGTGCACCCTCAGAGTGGCGCTGCTAGTTCCACCCTTGTAAGACTGGCACGAAATCTGCATCATCTTTCAGATGTAGAGACATGTCTACCAATTTTCGTTCATGTCGCAAATTGATTCTTGGTGCTCCGACTTTTTCTCGTTAGTGTAGTTCGCGTGGTACGGGGCGCGAATGTCTCGTCTCCAGACTTACTACTTCCAACTAATTTAAAATGCCAAAAAATATACACAATTTTTCATTTTATCTGAATGACAGGGTAATGCCCTCCGCTATCAAAATGAAGCCGTAAATGACTTAAAAGATGTCATTATTTCACAAGAATGACACCCTACCAGCAGTGATGTTCGAATCAGAAGAATGAAGACTGAAAATTAGTTCAATTATATTTTTACAAAAAAATGCAGAATGTCATATATAATTAAGACACCGACATAAAGTTTCTATTCTTGGGCATATTCTTATCACTAATATCGTTGAAACACAGTGATTTGTTACAAGATGCATCTGTGTCTAGAAGGAGCAGCGACAGAGAACCATTGTGTACGCTATCATTTCAGCTCCTGCTCTGTCTCAGCATCACTGTTTTAAGTTCATAGCAGTCAGATGTCGCTGTCGTTGCTTGATTGCGTATTTCCTTAAATTAAACAACACAGACGAGCACGAGTATTTTGCTCTCTACATTTGACTTTAAAGTCTAAATAAAGAGGTTTCTAAAAACTTGCGCTATGCAAAGAGAAACAATAACGTATCTACAAATAGTTTACACCACAAATGAGCACTCAGACAGTAACCACCGTTATGTAGACACTGAAATTACAGAACAATCAATACGTAGGATCAGAGATATAATCAACATTTCTTTGAGAGTACAACAGTGAGCCGTGGAAAAAATTGTTGTTTTGAAGAGCGCGCAGCAACGCGTTGTGTGAAACAGTCGCCCTCCGTTTCTGGCGGTGGCGGCGCTGTGGCAATCGCAGCTTTGGTGTCTCCCTCTGGTGGAAAAGGGGAAAGGCTGCCTGTTCACGTGCATTGAAGGGGCGCAATCAGCTCGCCAGCGCCAGTTGGTGATCGGAGTGAGTCTGGATCAGTCACTCGTTCGCATTTGTGTGGCAGTTAGTGTCTGTCTGTCGTTTGGATCAATCTTTAAGGCCGGCACTTCGCCACTAACAGAATTCAGCTAGTGGTTGCCCGGTCGGGGCTGAGTTCCTGCAGCTGAGTTCCTGCACCTGAGTTTGCGCGTTAGGCCGTCAGTCTGCTCGAGTTGCTCGGGCAACGGTCATTGGCGGTTGAATCGATCAGTTGGTCGGTCGCTCACTGACAAAGAAGATGACTTGTCCGCCTTGAGCGTCGGTGCATGTGAGGTAGCCACGTGAGTCCAGAGAGCCGCGCCGTACAGCCAGGGATAGTGGCTTCGCCGCCGACTCGAGAGTAACAGGAGTCAACCCACGATTCGGTCTGGCCGGTGCGAGCTGCGACGCCGTGAGACGGGAGAAGCGGCTGGCAGCGGACGGTTCGGGAGAGCGTTGGGGGTGCTGCGCCAGGTCTTCGCCACAAATCGCAGTTTATTAGAAGTGAAGTGTTTGGAGATATGTTGTTTCATTTACTTGTTAAATTCTACTTGTTTTCTTGGTGAGGTCACCAGCCGCTTTGTTTTGGGGTCGTCCCACCATTCTTCTGCATTTGCCCACCCGCGGGAAGGTAGTTATTTATGAATTGGGTGGTCCGTTTTTCCCTTGTAGAGTAGCGGCTGGTTAGAGCAACATGTATTTCGGGTTGTTCAGTAATCTCCCTGCCAATCTGCCATACGTTAGTAGCTACCTCAGTCATGTTTGTCTGATTCAGTGTTAACGAATTTATTGGTTGAAGTGTAACGGCCGAATTTATGAAATACGTTTCTATCTTGCCTATCATGTTGAGAGGCGGTATATGTGTAATGAGTTGCATATTTGGCTAACCTTGTACATTTTATGTAAGATTGTATTTCACGGATTTTTTTGAATGGTTATTTTATAATATAAACTTGCCACCATTCCACAGTAAGAGTTTTTTAAATCAAGTTGCACCTTCGGTGGGAAGTTAATGTTTTAATGTTAGTGTTTTGTACCATTTACATCCATCATACGAGGTGCATAGTTATGTGCTTGTGTGAGTTTTTAAAAAATTTTAGTTTAAAGTAATCTGGTGCGTTGCAGATTTGCACCAGTGTAGTCTTTCAGAGGTTGTTGTGAGAGGTCGGGACTACGGCCTTGTCAAAAGGGGTTGGCAAGATTCTCAACCCGAAAGCTCATACTGTCAAAAATTTGTTCTTTCTGCCTCTGAATAAATTGTAACTTGATATTTAAAGGGTGCTTGTTTCTGATTACAATTTTAAATCTGTTTGTAATTAAAAAAGTCTTTTAGGAATAAAATTTCCATTTGTTGAAACAAATTTGATTTTTTTCATCATTTACTCACTTGCAACTACTCCCAAGCTCACACAGTGTGATTAAATGTGTTAATGTTGTTGATGAATCGCTAGTAAATAAAGTAAATTCTTAGGAAAAAGTTTTGAAAGTAAATTCAAACAGCTTATTTATTCACGATCATGTCCACTTCCTGAAAAGTAAAGGTTGGTAGATATAAAAAACAGTATGGGAGCAGGGTATTTTCGCCCCCATGTCGATGTCTGGTCCCGCAGCTGAGGTCAGACTGGTGAGAGGCGCCCCTACAGTGGAGGTGTCAGAAGCAGTGGTCCAGAATCGGTGCCCCGCACCCAGTCCGGCGGCCAGGCCCGCGCTACGAGACCGCACATCCGTCAGCGCCGGCCTGGCTGCCAGAGGCTCTGACAGCAGTCGGCCGATGCACTGCGGGGCGGCCGCTCTTCCCGCCTCGAAATTAACGCCGTGCCTGCGGTGCGTGTGATGGATGCCAGCAGTTCGCAAGGCGATCGAAAACCAGCCAACGAAGGCCACCACGTGACAGACGGCCAATAGCTCCTTTATCCTATAAATATACAAATAAGGAACTTAGGTTGCTGTCAGAAGCAGGACAGACCGCAGTTCGGATCGAAAAGCGTTAAAGAGAAGTGCAGAATTGCATCTTAGCAGTATGCCGTGTTCGACACTATATTATGTTGCCTATACTGTCTATCAATGCTGAGGTAACCCCTCTGACTGAAATAATGCTTTATGTGTGCCAGCGTAGCGGCAGAAGGAGGGAAAGGACTCGGTTCACTGATGGCGGGTATGCAACAAGTGCGCGTCTCGATGTACGCACGGTCGGCGCAGACAACTTGTTTACCTTCTCTAGACGCAAGGCGCCGTGCACTGTCATTCTGTATATTGGTTTGAAGCGTACAGAGCATGTCTAATTCATTCGTAGTGGGGCAAAGGCAAAAAAAAAAAAAAAAAAAAAAAAAAAAAAAAAAAAAAAAAGTGTGTGAAATCTTATGGGACCAAACTGCTAAGGTCATCAGTCCCTAAGCTTACACACTACTTAACTTAAATTATCCTAAGGACAAACACACACACCCATCCCCGAGGGCGGACTCGAACCTCCGCCGGGATCACCACACAGTCCATGACTGCAGTGTCCAATACCGTTCGGTTAATCCCGCGCTGCGAGGCAAAGACAGTGTGCCTGTTTAATGAGTGAATTTTTTAACCTGTTGTTTAATATCTTTTGCAGGTTGATCGCAATGTCCGTGAGAACCTGTTCTGTGCACTTGCTAGATGTTACAGCTGGCTGGCTGGTGGTTTGGAGGAAGCGCTACCTTCCCACCTATGGGTAACCGGGGCTGGGAAATCCTGGTTAGTGAGAGGAGACTCCTGGTCGAAGCTCGTGAAGTGGGTATTGTACGAACTGCCGGCTTCCGCCTTGGCTTCTATAAGTTAAGTTTTCATTCTGCCTTCTAGCGACCTGGCGTCACTCCTCAGTAATTAGGTCCGGTGCTAATAATATTTACTGAAGTTTTTCTGAAGAACAACATACAATTGTAAATTAATTTAAGCCGTCAGACGCATAAAAATGGTTGAAATGGCTGTGAGCACTATGGGACTTAACTTCTGAGGTAATCAGTCCCCTAGAACTTAGAACTACTTAAACATAACTAATCTATGGACATCACACACATACATGCCCGAGGCAGGATATGAACCTGCGACCGTAGCTGTTGCCCTGTTTCAGACCGTAGCGGCTAGAACCGCTCGGCCCTTCCGGCCGGCCACAGGCCCATAATTGTTAGTGGTTTTATAAATTCTTATATATGAAATAGACTTTGTTTCACAAAAGACATGGGTAGCAGATTAAGATATTGTTGTTTTAAAGGAATTGGTTTATATAATTGTTAAATAAAACGAGTGATAAAAAAGGGGTCTAATCTTTCCTATTTATTTCCCTATTCTCCAGTAAAAACGTCCCACAGTACTTCCTATAAGAAAGCAGAACTACCATAAAGCTAAAAGATGTAGGGTTTTCGTACCTCGCCATCTTTTGTAGAAACGTCGGATGCGACGCATTAGCTCTCTTGTTCTGGCCTTCTAGCAAACAGCTGAATACTATAGCACACTCCGAGCCTCGATAATTTAAGGAGTGTATTTTACACTTTTGTCGCCGGCCGCGGTGGCCGAGCGGTTCTAGGCGCTTCAGTCCGGAACCGCGCGACTGCAACGATCGCAGATAGGTTTACGTAGTTCTAAGTTTTAGGGGACAGATGACCTCAGATGTTAAGTTCCATGGTGCTCAGAGCCACTTGAACCATTTTTGAGCACTTTTTTTTGTTTGTTTGAAAAAACCTTTTGTTGGTTGAAGGTAACGTTCTTCGGTGAGGCGTGTGTGGCCGTTGTGTTTACACGGCTGCGAATATGGATAATCGTCAGATGTGTAATGGAGTGACTACAACGAGGATTTGTTCCGAAGGGGAACTCGAACCGAGATTTTGCGCTTTTCGCAAGCGTTTGCGTTATCATTAGGCTATGTGTGCACCTCACAGCTAGATCCAAACGTCCATATGCCATAAACAATATATCTGTAACCTACAGTCGTACATTCATTACGCATTTTCCCATACAAGGGAAACATTATAACAGAATGTCGTTTTCTGGTGTCGGCGAATAAATACAATACGGTGCAGTATTCCTTTGGACACGCCTGCACACATTTGGTTGACAACCTATGGAAGTTTGTCTCTGGCCTTGAGACATGTTAACACAGTGTAATGGCGAGGCGACCGTTCTCAATAAGCGAGAAATTTGGGTGCGAGGCTTCTTCCGGCACAAATATTTATGTTTGTCCGAAGCAACATTGAATCGCACTTCTGAAAAACACAGGCACTGCAGTATTGTTGTGTTTACGTTTGCATACTCATGTGCAACTTGCAAAAACTCAGGAAAACTTAAAAGGACACAGTATATACGATTTCAACACAAGTGGACACTCTGAAACTTGGTTCAGAAAAACACACTGACAAATCAGTTCACTATCGGAGAAAGTAGCCAAACTTTCGGATCAGTTCACTAACTTATCTACAAAGATAGACGATGATCTGTATGACACTACTGTTCAGAAAACCATTGCTTTTTCTAGCCGAGTGTTTGGAAATACATCATAAGCAAATGGCAAGAAAAGACACACACACAGATTCGGAATTATTATCTGTTTAGAAACAATATAGTGTTCAAACGCTGCACTGTTGATGACAAGCTATGGGTACTATGCATTCCTGACGATTTTGTTAATAAGCTCATGTGGTACATTCATTTCAGCAACGCACATTTTGGTCCAAGAAAATGTTATCATATTCTTCGAACGACATGTTATTTTAACAATATGGAAAAGACAATTCTAAGAGTCTTCTCTACTTGTAAATTTTGTCAAAAGGCTAAACCATCTACTGTCTCGCATCGTGCTCCGTTGTTTATTACCATTCCTTCTAAATTAAAGGAATTTGCTTCTGTGGATCTCTTGGGACCTCTTCTCAGAACATCTAATGGATTTTTGTACGTTCTAGTCACTGTTGAACTTACTTCAAAATTTGTTTCTTTCACACCGTTACGTAAAGCCACTGGAAGGTCTGTATCCTACGCCTTTGTTAAAAATTTATACGTGAAGTTGGACACGTCAGTAAAGTCATTTCAGATAACCGACCGCAATTCAGGTCTGCTGTTTGGTCACGCATGCTTCGGAATCATAAAATCAAACCTGTTTTTGTTTCATTGTGCTCACCACATTGTAACCCGTCTGAAGGGATTATGAAAGAAATCAACAAGCTTTGCAGTCTTTATTGTCACAGAAAGCATCAGCATTGGGACAGATATTTACACTTATTTCAAAACGTGCTGTATGAAATGCCTCATGACTCCACTGGTTTACCACCTATACTTGTACTGAAGAATGAAGAACCACCGAACAGAATCTGAGAGCTTGTACGTTTCCCGAATACACGTAAACTTCGACACAAAGACATAATTGATTTGGCTATCAAAAATATAAAATCTGCAGCAGACAAAAGGAGAAAACTACACGCTAAAGCAAACGCAAAGATATTATATATTGGTCAGAAAGTTCTCATTAAAGCTCATTCATTGTCACATAAGAAGAAACACCTGAGTCACAAATTCTTTCTGATTTACAACGGACCTTACAGAATCCGACGTACACCACATGATAATTGCGTTGAAGTTGAAACTCTGTGTACTAGGAAGAGTAAAGGATTGCACCACATTTCACATGTAAAACAGTTTATTGAGAGATAATGTGCTTTTTAACTTAGTCTTTGCCATAAAATTTTTCACTTCACGCTACTAGTACGCGTTGTCAGAAACTGTTATTATGCAACAATGTTTTGAAGTTAACTATTCAGTCTAGAACCTAGGGAACCTATTTAGACAGTAATTACCACTGCATTGTGATAGTGAACAGACGACACAGTGTTACTGTGTGTGTACATTCTTGCTTGTTAGGTGAACGATTACGTAACGAAGATACGGCTTACAAACTTAGAACATATGCTGCTAAAGGGATTTTAATGCATCATTTTGGTTTACTTCAAAACATACTCTTTATTTGAAGTACATTCGGTGAGATAAAAGATGACTTAGCATTTGGTTTCTTTGATAGCTACACGATTATATCACGACGCTACTAATATGTGACACAATTTACTTTGTTGCTCTTGCGGTGTATCTGTTTTATATCTGCACTGTTTTTCTGTATTATTCTGGAAAGTAAGACATGTTTTAGTGGTAAAGTTTGTGGTATAGCTACAATGAGACAGCCTTTTTCGTAGCACAACAATACGTTACAGTATAGTACTTTCTTGATACTGTACTGTACGTAATAACTACGATATCTATACGCATAGCATTTCGCTTTTGTTTATTACGAGGTAAGTACATTGACTTCCAGACACCTTTGCTTACGGACGACGATAATTACGACACTTGGCACATTTTTTACCCTTAAGTAATGACAGAGATTGCCTTACAACAAGCGCTACAGTACACGTATTTGAGTTATTAATTTTGTACTTAACGCATTTATTTTTAAAGATTTTTGAATTACAAAGATAGAAAAGTTTTCCGTGATACATTTCATTATATTGCTGTAATTTCTAAAACTTGATGGTATAATTACATTAATCCTCAGGGGGGTACACGCTAACATTGTGTACCAAGTGTTTGGTAAGCACAAGGAGCCCTAGCTAATATGGTATTTGCTTATACAGCTTTACACATCGGTACCATATTTCTGTAACACATAAATTACACAGCTATCTGATCATTTAACTGAGAGAGACAAACATTTATTTTACTACATCAGTGACAGATGTTTCCGTAATTACACAATTGGATAATTTCACACTTACGAAATTGTATTTT
The DNA here is from genome assembly GCF_023897955.1 of Schistocerca gregaria. Taxonomy (NCBI): domain Eukaryota; kingdom Metazoa; phylum Arthropoda; class Insecta; order Orthoptera; family Acrididae; genus Schistocerca; species Schistocerca gregaria. The sequence goes on from NC_064921.1 coordinate 643,031,285, forward strand.
GTCTGTACTTTGTGAACTGTTCATATTTTTTCGGGACCATTGTGATGCTTTGAGAGCTTTGAATGATGTATTTGGTATGGTATCATGATTTTTGAAGTACATTTGAGGTAGATGACTTCATTAAAGGTTTTGAAATTATTGCAGAAAGCTACGACATTTTTGAGATTTGACTGAGGTGTTATGATATTATTACTATGACGATGTGTATTATGCTGTTGAGGTATGTTTATGATCCATAGGCTGATGCTATATAAGGAATTTGATTATGTTACGTATTTATTATGAAGAAGTGTCGACGAACATGTATATGTGTAATAAGGTAAAGAATAAAGAGTAGTGGTTAGGGACTCAGATTTGTGAAAAAGGATGTTGGAAACCAAGAATCGGACATTAAGAGTTATGAAATATATGTAAATGCGTGAATCTATCACAATGCCGGCGAAAATTTTTTGGACACTGTTATATTGAGATTTTGTTTCTACACATTTGTATCGTAAATTCTCGACCTGTGAAATTTTTTATATGAGACTGTCTCTGTAGCGCAAACTGCTGTCATAAATATTTCGGAAAGGAAGCTAAGTAACCCAGGTGGCGCCCAGGTGTGCCAGTCGCCTGGAGAAAAAGCCATTAGGTAAAAAAAAGGGCCATTATCCTCACTATTGACATTTCTTTGTAGAAAGCATCGCAAATATGACACGCTCAAACTTGAAAACCTATGATTACACTGTGGAGCTCTTAATTTATGATATTTACTAAAAAGCCTAATGAAATGATGAGAAATATTTTACTTCTATCGTCTTTTTAGTTGAGAGATTGCTCAATTTGTTTAATATCTAGTTTCTAGCTGCATGCGGCATTTGGTTAAAATAAAATTTAATAGTCGTCCTAATATAGTTATTTTATGCCTACAGATCCGGTAAATAATGATTTTACCATCTACTTTCTTAAAAAAAAGTTAACACAAATAGTCATTTCCCCTCACAGGAACTATATAAATAATTTTTAACGACTTTGTAACTTTCTGGCGGAGTACGTTTTTGTGATGCATCACTCGAGTGTTATGATGTGACACGGGTATGAAACATGGCCATTTTTACTGTAATATTTTTTCTGCTTGAGTTTGTCATGTTTAGATATAAGTTACTGCATCTGCTGCTGCTGTTTGTCAGGCATAGTGTTACTGAATTTGACTTTGTATTACTCTGTTAAGCCAGTTTTACTACTCATTTATGTTTCTTGTTGCTGCACATTACCTTATATTAGCTGTAATATTGCATTTGCTTTGCTAATTTAGACATACTGCTGCTTGATTTGCAAATCTGCGTTTATGTCATTGCTGTTTGTGTTAATTGTTTTGTGCTGCTGCATTGCCTCGTCCCTTAGTTTAGCGTCTGAGCTTAGTAGATTTAAGTTAGCTTAAGATTGGGTAGGCTATATGAGAGAACGAGTTGTGATGAATTGGAAAAAATGCATTGAGGAGCTATAATAAAATGGTTTGGCCAAAAAAAGTATTTTGAAAGAGGATATGAACAAAAAAGTAGGGTTGAGGGACACCAGGTTTCGGTAGGATTTTCTTGGAAATAAATAATGAGGTAAGATAATGGAAAATAAATAATGAGGTAAGAAATATGTGAACATATAAATACAGAAAGCATGCTTGGATTGGATTTTTTGGAGGAAACAAATGTTGAAATAAGACGAAAGATCTATGTAATGAAGTTTTGGGTTGGACTGCAGTACCAAATGTTACACTGAAAACAAACCCTGCACTTTTCTCTTGTGTTATTCTGCTATGTGTTTGTGTACACTTTTGTATTTGTGTTTTTCTTGTCTTTATGTGTTTAGCTAATAAGATGTATATTGTAGAATTTTTCTGATAATATGTTACTTACTTTGTAAAGATGTTTAGACATAATTTGTTCTGTTTTTGTTTTAATGCTTATGTGTGAAGTTGATGTTTCAAAAGTTATTCTTATCTTTTATGTATGTACTTATGTCATAATTCTTGTAACACTGATGTACATGTTTGTTTCTATTTTTTGTAAAGCCTGTTTTATTCCTAAAGTTATCTGCATTGTTATGTTACTTAATGATGTATTTGTACCTTTGTTATTGTATTCTTATGTTATAAAATTGTAATTGACAGCAGTTCATCAAATTAAGTAACTTGTAAGTTACATTTCACTGTACACGTTTCTGTTGGTCATTGTATATGCACAATATGTGAAAAAAGAGGACTGTTAGTGTTTGGACATGTATTAATGATTCAGCAAGGGACTGATTAATAGCATTGCTGGTTATAAGGACAATACCAAAAACTTTGTGTGTGCACAAGTTGTGGTTTATGGACTTCCTATATTCTCCACAAGACTCATCGATGGTGATTGTGCACCTGCACAGTCGCAACAGATGGCTGCTGGCCATCTCTACAAGGACTACAGTGGGTCTGCATCTTTGATGGCCCAACAATACCATTATTTCTACAAGGACTGCACTGGGACTGCACCTCTAAGGGCCCACCAATATCGTAATGTCTACCAGGACTACAGTAGGTCTACTCTGTGATGACCTACCTACCAATATTCTTCAAAACTTCGACTGACTCTGCGGTGGGTTTGCTCTGTTGTGGCCCATTACCTGTCTGCATGTCAAGAGTCCGCACTGTCTTTCCCTTGGAAGGACAACACTACTTCTTCAAGACTGCATGGAAATCCACTACTTCCGTGTGCATTTTCTTTTACTCCTCAGACTTTGAGAAAAACACTGCTACTGATGAACGATCATGACTGTCTTTATGGACTGTGAGAAAATTTTAGCTTTTGGCCAACATTGTATCAATAAGTGTGTGCATTTGATTTCTTTGTTACTGTAATTGTGAAAAATTTTAACAAATATGTATTGGCCAGTGCCCAAAACAATTTCTAAATTTTTTGTGGGGAGCATGGGGGCTATGTAAGTAGGCTGTCTAGGTTTTTATATTGGTAACGCCACGTAGCGCTCTGTATGAGAATCACTGGCTGTGCTGTGTGCAGTCTGTGGCTGGTTTGCATTGTTGTTTGCTATTCTAGTGTTGGACAGCTGGATGTTAACAGCGCGTAGCGTTGTGTAGTTGGAGTTGAGCCGCCAGCAGTGGTGGATGTGGGGAGTGAGATGGCGGAGCTTTGAGAGTGGATAATCTGGACAGAGACAGTAAATTTGTAAGACTGGATGTCATGAACTGCTATATATATTACGACCTTTGAACACTATTAAAGTAAATACATTGTTTGTTCTCCATCAAAATCTTTCATTTGCTAACTATGCCTGTCAGTAGTTAGTGCCTTCAGTAGTTTGAATCTTTTATTTAGCTGTCATAGTGGCGCTCGCTGTATTGCAGTAGTTCGAGTGACGAAGATTTTTGTGAGGTAAGTGATTCATGAAAGGTATAGGTTATTGTTAGTCAGGGCCATTCTCTTGTAGGGATTTTTGAAGTCAGATTGGGTTGCGCAAAAAATATTGTGTGTCAAATTAGTGATGATCAGAATAAGTAAAGTGAGAAATGTATGAGTTCGTTCAGTTCTGCTCAGCTGTTAGAAAATCAAATAATCTAAGAGGTTTATCTTCATAGTAATTCATTAATTTTTCTAAGGGGTCGTTTCAGTCTGATGCTATGTCTCCAGTGTTCTGTACCTAATTCCGAACACTCGTTTGGGTGAAACTTACCTCAATGATTTTTTAATTCCGATCGAATATTATTATGTAATCTTTGAACTTCCAAATATCTTTTAAACTGTGACTCAATTATATCTTCCGTACTGAATCTAATTTCTTCTTGTACCTTGTCGTCCGACAAGTGCCTTCGTAGAAGTCTTCAGTGTTCGCTTCCCTCTGCGCTTTACAGAGGAATTCCAATCGTTAATATGACCACTTTGAGTTTTGGTTTCAGTATCTTTGAAGGACGTTTTAGCCTTTTTATATGCCGAATGAGTCACTCGGAAGGCCATTTATTTTACAAATTCTTCATTTCTTCTGCAGCCATTTCTCCGTGGCATCCCCGAGCTTCTTATTTATTTAATTCGTATGTGACATATTCTTGTATCTCTCTCTTTGTACCGAGCGAGGTGGCGCAGTGGTTAAACACTGGACTCGCATTCGGTAGGACGACGGTTCAATCCCGCGTCCGGCCATCCTGATTTAGGTTTTCCGCGATTTCCCTAAATCGCTCCAGGCAAATGCCGGGATGGTTCTTTTCAAAGGGCATGGCCGACTTCCGTCCCAGTCCTTCCCTAATCCGATGAGACCGATGACCTCGCTGCCTGGTCTCCTTCCCCAAAACCACCCAACGCCTCTCTTTGTTCAATGTTCAAACGTGTGTCAGTTCCTAAGAGACCAATCTTGTGAGGCCATCGGTAGCTAGATTTACAAACTACTTAAACTAAGTTAAACTAACTGATACAGCAATACTTGAGGGCGGACTCGAACCTCCGGCTGGAGGGGCCGCGCAATCCGTGAAATGACGCCTCAAACCGCGCGAAAACTCCACTCGGCATTCCTGTCTTTCCCGAACATTTTTGTACAAACCTCTTTCGTCGATTAGCGGAAGTTTTTCTTCGTTACCCAACGTATCTTCGCCGTCACCTTCCTTGTACCCATATTTTTCTCTCCAACTTCAGTGATTTTTCTTTTTAGAGACGCCGATTCCTCTTCAACAGAACTGCCTAATAAGTTATTCATATCTCAGTATCTGCAGCCTTAGAAACTTTAAGTAAACGAATCATTCTGCTCAAAGTCTGGAGATACCAAGAATAGGTGAATGAACAAACTGAACGAATAAAACGAAAGACGCTTTCACCTTTCAATAAGAGATCGCTATCTTAGCTAAAAATTTAGCGTCTGTTCTTAGCCCTCAAGTCGGAAAACGCGAACAACAGAGTTCAAAGTCTATTACTTTTATTCTAAGGTGGAAATCTTTCTCTCGGTCACTCGGATTTGTCTATGAGCTTTGACGTAGTGTCTTTTTTCAACTCCCTGATGGTAATTAGTGAGAAACTGGACGTGGAAATGACGAAGCTCTGCCATTATGTGCTGACGTCGATATACGTTTTACTCAACGACGATTATTTTGTGCGGAGGCTGCCGGAGTCGCCACTTAATAGGGAGCGATGAGAAAGTTTCCTTTTCAGCGTGCTGTTGCAGCGTATATGCAACGTAGCGCTACTTCGATGAGGCGTACAAGTATTGACATGTAGGCAGGGAATTAGCGTGGCATTCATGTGTGGGCTGTAAGTGCTGAAACGTGAAGTATGGTGATGTTATTATCAAATGCGTCCTAACAGGACCAACCTGCTGTTATCCTTTTCTTGACTGTCCAAGGACAAACACAATTAGACGTCCACATAAGAGTGAAGAGTGTGTGGAAAACCACCCCACCATTAGTAATGCTGCGGCCTCATGGTAGCACACGTCCACGTACCTGTAGTGTACAGTACACTGGAAATGAAGATCTAAGAAAGGTGTTGTGGCAGGAGCCTACCAACAATGACCCTTCAGCCGTTAGCGCTTTTGTTACATATTCTATTAGGAACATATAGTTATTATGCATTCTCGACACCGGTAGTTATTCCTTTGTGATTACTGATGTTGCGCTTCGAAAATTAGAAGGGGATGGTGTCCTTATCCATCTTTTTACCACTGCGTGGGACAAAAGGTGAAGGGAGCCCTTTTAGGGAAGAATGTGGAATTCAAATGGCAGATTCGAGTTTATTTTAACTATCAACGATGCTGTTTCGCAGTAAAACTTTTAATTGTTCTCCAGATGAACGCTGAAATAATTTTGTGGACCTTAGAAATCACGACGCGAAATTCCTATGGAAACTGCGTTGAATTAAATTTTGATCATTATGTGTTGAGAAATGAGTCGGAAGTGAGCGCCTTTAGATCTCTTGCTCGATCTGAATTACGACCGGAACCTGTGGCCCTGGTCTGTTTCATAATCGGTCTAAGTTTTCCTTTTCCGAGAGAGGAAGGAATGAAGTCTTAACTGAGTTTATGAAGAAAGGTTTCACTAGTGTGGGCAATGTATCAAAGATCGACCGAACAAAATTAAAATTGTATTGCAAACTTAGTAACGACGCAGACGTATTTTCTGATTCACCTGGAGTAATTATGACTTCAATTGAAAATTTCATCCATGAGTTCCATGTACGGGGACATGAAAGGTTTATCGATATATCTTGCTCATTATAGAGCTCGGCAATGCAAGCAGCTACAGTCGTTAAACGTCATAACGAATAGAAATCGAGGTGCACCGCAATGTTCGTAGTAAAAATTAAAACCTCTGAAAAGGAGAAGTCATCAAAATAAATAAAACAGGACATGGAGGTGATAGTGCGGTGCCGCACATGTGGCAGTTGCGGCGGTGCAGCATGTCAGGTGTGACTGGTAATCCTAAATGCGCTCTAGCTTATCATGCTTGAATTTGGTGTACGATATTATCCTTACGGTTTCTTCTTTCTGGGTGTGTATTATTGGTTCGAATGTGCGCTGTGTTGTTCCCACGTGCTGAGAAACGGTGCATAACGTATCTTCTGTAGTGAATATCAAGCATTCCTTTGCGACTATGTTTTTAGTTGACACTGTTTTTATAACTTATATCCGCGAATTGATTTCCTACATTTTCGCAATAATTATTGTGATACTAAAGTTATTTAGTGCAACTCTCCGAACATTTCACTCTTCTTACTTTAAAGACATCTAATTACCAATGACGGTTTGATATTTTAATATTTTATATTGTACATTTTAAATTGAGGATTGTAATATTAATTTCATCTAATCAGGGTGATAAACTTCCAGTGATTCAATATAATCTTAACTGATATAATTAAGTGGCTGAGACTTAATCCATGCAAACGAGCACTAGACCCGACTTTGAAATCTTATCATCGTATAAGACGAGAAGTTGAAAACAGGTAGGAATCATTCAGTGACATCACTAATTCTGTATCATAGTGAATGATACATATCATTCTATACCATCAGTCATAGTGTTTTACAGCAGCAACCATGCAGTTCCACTGCCAGCAAAGAATTAGCAAATTTCACGTGGGAGGAGCCAGTGTCTGCGGAAAATGAAATACATTCAGCTGTTTTATCATCACCACCCACGACATGCCTGCGCCTGACATGTCCGCATCAGGCTTTGACGGTGTTCATGTTAGGAAAGCAGTTACGCGTCATTTACGGAAAGATTCTTCCACTGCTAGAATTTCAGTTCCCACGAAGTGGTAAAATGCCGCACTAGTGCCCTTGAAACGTCTTGATGTGGGGTTAATCTTCATCAGCTGTAATTTTAAAATTAATTAATGTAAAGGTATAGTATTTTCAGTCATACTGCAGAAGTTTGGGCACGTTTCTAAGGTGGTGTAGAGGGCCATAACATGCTTCATGAGTAACTGAGATGACGCACCAAATTACCATACAAGGAACTTTGGGCAATGTAACTATGTGACTACCTCGATATGACGACAAACCAATCTTGAGGAAGAAATGTGAGTTTGCTTAATTTGTTACTTTCACAGTGATCGCGTTTGCGGGTGTGTGTGCGATTCCGTGTGTGCGCTTGTGTGTGTGTGTGTGTGTGTGTGTGTGTGTGTGTGTGTTCTGAACTTTACCGAACCTTCACCTGTGGATATGAAGTTTATTGAGAGCTTTCCATAAGTGTGATTCTTACTCTCTTTTTTTCTGCTATCTGTTAGTGGAGCACCTTCATCATCATCCACAGATGACTAGCTTTCCTTCTCTATACAATACAGTCTTCAACTGTGGCCAATCCTATTGCCTCTCCAGTGTCTCGTAACTGCCTTCCATTACATCTCGCGGAACTCAGACGATACAGTTTTGGCGCACTTTCTCGTCCTGCTAAAATTGTCGTACCTCTTAATTTTGGTTTGCTCACTCCAGTTACATTTCTCTCTTCATATTCTTCTCCCACAAGGTATGTGTCAATAGTACTGTTTGGGAAATGAAGAGGTGGATGACCCTTTCTATCTTACACAGGGGATATATACGAAAATTACTCCTTGTCCGCAGCTCATGGTCTCGAGGTTGCGTTCTCGCTTCCCGAGCATGAGGTCCCGGATTCGATTCCCGGCGGTATCAGGAATTTTCACCTGCTTCGAGATCACTGGGTGTTTGTGTTGTCCTCATCATTCATGAAAGTGGCGGCTTTGGACTGAGCAAAGGTTGAGCGCCCCACAAACCAAACATCATCAATGTTCAGAAATCATATGTTTCAGACATCAGTGACAGTAAAAGCTTCAGTCAGACGTGGGTGAATGCTTACATACTTTAATGGGTGAGATTACTCATAGCCGTAAGTCCCGATCTGGCACGGATTTTGTAACATCACTGCATTTCATTACTTCTGGCGTTCTTAGTTTTTGAACCACTGATAGACACTGGCAGCAGACTGGCTTGCGATACGTAAGTGAATGTTAAATGTTATTGTTAAACTGCTCCTGTACGGACTGCTTCATGTGGGAGGAACCTTTCCGTATTGTTTGTGAATTTAATGGTGGGTAGCCTTATGCAGACTCAAGAGGCAATGTCGAAATAATTAACGTTGTAATAAAATGTTTTTAACATTAACAACATTGATCAGAAACTCAGAATTCGGGAAACAGCACCAGTCATGGTCTATAAGTCAAATGATACGTTGAAAGAAAATGTACTTTGAGATGCTGTTCCAGTTAAAGCAGCACAAATGGGGCAAAGTAAACTACTTAATAAGTTTACAATAATTTTAATTCGCTATTCTTTCGATAGGCTCACAGTCCAGTGGTCAATGATGATGTCAAATATGTCATATAAACGCAAATCATAATACATATTTAGAAAATAGCTGATATTCGTTCCACTTGGTCTTCGTTAATCGGTACTGATGACTGTTGAAAAAGTAAAAAAAAAAAAAAAAATCTTAAATATATTTTCATTCTCGGATAATAGAAATATCTAGCATAAAAATGTACAATTGTGTATATACAAAAGTGTGACAGATAAAGGTTAGGCTACGGTAGGAAAGTATCGTCAAATGGCAGAATTTCAAAATGAATATTTGGACAGTTTACATTACCGCATCAATGAGCTACAGAAATGTGATATCAAATAGGAAAATAATAGAGATATTGCAAATTCTTTTTCAAAATATCTATGGAAAAGGTCAGTTGCCTCGATCTTAAATAATTTGAAATCGCGTTTCTTTACAACAAATAAGAGAGGAGAGAAATAATATTTCCAGAATGTACCATATATTAGTCAGAATTATCACCAATTACACAGAAAAACAACAGATATTAAACAAGCAAAGAACCAAGCTGACTCTTGAAGTGGATTTAACTCATTGGACTCGATATTATTGATTTTACTTAACGGAAGTATAGCTAACAAATTATGAACTGACCACAATAACAAGCAAACAATCGTTACAACTATAATTACTTCTAAAGAATGGATGCCACTGTCCCAGTAATATAATTTTATACCTCGAGAAACGAACACTCACGTCGTGATGTACATTTGTTTGTGACCGCACTGATGTACTGGATTTTAATTCTTCTGTCTTTGGAGACGAACTGTAACTGTAAGCCTGCTATTCCCAAAATTCCGATCTTACTATTTCTTCCAAAAACGTAAAAAAATTGTCACGTAAACGTTACTTTCTTTTTCTACGATATACTTGCTGTAGTCATGGATCCATGGGAATGCCGTTGACAGTTGCGTATTTCAAAGAAATATCATCACGAAGCGCATTCATCTGTTGTCAGAGACGCTGCTCCAGTCGTAACTGTCGTAGCTCACCAAACTTCTTGAGACACACTAAATTTTCAATTCAAGTCACAGTAGAACGATTCTCCTAACTATCTGCAAAAGTTAAATTAACTGAGATGGTTATCGTCCTGCAGATGGGAACGCAGTACCGCTCGGCTGCATAAAGTACGCGTGTGGTAGTAGTTTAGCCTGACAGACTCAGTGAGCTTTCAGCACAAATTAACAACTCGAGAAGGCGAGTGGGTTACGATAGAAGAAAATGCTACTTGGACTACGGCAATTTGATACAAAATTAATAACCTACAAACATGTGAATGTCTATATGAAAGAGATAGTTTTCATTTGATACATGCTTCCACACTATTGCTCTTTGGATGGTATTTACTATATCTTTCGTTATTTTCGAAACCTACATTTGTATCTCCTACTGTAGAGCGAGTCATAGACTTCTATTCATCAATACAAAATTCGGAAAGCTGTTAAAACGAGGTTAGCTATGCTTTCCATCATAACCAGTTATTTAGATGACACACAATCAAAATATGATTAACAGAAGTTGTTGAACGTGTGTTTGTTGTTTTGGTATTCAGCCCGAAGACTGGTTTGATGCAACTCAGCACGCTAGTGTATCCTGTGCAGACCTCATCTTAACTATTGATGACCCTTTACTCTTTACTGGGACTTCCTCTGCGGTCTTCAGTTCCATACCTCTCTTCATTCCAAAATTCGCGGTTAGTTGATATCTCACGAGGTTCTAATAATCGTCCCTTCATATAGTCAGTAATACCCCAAATTTCTTTTCTCCCATTTCGACATGTTCTACTCACCTAGTTCTCAGTTCATCGATAACTTTTCATTAGTTTCTACTCAGTTCTTACTGAACTGTATATTGTTCACAGGCTACCCTCTACAAAAACACCTTTAACTTAAATTCGATCTTAAAAAAATTCTCTTCTCCTGAAACCCTTTGCTTTCTACTGGCAATCTGCACTTTGTATCTACCTCGACCGTAGTCGCTTACTTTTCTGCCCAGACGTACTACTTTTAGCGTCTCAGTTCCTAAGCTAACCTCGTCAGCACCACCAAAATAGTGGGTGAAATGCCACTAAGACAAGAACCCAAATTGTCTTATAGGTCCGTCAGTTGTCCTGCATATAATGAGATAATCGATGATGATATAGGGAGTGGGGGACAGGGAGGGAGTAGGCCATTTAACCTACGTATAAAATGGAGGGGTATTTAACGAATCCAAGATGGTCGACACAGCCCAACTCTTCTAAGTACAAAACATAAGATGGCGAACCTAGTACGTCAGAGTCCAAGATTGCACACCTGGGAATTCGTGGATAGTCCTAAGTTCCATATGGGCGCACGATTCAAGATGGTATTCCGAGATGTACACTGGGCTTTTCACAACCCTTTGATGCCTAAGTTCAAGTTGGTAGAGCTGGAGATCCGAACACAGGCTGAGACTCACGTGTGTTCTAAGTGTAGAATCCAGTTGGCCACTGGATTTTACCACGACATCAAAGACATTTTGTGCTAATTTTAAACTTCAAATATTACAGCATAAAATGAAATAAAGTCGTATTTAAATTTGCCCCATCACCTCCCCGTCCCTCTCCATCTGTCACCAACCAAGTCGCTTGCTCACTTGTGCTGTTACCACAACCCTTTGAGTACTATTAGAGTGCTCATGTCTTTATTTAAAGAAATTCAAAATGTCGACGCTGAATGGCCGTCCTATGCCAAATCTACCTGCCTCACTGTATCGCGTTGCAGAGAGCTGATCTGTTAGGCACCTCCCTGTTACACATTAGGCTTGGCACCTTAACTCATATAGGTAAGAGGCAGGGAATAAAGTGCCTTCATTTCGCTAGCCACTATCGCAGAAACAATCACCCCAATACAGCAGTAATGTGATTAGAAGGTTGTTGATACAGTCAACTGTGTTGAGTGGTAAATTCGAGGGGGAATTTCTCCGATGGGTGGACGAATGATGAGTGGTACTGAAGTAAATAAATTAGTGAAATCAAAGTGAAGTTGAAATTAGAAAATAAATGAAAAATTTAGTTTAGTTTAGAAGAACTACACACTGGCGAACAGCGGACAAAGCAACAGTGACAACGACCGGCGCTTGAAGTCAGCATGTTAAGGAGAGAAGCGGAAACTGTCGATTCAGCCGTCAGGGCATCGCCCGACCAGCTCACGTGTTTCTCAATTGCCACATGGGATCAAAGGCCCTCGCCTACATTCCAAGAGCCAATGACCGACGTTAAGAAGATTCTTCGAGAAGCTTTTCAACGTGACAGAGGAGGCAATGACAGTGAAGTCGTTCACCTCCAGCGAACTGAAGTGAATAAATACGCGAGACGCAGTGGGCCCAATAAGAAGAGTAGTTTTCAGTTCAGTTTCGGTGCTGAAGACCGTGATGCAAGAAGAGACTACATCATACACAGACACATCCATGCCCGTGGCAGGATTCGAACCAGCGACCGTAGCGGTCGCGCGGTTCCAGACTGTAGCGACTAGAACCTCTCGGCCACAACGGCCGGCGAAGTCGTTTCACAAACAAAAGAAGCGAACCGAGTATGGCAATAAACAAACTGCCTTCAGTTAGTTGCGTAGATGGAACATAGCTCCAGGAAATTCCGGTAGTATCAAACATAGGCCTTGATATGGGAAAGAAAATTCGGAGAATCTAAGTTTGGAGGACAGCATTGTATGGATGTGAGGGACTGTTGGAAAACCAGAACAGAAGCGAATTGAAGCATGTCAGATATGGTGCTACAGACGAAAGATCAAAATCAGGTGGACTGATAAGGTGAGGAATGAGAAGGTTCTGCGCAGCATCAGAGAGGAAAGAATACGGGGAAAACACTGACAAGGACAAGGAGAAGCGACATCTGTTTAGACATCAGGGAATAACTTCGACGGTACCAGTGTGAGCTGTAGCGAGCGAAAACTATAGAGGAAGATAGATATTGGAATACATCCAGTATGTAATTGAGGACATAGGTTACAAGTGCTACTCTGCGGTGAAGAGATTGGCACAAGAGAGAAATCCTTGGCGGGCAGCATCAAGTCCGTCAGAAGACTGACGACTAAAAAAAATAAAAGTGAGCTCAGAAATGAAGCTAAAATGAGCTTTTCTCTGGGCCTCTTTGCCATGGTGTTAGCTGTTGGCGAGAGACTAATACTGGGGTCACGTTACCCCGTGTAAGGCGCTGTGCGCCGACGAGGCTTGTGTTGTGGTTTATCAGAGGTCACCGAGCTGTCAGGGAGTGTTCACTGTCATTTCCGTTTGTCTTCTTTCTGCTTGTTGAGTGTGGACGCCCATGTCTCCATAGTATTTCAAGGGCAATGAGATTCCAAGATCTGGATTGATTTATTGGCTGATAGTTTGTTACGGTTTATTTATGTATTAACCTTATGTATCACACAACCCGTTAGCCAGCTAAAGAGCCGTGTTCCAGAATAAAGCTTATTTGTAATATTGGGGGTGTGCGTTAGTGTATGCGTTACCTGTTCTTGTCTGGTTTCCATTAATTCTTCCGATATTTAAAGTAAATATAGTTAAACTGTAGTTTCCAGTTGGAGGTTTAGTGAAATGTTTAGTACTTCCAGTTACTACGGGTGTTTAATTGTTCGTATCAGAGGTGAGTCGTGGCGGAGTTGCTTTTCGATTTCCTGGCGCCACCAGCTCGATCGCTCGTGTGATGACAACTAAGATCTTTGCTCCAGCTTGTTTATGGGGAACGAGGCGTGCGGTGGCGAGAAGAGTTGAGAAATGGTAAAGCGTAGTTTACCCAACGACATTGGGTTGCGCCACTCGTTACGTGGAATGAGTTGCACGCAAGTGGTTTCATGTTTGACTATAGACACGGCGACACCAGTATACACTTCAGTTTCATTGTTTTGTGGGTCACTGAGTCGTGTCTGAAATGAAGGTTTTGGCAGCTGCTCGTTGCACGAGCTGTGATGGAGTTAAAGTTTATTGCGTGGATTCGCAGAAAAAAAAAGAGTTTCGATTCGTGACCGGATGAAGAAAAGACATCAGCTCTGTTGCTCAGCATCCTTGCTGAAATTTATAACGGAAGACCCAATAAGTACATTTAATTACCTTTAAATGTCACCAGAACTGTTCACGTTTCTTCCAAACAGAGTTAATTATGCGATAAGGAGTAAAGGTACTGTATCACATGAAGCACTGCCGCCAGAACTGAAATTACATATCGCATTGCGTGCATTACAATTGAGAACACTTGGCATGTTATAAGATGCGGTTTTCGTTGGTGATGACGCTTTTTCATGAACACTAATAATTATTAACATTAACAGCAATAATTATTCGAAGCAGGCCGTACTAAGAAGGAAATGGTTTGGAAACTACTCTCTTGAAGGTAGATCTGAACAGTGGCAATATTTCAAAATTCTAACATATGTGAATGGGGAGAACTGCTGCGGCTTTTTAAATAGGTGAATATTGAAGAATGCCGCTTTTTGGATTTTTGTAGCCTTCGCTTTGTGTCAACAATCGTCCTTAACAAAGAGTTGGCCAACTCGAACAATGGGATTTTAGTCGTGTAGACGAGGGCATAGTCACAGGTAGAATTACATTTGCTTGTATTTATCTTAATTCAGTTAATAAATTTAGCCCAGCAGCTCGGATATTGTCAAACCATCTATATTATAATCGCACATGACGGTCTCAGTAGCAACAATATGTTGCTTATTTTTGTAATCAGCATTACTGAAATCCCACAATAACCTATGCAAAACATAGATATCCATAAAGCGGACACTATTCTCCGTTCCGCACTTCATAATTCAGTTTATGTACACTCTACAAACACACATCACCTCAAACTCATAACTAGTGTCGCCAAAGTGGAAACACGCCGAAAGTGTTTAGTTTCACCAACCGAGTTGCACAAAGGCGCGGCGCGCATGTGCAGTGACTGGTAGCACAGTTGAGTTGCCTACAATCTAGTGTCGTCGTGTAGACTAGGCTTAACGGAGCGAGGACAGTGTGAGTGGTCCGCCCGGCAAGTAAGGCGAGAGCTTGCGCAACCGTCTCGGGCAATGAGCCTGGCGAGTGGTTACTGGGCATACTGGTTGACCGATTTGAATCCGTGGCTGAATCACAGTGCCGTCTTCGTGTGTTGCCTGGTCAGCTAGGTGTTAATGGTTAGTGTCCGTGGCCACATCGTTCCTCTGCAACTTTTGCCCAGTGGATTCTATACGATTTGTTGAACTGTATCTTTGATCAGAGGATATTGGAATACTGTGCGAGGTCGTTAAGTCAAGGTGATATACAAGTTGATATACCCGCTTACTGAACGGAGACCGTTCATTTATATTCAGATGATTGGTTTTGTGTCTCTCCACGGTTCTGCTGTTACGTGATTTAGTGTAGTGTCGTCGCCGTAGTCCGTGGTAGTTTTCCATAGAGACGCTCCAGTTGGCGAAATAGTGAGTAGCACGTTTGCATTTTGTTGCACCGTTGCTGTTACTGCATGCTCCTTGGCCTTGCTGTTTTTGCGACCGTTTTGCCCGGTCCTTAAGCCGAACACCTTAGCAAACGAGAAGCTAGAAAAACCAACGAATCACCCAGGACAGACCAATCTTCTTTAACTACAAACCGAGTGGCCGAGTCTAACTGTACAACGGCCTGTCAAATAATGGTTGTGTGCAATAAGTCCTGATCGAAATAAACTTGACACCAAGTACGAAGAGCTCATTCAAATGATATTAAATAACAGAAATAATATTACACTTTCCTTGAGACATTACATAAGTTAATGTAGTTTACCCTTGCATGACATCATTGCATGACGGCTAAATGCTCCAAATCGATACAAGCCAGCCAGGTATTTACTACAATTTGCTGTCACTGGGACTTTTAAAGAATCAACAGACGTTCAGTTTCCATTCTTGTGGCACCACGTAATCAAAAGGTACGTACAAGGCACTGTCACAAAACAAATATTCGATTTAAACTTTATAGAAACTGCAAACCAAATACCAGTATTTATACTAATGGCAGTCCATACCCAAAGCACTTCCTCAAACGCACAAAATTCACTGCGTTACACTAAAGATAACTAGGTCGGTTACAGACTTCTCTAACCCCCACTCAGTTTACAGAACCAATGTCCAGCAGTACCGAGAGAGAGTATCTCCTTCCAGGAGATCGTTCTAACAGTTCCGTTGAAAGCACAGGGATGCGCCATGGCAGCTCCCCACGCGGCTCGGCCCACTGAGGAAATATGAAGGAGCTGCTGGCGCAACAGCCTTCCCGTCACAGATCAGAGGGAAAGGTAAACCAACAGGCTGCAGCCGGAAGAAGGCGAGCAATCTTCTCTTGCGGTGTCCGTTGTCAACTCCCCTACTCACCACGCCCGCCAGCAACAACTCACTTAAATGAAGCTGTTATTAAAGAAGGCCTGCCTCTTTTCTATTTGGTAATTTTACTTAACTGAGGTTCTTATTAAGAGGACATGCCTGTTTCCTATTTGGTGATTTTATTTGACTGAAGCCATTATTAAAAAAAATTGCCTGTTTCTTATTTGGTAATTTTACTTAACTGATGCTCTAATTATGGAAGGGAGACTGTTCCCTTTTAATTAAACTAAGAGCTACTTCATAATTTGGGTTATCTGCTGCTCATATTTATCAAGGCCTTCCTACTGTTATTGGCCTTTTATTGAGGTCTGAGATCTTACTCAAAGTGTGTTATAATTAACGGAAATTTCGGTTGTCAAAGGCCTAACTGTTTCATAGGTATGTATGTCAATAAGGTATTAACAGAAAGTGACATATGATGGTACATGGGCCCTAACCTTTTGACTTATGTCCCTTTACCCACAATTGTAGATTTCAAGAGTGTGTCACTTTTGCCATTTTTCTTGCCTACTAATAATTTGCTCTCGTGTGTGTTGGTTTCCTCGAAGCTAATACTGTCTAAGACATTATGTAGTGCATGTCTTCTATTTAAATGTCTCAGATAAATTACAGTTTGCTCCAGGACGCATTTGTTTTCTCGGAACAGCTATGGATTAAGTTGTGTACATATGTGTTTTCAATGTCTTGCGAGTGTCCTTGTGGCTGGTTTAATAGTTCGCAAAGAAAAGGAAAAGAATTTTTGATATTATTATTTTATTTCTGAAATTATTTTATGTAAACTATTTGTAGCTCGGTTCCTGAATCTTTTGGTTGTCATGGTTTCCGTTAGGAACTCGGATTTATTAATTCTTTGTATTATGTTAGCTATAGTTTATTATTTGTATAAAGTTATATATGTGATGTACGGTTGTGTGATGGAATACCAATTAAAATCATTTGTGTTGCAGCAAACTGTCGCTAATAATCTTTTGCATTCCTTCGGTGGTACATGTTATCCAGGATCGGGCCCCACTTAACGCACAGCCAGTCGGCCTACTTAGCTGTGTGTCTGCACCATTTGGAGAGCATACACTTGGCGGCTGTAGCCGCTGTCTGTCTTTTGCCGTGTTTTCTCCAACCACAGACACACTACTTAATGTTCCAGTTCAAGTTCAGTCTGAACTAGGAATAATTCAGAATTTGTATCCTTTACCTTGTGGCCTTCACCTTAAGGAAATTTTGATGTGCATCGGTATCCCAATAAATAACTTAATCTGCTGTAACTTAATTAAACTTCTTGTTATTCGAAAATGCGTTAAATCTTCAATTGACTTGTGTTTCTTGGTTCCAAACTATGTTGCCTGCATATTGATGTTAAATTTTTTTCTTTGTTTTGTTGTTGTTGTTGTTGTGGTCTTCAGTCCTGAAACTGGTTTGATGCAGCTTTCCATGCTACTCTATCCTGTGCAAGCTTCTTCATCTCCCAGTAGCTACTGCAACCTACATCCTTCTGAATCTGCTTAGTGTAGTCATCTCTTGGTCTCCCTCTACGATTTTTACCCTCCTCGCTGCCCTCCAATGCTAAATTTGTGATCCCTTGATGCCTCAGAACATTTCTTACCAACCGATCCCTTCTTCTGGTCAAGTTGTGCCACAAACTTCTCTTCTCCCTAATCCGATTCAATACTTCCTCATTAGTTATGTGATCTATCCATCTAATCTTCAGGATTCTTCTGTAGCACCACATTTCGAAAGCTTCTATTCTCTTCTTGTCCAAACTATTTATCGTCCATGATTCACTTCCATACATGGCTACACTCCAAACAAATACTTTCAGAAATGACTTCCTGACACTTAAATCTATACTCGATGTTAACAAACTTCTCTTCTTCAGAAACGCTTTTCTTGCCATTGCCAGTCTACATTTTATATCCTCTCTACTTCGACCATCATCAGTTATTTTGCTCCCCAAATAGCAAAACTCCTTTACTACTTTAAGTGTCTCACTTCCTAATCTAATTCCCTCAGCATCACCAGACTTAATTCGACTACATTCCATTATCCTCGTTTTGCTTTTGTTGATGATCATCTTATATCCTCCTTTCAAGACACTATCCTTTCCATTCAACTGCTCTTCCAAGTCCTTTGCTGTCTCTGACAGAATTACGATGTCATCGGCGAACCTCAAAGTTTTTATTTCTTCTCCATGGACTTTAATACCTACTCCAAATTTTTCTTTTGTTTCCTTCACTGCTTGTTCAATATACAGATTGATTAACATCGGGGATAGACTACAGCCCTGTCTCACTCCCTTCCCCACCACTGCTACCCTTTCATGTCCCTCGACTCTTATAACTGCCATCTGGTTTCTGTACAAATTGTAAATAGCCTTTCGATCCCTGTATTTTACCCCTGCCACCTGCAGAATTTTAAAGAGAGTATTCCAGTCAACATTGTCAAAAGCTTTCTCTAAGTCTACAAATGCAAGAAACGTAGGTTTGCCCTTCCTTTATCTAGCTTCTAAGATAAGTCGTAGGGTCAGTATTGCCCCACGTGTTCCAACATTTCTACGGAATCCAAACTGATCTTCACCGAGGTCGGCTTCTACTAGTTTTTCCATTCGTCTGTAAAGAACTCGCGTTAGTATTTTGCAGCTGTGACTTATTAAACTGATAATTCGGTAATTTTCACATCTGTCAACACCTGCTTTCTTTGGTATTGGAATTATTATATTCTTCCTGAAGTCTGAGGGTATTTCGCCTGTCTCATACATCTTGCTCACCAGATGGTAGAGTTTTGTCAGGACTGGCTCTCCCAAGGCCGTCAGTAGTTCCAATGGAATGTTGTCTACTCCAGGGGCCTTGTTTCGACTCAGGTCTTTCAGTGTTCTGTCAAACTCTTCACTCAGTATCGTATCTCCCATTTCATCTTCATGTACCTCCTCTTCCATTTCCGTAGTATTGTCCTCAAGTACATCGCCCTTGTATAGACCCTCTATATACTCCTTCCACCTTTCTGCTTTCCCTTCTTTGGTTAGAACTGGGTTTCCATCTGAGCTCTTAATATTCATACAAGTGGTCCTCTTTTCTCCAAAGGTGTGTAGGCAGTATCTATCTTACTCCTAGTGAGATAAGCCTCTACATCCTTACATTTGTCCTCTAGCCATCCCTGCTTAGCCATTTTGCACTTCCTGTCGATGTCATTTTTGAGACGTTTGTATTCCTTTTTGCCTGCTTCATTTGCTGCATTTCTATATTTTCTCCTTTCATCAATTAAATTCAATATTTCTTCTGTTACCCAAGGATTTCTACTAGCCCTCGTCTTTTTACCTACTTGATCCTCTGCTGCCTTCACTACTTCATCCCTCAAAGCTACCCATTCTTCTTCTATTGTATTTCTTTCCCCCATTCCCGTCAATTGCTCCCTTATGCTCTCCTTGAAACTCCGTATAACCTCTGGTTCTTTTAGTTTATCCAGGTCCCATCTCCTTAAATTCCCACCTTTTTGCAGTTTCTTCAGTTTTAATCTACAGGTCATAACCAACAGATTGTGGTCAGAGTCCACATCTGCCCCTGGAAATATCTTACAATTTAAAACCTGGTTCCTAAATCTCTGTCTTACCATTATATAATCTATCTGATACCTTTTAGTATCTCCAGTGTTCTTCCATGTATACAGCCTTCTTTTATGATTCTTGAACCAAGTGTTACCTATGATTAAGTTGTGCTCAGTGCAGGCGGCTTCCTCTTTCATTTCTTTGCCCCAGTCCATATTCACCTACTACGTTTCCTTCTCTCACTTTTCCTACTACCGAATTCCAGTCACCCATGACTATTAAATTTTCGTCACCCTTCACTGTCTGAATAATTTCTTTTATTTGATCATACATTTGTTCAATTTCTTCGTCATCTGCAGAGCTAGTTGGCATATAAACTTGTACTACTGTAGTAGGTGTGGGCTTCGTATCTATCTTGGCCATAATAATGCGTTCACTATGTTGTTTGTAGTAGCTTACCCGCATTCCTATTTTCCTATTCATTATTAAACCTACTCCTGCATTACCCCTATTTGATTTTGTGTTTATAACCCTGTAGTCACCTGACCAGAAGTCTAGTTCCTCCTGCCACCGAACTTCACTAATTCCCACTATATATAACTTACCTGCCCGATTAAGGGATCTGACATTCCACGCTCCGACCCGTAGAACGCCAGTTTCCTTTCTCATGATAACGACATCCTCTTGAGTAGTCCCCTCCCGGAGATCCGAATGGGGGACTATTTTACCTCCGGAATATTTTACCCAAGAGGATGCCATCATCATTTAATCATACAGTAAAGCTGCATGCCCTCGGGAAAAATTACGGCTGTAGAGTCCCCTTGCTTTCAGCCGTTCGCAGTTCCAGCACAGCAAGGCTGTTTTGGTTATTGTTTCAAGGCCAAATCAGTCAATCATCCAGACTGTTGCCCCTGCAACTACTGAAAAGGCTGCTGCCCCTCTTCAGGAACCACACGTTCGTCTGGCCTCTCAACAGATACCCCTCCGTTGTGGTTGCACCTACGGTACGGCTATCTGTATTGCTGAGGCACGCAAGCCTCCCCACCATCGGCAAGGTCCATGGTTCATGGGGGGTTCTTTGTTTTAAGTTTCGATATAGGTTTTCCTGATCAGTCAAGTGTGAATCATGTTTCATTTTCATCATTTTGTAATTAAGGTTCTTCTAATCTCTGCTGGTAGAGTTGTTTAGATTTAAGTTATCCTTTATTACGACTTTACCATTGTTACATTCTCTGTCTTACAAATGGCGTGTCTCACATTAAAGAATTCTGGGGTTAAAGTTAACTTGAAATTTTGTGTAAATTATTTAAATTCTCTCTGAATTTTTAATAAGTCGCGTTGATTGAGCTTTTAATTAAATAATAAAGGCTTAATCAGCTACTATGTGAGTCAAACTGTGTAAAATAAAGTTTTGTTCCAAGAAATAACAGAGAACGTTGGGTTCAAGTGCTACTCTGAGATGAAAATGCCGGCGCAGGAGAAAAATTCGTGGTGGGTCGCATCAAACCTGTGACAAGACTGATACTCAGAAAAATTGCCCACATACATCTCATGGTTCGAAATTCTCATTTAGTCGTGGCACTGCGGTACGTATTCGATTGTCCATAAATCTTTTATAGATTTAATTCTTTTGGAGGTACTAGATACAGGTAGTCAACAATTGTCTAAGATTCTTCCATATGCTTTTGTGACTATAACCATCAAATTCCTGGGGTCCTATGTTGGGAAGAACGGGGAGAGAGTTCTTCATACACATTGTCTCCTTCAGCAGGACGGCCACTTTAGCCACGTGTTCACTTCTGTTCCAGACTGGCTAAAACCAGTCAGCAAGGCTGTAGATAAAGAGCCCTCAATGTCGTCTCTCCACAAACAACTGTAGTTCCAGTTAGTTTCAGCAGGACAGCATAATGGGACTTTATTTTCCGTTTAGTATCTTCAAGATGTGACATGTAGGTTAGATGGCGATCTAATTTGACGCCGAAGTATTTATGCTTAGTCACGTCCGACACATTAGCGCAGGCTTCCATTCCAACTTGCCGCTCATGTTCCGTACTTCCAGCTCTTGTAGTCCTCTACATAAGCTGCTGCCACGTCGCCAGCGCCTTCTACAAATTATTGCCGTATTTTCTTGCCTTCCGTTCTGTCGCGCCGGCACAGTTAACATCAGCGTGGAGTAGGCTCAAAGGGAACTGAAGTTTTCTGTTTCTATTAGTGTTTGTGTTGTTGAGGTTCATTATGGAATTGGTCGTTTTCTTAAGGTTTTGATGTAGGAACCACTTATAGTATTAGATATTCAGAACTTCTAGGTCTGGATTCAGTTTGTTGTCGGGGTCGTTAAAATTTTTACTTTGTTACGCGATGGTAGGGTTGTGACTCACGCAGATTTACGTGGATTGGTATTTGGCGTATCAGCACTAACTAGACTGAAAATGAATGATGCCCGAAATCAAATACAGCAAATGAGACACAGTCAACATAACGCACCAAACAAAATTACTGCTATTTAAAATCCTTGCGATCCAAAATTAAGCATTGGACATTAAGTTCACAATCGACACTTTAGCGCCTGTACAGGATTTCGATCCTCACACAAGGCAAATATATTCCTAGTTTCTCTTATTTCTTACTTTTCGACAGATCATTTTACAAAACGCTTGACCGTTTTCTTCAACATTTTAGGAATGTTCAATACATCATTGATGCGCATATATTAACTGATGTTCTATACGCAGGGTTTCCCCATCGTTTCTGTTGTCGGATGTTACCTTTTAACATACAATTTTTAATAATTACCAAAAGCTTTCATTCACTAAATTGTTCCTGCATCTCCACCGTGGCTAATGGTAGCCGAGCAAATATCCAGTAAAGTGCTGTAGTGCCATACTACTTCCAGTGCTCCAAAACGATATTTTGTTAGCGAAACAATATAAAAAATGAAGAATGTAATAGCAGCTGATGTGAATGGAAAATTAAGACGTTCATATGCAAATAAATCTATTTTAATCGGTTCACAGCAGGGATTAGGACAAAACGTGTGATGAAGAAATCTGATTTTCAAATGAATATCGCGACTCATAAATACATTGTTTCTAAATCACCTACTGAGAATCTGGTTGAATATATATAGGCCCTTTCCTTTCAAAAACTGCTTCAAGTTACGAGCGTTAATATTCCCCCTATGTTAAACGAAGCCGCTCAGAACACAAACAGCTACATTGTAGCTAATTCATTTCATTTCATTACTTTATTTCAGAGCTACGGCTTTGTACTTGTACTGAAGGCAAGGTATTAGCCCTCTCTAGAACCATGGTAGTGTACACAGTAAGACCCTAAGTAGAGCACTGCGAGCTATACAGACAGCCCCTTCTACATCGAAGTTGCTTGATGCTGGCGCCGAGAGATACCATTCAGGGGTGCAGAAGGCTGGCCTGAAAGAGGTGAATGGACCATTGTACCGCCAAATAGAGCGCGAGAGGGTTCGGGATCCGATACACGAGGGAATTTTCTCCTCCACTTTCTAAGTGAGGACGGAGCTGGTGGTGCTGCGTGGACCATACACAGGAACCGATGGCTGGTGTACGTAAAGGAGAAAGAGAAATTTGTGGGTATACAAGCTTAATTATCTGAATTACGCACTATCAAGAAAGTTTGTTTTGTGCAGGATGTCGTTAAGAATGACTTATTTCTCATTAATTACCTCCTTACATCGCCTGGCCTCTGTTGTTGGTTTGAAACTTTTCTTTCCCACAACCCATAAGCAATGACCCAGCTAAAAAGATGAAAACAGCAACTAGTGAGTCTCATTCGTTTTGCAGTACCGTAGAGATTGCAGTACTGTAGCGAAATGTTCGTTTGCCACTTCTCACTAAGTTCCTGTCTTCGTTACATACTGTACAGTGAAAAGCTTTTAAGACGAGACTGAGCAGACCGTAAAATTTTCCCGTCTTCACATTACTTCGTTGCAAATGATGCCTGCTTAGGAAACTAGTATTATACTTTTTATCTCGTCAAACTTCATTACAGCAGTGTAATTCCGTTACCTACTGAAGTTTACTCGTGCAGGTAAATTAAGTATGGAAGGTTTATATAGATTCTGGATAAACTTCTGTTGCAAATCCTAATTCACAGTCCCATCGGCGTACGTAGTCTCCTTCTGTGCTCTTTAGTTCAGTGTATAGTTAACTGATAATGTTCTTACCTTTTTAAAAAGTAACGGTTTTCAACATTACTCATTAGAAAAAAAGAATAGTTTTTCAGCGTAATCCAAATTGTGGCCTGCGAATAACGTAATTCCTTCATTATAGATTTACTGGTGTGACCATCATTTACCGTTAAATAAAAACTGTGAAATTAGCAGTTTAAATGGCATTCCATTTTCCACGTCACGTTATTCAAGTATGAATACAACGTAGATTGTGACAAATCTGTTTTCTTTGTAGGTGACCTTGGTTAGCTACGCAGCAAACATTTATTTAACTGTATGACTTTCCTTCTCTGGAGCCCATAGGACCAGCTTCGATTACTAAAACTCCGATATCCATATATTCTGAAAATTTGTCAGCTCTTCCAAGGAATAAGGGAACATTCCGAGATATAGTTTGTTTCATCCAAACAATCAGTGCACTCTATATCCTTGTATGTAAAGGTTCTCGTGCACTTATAAGCGGTACTGAACCAATCGATACACCTGACGTAACAAGTAACGTCAACTACTGTGGGAGCCGGCCGCGGTGGTCTCGCGGTTCTAGGCGCGCAGTCCGGAACCGTGCGACTGCTACGGTCGTAGGTTCGAATCCTGTCTCGGGCATGGATATGTGTGATGTTCTTAGGTTAGTTAGGTTTAAGTAGTTCTAAGTTCTAGGGGACTGATGACCACAGCAGTTGAGTCCCATAGTGCTCAGAGCCATTTGAACCATTTGAACTACTGTGAGAGACGTCATCACCCTTTATCGGTGTCATCACTCTTCGTCAATGAAGTGTCATCAATTATCAGTTACGTCACAATTACGACGCCATAGGCCATAGGCCCCGCCATCTTTTCAGTGATGTCACGTAAGCAGGAAATTTAAAAAAGAAGTTACCGACCAAACAGTCCGTATGTATCCGCCATGATCTTTCCGAACAGCTGGTTTTATTACAGCTTCTCTTGAATTATTATGTAACGGTGGCGCCATGTCCAGCAAAGAATTGTAAACAACCACAATACTTCCATATCGCACAATACGAACATAAGCGCCCTTAAAAAAACACACACACACACAAACACACACACACACACACACACACACACACACACTCGCAGAGCATCAAAAATAACCTGGGCGATTTATCTTACTGTGTTTCCACATCTATATTGTTTATCAAAAATACAAAAATACGTAATCAATTGAAGTTAAGCCTATTCAGTGTACTGTATCATCAGTAATAACAAAAAAATTACACTGCCATGTAACTTACAGTTTTTCGAACGTCGAAGATACGCATGCAACTCATTAGTAAATTTCTCTCTGTCATCTGGTTCTCAAATATTTTACACCTCTCTCTGGTTTATCCGTCACAAAAAATGTTTATTTCAAATAGTTACTTTAGTTACTTATCACTAAATTTCATCTCCTCTCTCTCTCTCTCTCTCTCTCTCTCTCTCTCTCTCTCTCTATCTATCTATCTCTCTCTCTGTGCGAGCAGGTGGTGCAATGGTTAACACACTGGCCCCGCATTCCGGAGGAAGACGATTCAAATCCTCGTTCAGCCATCCAGATTAAGGTTTCCCAAGATTTCCCTAAATCACTCGAGGCGAATTGCGGGACGGGTTCTTCGTTAGGGCTAAGCCCATTTACTCCCAGATCATTGAAACACCCCGAGCTTTTGCCCCGGCTCTATTGATCTCGATGTCGACGGGACGCTCCTCTCTCTCATTCTCTCCATGCTAAGATTACCTCAGTGAGGCATCAACCATGCTTCGTATCACAAAGTGGAATGAGAGGAAAAATACCAACACATATATTTTGCAAAAAGGCCCAGCACACGATCTAGCGATGGCAGTAGTCGGTTGACAGGTTGCGCAGAACGCACTTCTATGGAGAAATCGCAGATTGAAATGATCGATTGGTGACCGTCTGTTATTTTTGACAACCTAATGAATCGATCCTGTTTGGCAATGAAGCTGCCTGTTCAGTTGGTTGTATTATATTGTCTTCTAAAAAAATCATCAGCATCATCGTATTCTCTTGTAACAGCAATAAGTGTTAAGGAAATAAGAACATCTTGAGGTAACGCATTTTCCAGTCACTATCTTTATTCGACTGTGCTTATAACATACTGCGAACTCTTATATAGTCGGGTGATAAAATTCATTGAAGACCTCCTAATATCGTGTTGGTCCTCCTTTTGCCAGGTGCAATGCAGCAGCTCGACGTGTTGTGCACTCAGCATGTCGTTAGACGTCCCCTGTAGTAATACTGAGCGATGGTGCATCTACAGACGATCATAATTGTGAGACTGTTGCCTGAGCAGGATTATGTGCACTAATTGACCTCTCAAATATGTCACACAAGTGTTCGATGGAATACATGTCGGCTGATCTGGATAGCCAAACAATTTGCCCATATTGTTCAGAATGTTCATCAAACCAATAAGTGAACAACTGTGGCCTGGTGACATGGCGCATTGTCATTCATAAAATTCCATGGTTGTTTGGGGAAATGAAATTCACGAATTGCTGCAAGTTGTCTCCAAATCTCCAAATAGCCGAACATAATCATTTCTAGTCAGTGATCGGTTCAGATGGACCAGAGGGCAGCCCACATCATTATTGAGCTACCTCCACCTTATATAGTGGCTTGCTGATAACATGGGCCCATGGATTTTGGGTCTGCACCAGCTCGAAAACTGTAACCCTACTGTTAGCTATTAACATCTGAAATCAGGACTCGTCTGACAGGCCACGGTTTTCTAGTCATGTAGGGTCCAGTCTGTATGGTTACCAGCCCATGAAAGACGCTGTGGGCGATGTCTTGCTACTAGCAAGTGCACTCCGCGTCCGTCATCTCCTGCCGTAGCCCGTTACCGCCAAATTTCGCCGCAATGTCCTACCGAATATGTTCGTCGTACGTCTGATATTCATTTCCGCACAAATTTGAAGAAGTGTTGCTTGTCTGTTAGCGCTGACAACTCTACGCAAACGCCGCTGCTCTCGGCCGTTAAATGAAGGCCGTCGGCGACTACGTTGTCCGTGGTGAGAGGTGAAGCCTGAAATCAGGTATTCTCCGCACATTCTCGACACTGGATCTCTGAATACTGAATTCCCTAATGGTTTCTAAATGGCATGTCTCATGCACCTTGCTCCAACTACCACACCGCGTTCGAAGTCTGTTAATTCCCGTCGCGCGGCCATAACCTCGTCAGAAACCTTTTCACATACATCATGTGTGCACAAAAGATAGCTCCGCCAGTGAACTGCCTTATTATACCATTTTTACGCGATAGGACCGACACCGGTATGTGAGCGTATGGCTATCCCATGACTCTTTTGTCACCTCAGCATAAATTTCAATAACGGTAATCCACTCTGGTTATTTGGTATCTTATTATTCTCATAACATGTGCTGTTATCATTCTCTTCAATTTGAGATGAAGAACTGGCAAAAGGAAAGACCATACCATGAGATATAATAAGATAACTTTAATTCGAATATAATGAGGAGTGTAGCCTTGTACAGAATGAAATGTGGACAATAAGCGGTTCAGACAAGACGCTTTTGATACGTGGTGCAACAGAAAATTGCTGAAAATTTGATGAGTGGATCACATAAGTAATGAGGAGCTGCTGAATAGAATTGGAAGGCGAGGGAAAAGAAATTTTTTACTAAACTTTATTGATATGAAGGGATCTAGATTTAGTAATTTGGAGGGAGACAAAGAACGAATACAGTAAGGAGATTGAAATGGGTGTGTGATGAAGAGGTTAATTTGAGATGATGAGGAGACTAGCACAGAATAGAGAAATGTGGACACCTGCATCAGTCCAGTCTTCTGACTGAAGAACACAGGAAGTGCAGTAACACACACACACACACACACACACACACACACAAAAAGAAAGAAAGAAAAAGAAAGAACAGCAACAATCGTAGCGAACTGTTGATGTTTGTAAATTTCAATAAAAAAGTACTTACGAACAACGTCTGTCCTCGTCTACTTGCCCAGCCTATCAATCGAACAACCAGAAGATGAGCAAATTAACTATTCATACCACAGCATCCATCCCATCGAGGACAGCATCAGGTATATCTGCAAGGAGAGTATACGTGTACACTAAAGGGAATGTGAGCTGATGACCGAGATCCTGAAAAGCTGTCTCATAGAGATATAATGCCATCTTGAACAGCTGTGTTAACTAAACAAATGCGTTCGAAGAAAGATGTTATGTTAACATCCCCAGACTTCATTGCATCTGGGACGCGGGAATGAAAGGCTATCTATGGAAGTTCATGAGCTACGGCCTTATTTGATAACGTTTTTCTTTGGTGAGGACACTGATAACGCTTGAGAAAACCTCTAGTGTTGTTTCAGTTTTTAATATCCACAGCTGAGAGTGACACAAGATAAGGCCTGGCTCTCACTACAGACTGCTGCGCACCCGCACAGATCTCATCTTACTTTTGGTGTTAAAATATTGCATTCTGTCTTAACCAGTCTTTTTAAATTACGGATTCGTGTTCCCGACGTAGAAACTATAGTTCGACATTTATTAACGGTTCGTCAGTACTTAAAAACAAATTGAGATATGATATACGATTGCAGTATGAGGGTCTGTTTAATCTCCTTATTCAAGGACTTAGTGTAGTATCGTGTAGTTTAGGAGTTGTGCTAGTAAACTTCCCCTTTGAATTACATCAAGTAATGCACATCTCTAGGAATACATTAAAATCATATCAGGGTTAACAGTATCATTGGAAACATGACTCAAATTATGTTGATCTTGGTTGAAAATAAAGAAAAATAAATGTACGTATGAAATCTGCCGACAACATAATGGTGACACATGTCACCGCTGCAGAAACAGCTGAAAATAGCTCGTGATGCCGCTCTTCCTCTGGATCCAGTAACCTATACACGAGAAGCGTGTTTACCAACTCTTCATTAGCAAACCTATGTTGCTGTATACAAGTGTTAATGCACAAGTAACGGTGCAAGAGAAACAATCCCGAGCGGTAGTTAATGCACAGTTGCAGACTGAGAGTAAAGTACGCAGTACTGTTGCCGATAGCTAGTACCATGAATGAATGAACAACTTTTATGGCACACAACGCATACCCTGGTCATCTGTAGATGTTTAAACCGTAGTAATAACACAATCGAAGAGCAACGAGCTTCTGGAAGTGCGAAATACAAAATATTCCTTATACCGAAATGTCGATGTATCATTGTATTCCAAAAAGCATTTCACATACACAGCAAAAACAGAATAGAAGGTAGAGAACCGATCATGAAGAAAGTACCATAATCCATTTCAAATGGCAGCATTCACACTGACTAACGGAACGTCGAAGTTTTCTCCACAAGATTGTCTTCACATATTGTGATCGAACTAGCAAATTTTTTCCTACGAGTATTCGTCACGAAAAAGGGCAAACATCAGAAATGGAAAATGATATATAGTTGTTTGCTCGTGGGTTGGTGATTATAATGAAAATGAAGGAACGATCAAGTTACTGCCCCCTAGATGTTGTTTGTATATAACAAATTTCTGTAGGAAATAAAAGCTGATTTTTGAAATGCCTGGCCAACACATTTCCTATTGTTTCACTTCTCAGCAGTTTACCATACAAACTCTGTTAATACACTGAATCGATGCTGGTTGCTTAATTATGACCATACACTCCAACTTCATGCAACATGTATCGTACAAGACGTTTTATTCTTCCTCAAAATATTTGGCTTCAAATGTTATACACTTCAGCGCCCGTTAGTTGTGAAGCTCTCTAAATGGCTCAGATACATGTGTTAACCTTGCAGGTGCATTTTAATGTTTTGGTTTGAAGCAACATATGTTGTCACAGATTTCAGTAATAAGATAACTGCTTGAGAACGCTCCTCACAGACAATATACATTTCACAATACCTTTTTACATTATAGAGACGCCCACTCGTTGTGTATATAACATAAAAGAAAGCCGTGTAACCGAAGAATAGAAACCACATACACATCAAATTGCCTGGAAAAGTTGTGAAACTCACGTTGAATTACTTGGATGAGTGGTTAACACCTATTATGCAACTATTATTAGCGAGGAAATGGAGGGAAAAGTGACATGATTCTGTACAGGATGTTTCGTGTCAGTTTGTGGGCAGCGCTGGGCAGACGGCTGGTGTTGTGTTGTGTTGTGGGGCGATATGAATCCGATAACTGGACAGCGACAGCTCTGCTTATTACAAAGCCAATTTCTTCCAAAGGCACCGCGGTGTTTCTCCTGGCAACGTGTTGCGTGGAACCATCGGGTATGACTCCAGGTCACGACTGGTATAGAGTGACAATATTCGGACGCCGCAATGGTGCGTCATGGGCAGACCGCGTCCTCGCGTGTTTCGTCTCATGCGACAGTGTCGCCGTGCCAGTTTTCAGTATAGTAATGCTCGTCCACATATGGAACACGTCCCCATGAACTGCTTGCATAATGTTGAGGAACTCCAGTAATCAGCAAGATGCCCGTGTCTGTCCCCAGTAGAGTATGGCTGGTACCAGTGTGGACGTCAACTTTCTTCCAGTGCCAGTATACTGGACATCAGTTACCACTTACATCAAATTGTCTCTGGGGTGGTAGAGCGGCTTTATGATAGCATTATATACCGGATCAGTGCATTCATCCAGGCCATATCGCTTACAACATCATGGCAATACAGCCAAGCGCCGGCCGAAGTGGCCATGCGGTTCTAGGCGCTGCAGTCTGGAACCGCGAGACCGCTAGGTCGCAGGTTCGAATCCTGCCTCGGGCATGCATGTGTGTGATGTCATTAGGTTAGTTAGGTTTAACTAGTTCTTAGTTCTAGGGGACTAATGACCACAGATGTTGAGTCCCATAGTGCTCAGAGCCATTTTGAACAGCCAAGCTCTTTGTAAAATTGATCTACAGAACACTGATATAACATCACACACCCTCACATTTCGTCAAGTTTTATTTCGTTTCCTCCGACCCTTCTGGTTGTTTCACTTTTCTTTTCAGCTTTATGATGATATCAACAAAGTTTACAATCAGTTCATGAAATGTCATCCAATTTGTGCCGACCCGAGACCCGAACTCAGATTTCCCGCTTATCGTGAGCGGTCGTCTTAACATTAGGCTATCCAAGCACGACTCACGGCCAGACCCAAACTTCCATGTGTCGTCAATCATGTGTCAAGAACTCGCTTTCGTAATTTGTATATTCTAGTACAGGAGGGACATGTATGTGTGTGCGAGGGAATTTTGTCTCGTACTTCTAAGCAACACAGGCTCTGCCGCATCGTATCGATAATCAATATTAAATTTTATACAAAGAAAAAACTCTTTATGCCACGTCACTTGAAATGCATGACATATGGAACATCTGGACGGTGTAAGCAGAGAACTGTTAAGTCGTTTCCATAGGTACTTCTTAAGTTGAGCATGGTCAGAAGGAGAAAATGTTAATTGATGACAAATGTAATTGTGACAGACGTTTGCAATAAAAAAAATACCTCCGTAATAACGTAGGGAACACACAGTGAGAGTTTACAGTTCATTCCCATTACATTCTGACAATGAAAAGCGTAAAACATTTCAACATAGACATATAATTTTCCATCGTAGGATCATGGACACAACGATTTTCTAACACTTCGCCTAAACTACAATGTCCCCCACTGCGAAAAAACTGAAAGAGTTTGGAAAAAAGGCTAATATCAATGTCTCGTTTGAAATGAAAGATAATTTACACATGCGATTAAGGCATGGCGTAGTACAGAAACAAGGAAGTCTCTTTAGTAAAGCATGTGTATATAAGGTACAATGTGGAGATTGCTCTGGTTTCTACATTTGTAAGACGGGCAGAGATTGTAGTACTCGATACAGAGAGCACTCATACCCTAGCAAATCGAGTGCTCTGAGGTAACATTCAAAAGCGTGTCTTGCGGTCGATAGCTGAAGGACTCGACGGTTTTGTACGTCGCCCTCATAGTCGCCTATTAGACATTTTGGAAGAATCAGAAATATATACATATCGCATATGTCAGTCCCATGGATTACGTAACGAGCAGGGTTTATCTGTAGAAACTGGTTCTAAGATTTATGTGAAGACACTGTGCGAAACGTGTGTTGGATTTGACCCAGTTGCTCTAACGTCGCTTATTAGCCGTAATCATCTGAATTCGTGTGGTGTATACGATGCAACCTGAATATACATTAGTTTCTTCCTCCCTGTTAGATGGTTCCACAGTTTTTACGGCCGATCTAATGTAGTGGACTTGCCTGTTTCTTTTTCTAGATTCAGTCGACCCCAAGAGATGGGGCCACTGTTTTCGCGGGCCGCAATCACGCAGTACCTGTTTAGCTGTGTTGCCCCTACAGTTACAGACGATGTGTAGTGCATTGGTACTTTACATTTCGCCAGTATTAGTACTTTATGCTATTCATAAGACTTATTTTACGATTTTATCGCAATGCGCGTTTGCTTCCACGTTATGCATTCCATATTACGGGCGCAGAAAATTTAACTTATTGTATCAAATATAATTACATTAGCGTATATTACTCTGTGGTTTACTTTACGAAAAAATTCCGTCCACGACTAGCCGTGCCGACTGGAATGCCTACCGGGAATCCATTGCCTCACAGGTCGAAAGCCACCCCCTCACATTTCACCGTCCGCTGGCATCGCCCAAGCCTCTTCCTTCCTTCAGAAGACCATCACTGACGCTGTGGAGGACCATGTCCCTACCAAACTCATCCCAGGCTCTACCGCTCCTTCCTCCACACCCGTGACCAGGATACAATCATCCGCCACCGGCAATTACAGCGACACATCCGGAATCTCCTTACAGCAAAGAAACGCCGGGACTGACACCAGACATGCACACAACTCCACCCTCCCTGTCAACTCCTCCAGGTACTGGTCAGCCTTTCACTGCCTTACTGGTAGCCATCCCACCCGGCACTTCCCTAGCCTCCACGACGATCGCCTCTTCCCTGACTAGGCTAACCACCTCTCCGAAATCTTCTTCATTCCTGACGAATCCCATTTTGATTACTCCCTCTTTCCCACCATCCTTGACCGTACTGATTCCTCTGTCCCACTGATCGCCCCTACCTCCCAGTACTTGGATGAATACTCCCATCACCGCACATGACAATATCACACTCGTCCTCCGCTCCAAGCGCAACACCGTCCCTGGTCATGATTGCGTCACTTACTGCCACCTCAAGGAATTCCCCTCCCACCCCACCCCCCTCCAGTCCTTTCTGGCTGTCCTTGCTACCCTGTACAATGTCCTCCTCTCCACTGGCTTTTACCCTGACCTGTGGAAGACTTTCCGTGTTCTACTGTTCCCTAAACCCAACAAACCCCCCTCCGACACCTCTTTCTATCGTCCCATCTGCCCCACCTCCGTGTTCAGTACGGTCTTCGAGACCATCCTCTCCCGCCATATTCACCGCCACCTTAACCAGCACCACCTCCTTCCCCTTACCCAGTGTGGCTTCTGGCCTTCTTTCTCATCCGACGACCAGCTCCTTAACCCTACCAGCTTTCTTTCCCTCTTTATTATATTTTAATTAATTTTATTCATTTACCTAAGAAATTTTGTTTAAGAAAATTCTCTGCTTATTTATTTTTAATATTTTTAGTTATGATTTCCAGTGGTTTAATTCAGATTTTAACTTCAGTCAGGAGAGCTAGATATATGCCCCGCAACGTCGATTTCACTGATACTCTTCGTCCTAACTGCTCCACCTGAAATCTCCAAAATGTTTATTTCGCTACGATAGTCGTTCGGCACAAGTAGGTGCTATGTTGTAAGATGAATATGGATTGATGTGTCTAACTTTTTGTCAACGAAACGTTTTATGTGTCTGAGATATTCTCTCGAAGAATATTGACCGTGAAAGATATAGACTCGCACTATCACTCCACACTGCACCTCCGATCGATCTACGTTATTTGATACCTGAAGAAAGTTTTCATATCTCTTATAAATTGAGAAGTACTCACCTTGAATGCGTACTATTTTCTTGAATTTGTTTATTGTACCATCGACTAACTAAACATTCACAATGGAGCTCAAACACGTCGCACAACAATAGCAGAATCTCTCCGACATAAAACACGTCCGATCTCTATATTGCTTCACACTTAGTCCCCAAACATACATCTTTTCCGACTTATTCCAAAGAGATTCGTCTGTAGCACGGAACGTCCAATTCTCGCAGGCCGTTTATACTAATATCGGGATTAATAATGTGCCGGACGTGAGTGAAAGTGTTTCACCATTCACGTTTGTTTTCAATACGCAATTTTTGATGCAGATATTCTCTGTGAGACGTTACCATGCCAAAACTGAAATTGTATTTGGCAAAATTGTCGAGTGGAATACGTCTGGCGGCTGACGACAACTTTCGCCGCTTATGAACGTTGTGCAGCTCATATAATCACTCGCTGCTTCTCATAAGGGTATACATTTTGACATAGCTGTTTAAGTAACTCTATAAACGTCTTTTGTGGCCATCGACTTTCGATCAGAGGAGCCTTCCCATTCGGGCAAGGGTTTCTGAGAGAAACCATGGAAATCCTACAACAAGGCTAATTTAA
Organism: Schistocerca gregaria; assembly: GCF_023897955.1. Classification (NCBI taxonomy): domain Eukaryota; kingdom Metazoa; phylum Arthropoda; class Insecta; order Orthoptera; family Acrididae; genus Schistocerca; species Schistocerca gregaria. Next base: position 643,065,855 of record NC_064921.1, read on the forward strand.
CCTTATGTTCTACCCAGTAATTTACAAAAATTAATTAAGCGTTTAAATAACAGATCTGGCATTGTCTATATATAGGGTTTCTTGCATTGGTGGAGTCGGGTAAATGCGAAGATGTCTTGGTAGCGACGTCAGCACTTAAGGAGGGAACAATGTCTCAGAAGAGGCTCAGTAGGATCGTGTTGTAGTAGTTATGATACTAAACTGTTGCTTGGGTCATGTGTTCAAAATTCACCTGGACTGTACAATTTTAATTTCCATATTCGGTTATGAAGCTGTATATATCGTGTATATGTTATGGCTGGTGGCAGCTCGCTCCGCGCTCTTACATGTCCAATTGCTGAATAAATCTTTGTTAAGTGAGGTTGGTGTTCGTCATTCATCTACTTACACCTTCTTCTACGTGACAATATACATTTTGTGAGGCAATATTCAGGTAATCTTTCGCCACAATTATCGATACTTCAAATTGTCCTTTGTACATCAATTGCCATTTTTTATTTGTCTTGTTTAGCAGCGACGCACGAGGATATTTACGTAACAATACTCTTCCGCCAGTGCCAAACTATTGTCTACATAGTATTCTTTTATCAAAATGTGCCTTCCTCTTTCTAGCACCTTCGGTCAGATTTATTAAAGCTTTTCTTATCTTATCTTGCCATTGAGTTTCTCCTTCTGATATCTTTGGAATCGTATCTATCCATTCATTTCTTTCTCTTCTCTCGAACATTAGTTCTGCAGATGTAAAATTTGTGGTCATGTGAGGCAAACTATTCATGATTTTTTCAAATCTATCTAAGTATTCTATCCATCTTGTCTGCTTCGCATGGCAATATGTTCACATAAATCTATTTAATTCGCGGAAAGTTCTCTCGATCGGATTCGCCCTCGCGTTATATCTGGATGTTCATATTTGTGTGATGTTGGATCAAGCTAATGCATGTCTCCACCTATATCCAGCGAAATTTGTAGCATTGTCTGATAACACTGCGTTCGGCTTTCCAACGCGCGGAATGTGATCATTGAATAAACAGTAATGAAATGTAACAGGCCTTTACTGCCTCTGTTATTTGGTTTTGTTTTGTGGCATATTACACATTTTCTCAGTGCTCTCCATACTTTTCTACACAAATCTGGGAAGTAACAGTACATTCTCAGTTTGTTCGCACATTGACAACACCAAAGTGTCACCAAGGGTTGTGAGTGTACATTATTAACTTATGCTCATATTCCTCGTGTCTGCATACACACCAATTCTGACTCATATTACTCTGACGATGGAACGGTACATCATTCAATATCTTAGAGTAATGGTTTATTTTAGCTTCTTGTCAATTTTCTAATTTCTGTCGAATCTTCATCCAACTTATATCACTTTGTTGGAGTCTCGTCATATAACCACATAATTCCAAATAGTATATTCGGTTTACTTGATCTCTCACCAATAGTATTGCAAAATTCATCTTTATTTTCATCGGAAGTGATGCGTTCTTCCGAGCCTTCTGGAAGATGGGATGACGCATCTGCTACTATATTCTCCTTCCCTTGTATCTACAAAATACGAAATTGGTACTCTTGAACAGCGACCGTCGACCTTCCTGATCCTGCATGTAATCGTTTATAAATTTTCAAGAAGCTAAGAGCTTGATGGTCGCAATACACTGTGGTTCCTGCTCCATAAAGATAATAATTCAACTTTTTGAATGTCCACACTACTGCAAGACCCTTTGGTTCCGTGGTTCCGTAGTAATGTACGATCTCTCGCAACTTGACAGTGTCCTACTAGCGAAACTTATTGGATAAAAGATGATCTTGCATTTGTTTTTTCGAATATGGAACAAACAAATGCCCAAACCAACGAATGAAGCATTCATAATTAACCTAGATTTCTAGGACATATCAGGATGATAAAGAATCTTTGCATTAGACCTTGCACGATTGCTTCGAATGTTCGTTGCCATTCCTCAGTCGAATGCCAATGCATATTCTTCCTTAATAAATTTATTAACGGCACAGAATTCATAGATTTATCCTCTATGAACCGACGAAAACACGATGCAAGACCTTAAAATCCTTTTAGCTGTCTTTTCGTTCTAGGAACACGAAAATTTTTTATCGCACGTATCTTCTTTTCATCTGGCAGGATGCCTCTTGGAATTATTAAATGCCCTAAGAATTTTACTTTCTCCCGGCAGAAATGTGACTTTTGGAGATTAGCTGTTATTCCAACATTAGAAAATGTCTCTAATACTCGTGGCAGTAGATTCACATGTTCTTCCCAGGGATTTGTAGCTACCAAGATGTTATTTACAAACAATGTTAGTTGACTCCATAGTTCAGGTCCTAATGCTGAATACAATGCGGATATGAATTCTCCTGCACTGATATTCAAACCAAACGGAAGAACCTTGAAATTATGACGTCTTCCAGCACGTACAAATGCAATATACTTTCTTGACTCTTCATCTAACTTGACCAGCCAGTATGAAACACAAAATCGATTGTTGTAAAATGCTACACTCCATTAAACTGTTGGATCAATTCATCTACATTTTCTGGGCGAGTACATGCTAGTACAATAATTGCGATAAGTACACGAGCATCGAGTACAAGACGTACCTTTCTACCTGGTTTCAGCACAATGAGAACTGAACTGCAGTAAGGACTGTTTGAAGGTTCAGTTAGATTCCAACCTAACATCCGCCGTATTTCTTGGTCCACTGCATCGCGTTGTTTCCAAGGAATGGAATAGAGACTATGACAGTATGTTTTGTGTGGCTTGAAATTAAAATGGCATGTGTTGCCCTTAATGATACCAGTTTGTTCTTCAAACACTGTCATGTACTTGCTTAATAGGATAGACAATTGAGTCATATGCTCATTCTTAAGGTGCTCTCGCTCGCTCAACTTCTGTTTTATCTGCTCGGGTATTTCTACTACTTGGATGGCTTTAATCAAACTTGTTGTGCATTTCCTGCGCTCTTTCATTATCAATTGTAACTTCGCCACTCTCCAGCATCTTCCACGTTTTCTTTATTTCCTTAGCAAATCTACCTGGGATTGGGTTCCATCAATCCAAAAATTTACTTTCCTGGTAGCGAAGTCTAATTTTGCGTCCTTCTCGTGGATGGGTTCTAATCTCAGAACACAGTATACTATTAATTTATCCACTACTAGGAATGTGCATGTTATCACTGCATTTCCTAGATCCAATTGTAGCATCGTCTGTGTCTTCAGAGGTTGTGTTCGTGTGCCCAACTCTCCTAGTATTTTACAATGTTGCACAGGAAATGTCGGTAACGGCATCTTCTTCATTAATTTATTAAATAAAATCCTTGATGTTGCGTTTACTGATGCACCCGTATCAAAAACTACCGCTAATGGAATAACCTCTATTTCAGCTTTTGCAGAAATGGGTTCCGATGAGTATTCCTCCATACATTTAGTTGTGTCACCACAAAGCTCCTCTTCTTTTAATGTGCTTTCGTTGTACCGTATCTTATTTACATTCCCTCAACCGCTCCTCCGGTGCACAATTCCGTCTGAATCAGTTTTCCCAGCATGATTCATTTGCATAAATCGCACCCTGTCTCACCTCTGTAATAACTGGTGTTCGTTGCCTCCATTCATTATCCATCGGCACAGAAGATTGTATTTACCTATTATTTTTTGCCAGTTCGTTGAATTCGAGTTTACATTACAACCTGGATTGTACTTTCTGTCTTGTCGATTCTATCTGTTTTTCCCGTGTCGGAAACTGTTTCCATTACCGCTAAACGGATTACGATGTTGGGCGTAGTTGCTGTAGTGCATTTGTCTCCTGCATCAGCTGATTGCTCGCTCGGCTGCCGTAAGCATTATTCGACTGCGGGTATGCGCTGTCTCTGTCTGGTCTTGCCTTAATATCTTCTCGGATCAAATCAATAGAGTCCAAGACTGACATGAATTCATCTAAATTCTCCTCCGATGCGTGTATTAACTTCTCTCTCGTCTCAACCGGAAGTTTCGCCTTCAAAATCCGCAGAATGTTCTTGTGCATTATACGTTCATCCCAGTATCTTTCATTATTTAAATATTTCTCAAAGTATCACCGTAGACTTCCTGTTTTTACACAGTTTCCGATGAAGGAAGGCAGTGTGATAGTGGGAGGAGCTCGAAATTTCCGCAAAATGGCGGCCCAATGTGTTGCAGTAAGCAATGGGGTCCACGATAACATGACCTGCCACTGTCAGGCCGGGAATTGGGTGTGCACACAGTCCCTTCACGCATGGTTTTTTACTCCGGCGGGAGGACCCCCCAATCTGCAGTGCTTGTGGCGTCCAGATTACTGTCCGCCACATTTTACTTGACTGTCTTTTATTCTCTGACCAGAGGGCGGTGGTTTCCTTGCCACCGGATTTGCCCTCTATTTTGCAAGACGACGCAGCGACTGTGGTTAAGGTCTTACGGTTTTGTGTCCTGTCCAATCTGTTGCCTCGGATTTTAGGGAGACGGTTTTAATGTGCTGCTGGGTGACTGGCTCACCCAGGTTTTAGGTAAGAGGTCCGCCAGTCACGATTACCTCCTTGTTTCCCTTCGGTATCTGTTCTCTTTTCCTTGTGTTTCCTTTCCTTTTTTAGTGTGTTTCTTCTCCTCTTGTTTTGCCTCTGTATGTGCGCATTTGAAACTGCGTCAGGCCTGTGTCTTTTAGCCGTTCTCCTTGTTCGGCGTCCGTCTTCGTCCCTTCACCGCTTGTGTTCCTGTTTCTATGCGTTTGGGCGCTGATGACCACGCTGTTTAGTGCCCGTAAACCTCAAACACACACACACACACGGGAATTGGGGAATGGATCTTGGTCACAGAGAACCAGCGGATGTTGACCCACGTGACGGAAGAGGGACTGGAACTGTTCAAATAATCACTGAATTAAATCCAGATAGCTTTTTTTTCTATCCCGAAGAAAGTGACGTCACTGTGAACGCATGTGTTCATAATGAATACAGCTTGCTATCGTAGGATGACAGTTACAAGATCTCTTCGCTACGCACGGAATTGCGCCGCTGCGCACCTCGGTTCACCAAGGGACTGGGACACGGCGTGGTAAAGAGCACGTGCGGGGAATTGTACGTTCGGCGGTGCTAACGTTTGTAAGATACTCTCCCTGGTCATCGCACCTGGGGAATTCTTGTTTGTCAAAGTTCGCCAGGGAGGAGTAAAGCCTCCAGTCGGTCATTTGGGTGTGCACACAGGTGGCCAAGGAGTCAGCAAACGGACAGCATGTAAATGGTCGCTCCAGTATGTGACAGAGAGAATGGGCCACTCGAGACGATCGGCAAGGTGGACACTGCAGAAGGATAGGTCCAAATGGAAATAGGTGTGCAAGGAATCTGAAAGGAATGTGATTGCTCGTCTGTTAAGACAAAAGAGGTTGAGTTGAATGAGAAGGTTAGCCAAGAGGACACCTCTTTGACAGGTTCTGAGAGAAATCCATAGGAGATGGTGTACATTAAAGCCACCGACCAGGAGAAATGGATGTGGTAGGTGCCCAATTAGCTGGAGGAAGGCTGCCCTGGTGTCATCTAATGACAGAGGGACATAAACGGTAGAAAGGTCAAGTGAGGGAAAGAAAAAGCGAGCTGCAGCAGCAGGGAGATGGGCTGACTATGAACGTCATTCCGTATGAGCAGCATGACTTCCCCAAGAGATGGAATGCGACCTACATCTACATCTACGTACTATTCACAATAAAGCGCCTGGCAGAGGGTTCAATGAACCATCTTCATGCTGTCTCTCTACAGTTTCACTCACGAGCGGCACGCGGGAGGAACGAGCACTTAAACTTTTCTTAGCGAGCCCTGATTTCTCTTATTTTATAGTGATGATCATTTCTCCCTATGTAGGTGGGTACAAACAGAATGTTTTCTCAATCGGAAGAGAAAATTGGGGATTGAAATTTCATAAGAAGATCCCGTCGCAACGAAAAACGCCTTTGCTTTAATGATTGCCACTCTAATTCACGTATCATGTCTGTGACACTATCTCCCTATTTAGCGATAATACTTAACGAGCTGCCCTTCTTTGTACTTTTTCGATGTCATCCGTCAGTCCCACCTGATGCGGATCCCACACCGCACAGCAATACTCAAGAATAGGATGGATAAACGTGGAGTAAGCAGTCTCTTTAGTAGACCTGTTGCACTTTCTAAGCTCTATTCACAATAATATCTATGTCATCGTTCCAATTTAGATTATTTGTAATTGTAATCCCTACGTATTTAGTTGATTCTACAGCCTTCAGATTTGTATGACTTATCGAGTAATCGAAATTTAGCTGATTTCTCTCAGTACTCATGCGAATAACTTTAAACTTTTCCTTATTCAGAGTCAATTGGCACTTTTCGCACCATAAAGATATCTTATCTAAATCATTTTGGAAGTAGTTCTAATAATCTGATGACTTTACAAGACAGTAAATGACAGCATCATCTGCGAGCAATCTAAGAGGGCTATTCAGATTGTCTTCTATGTCGTTAATATAGATTAGGAACTACAGAGGGCCTATAATATATCCCCTGTCGATAGCACCTATTACTTCACGAGTATAAAGAGCTAGTTGCGTTTCACAAGAACGATATTTTCTGAATCCGTGCTGACTATGGGTCAATAAATAGTTTTCTTCGAGGTACTTTATTATGTTCGAATATAGTATATGTTCCAACACCTTACCGCAGATCGACGTTAGTGATATAGACCTGCAATTTGGAGAATTAGTCCTACTTCCCTTTTAGGATATTGGAGTGACTTGAGTAATTTTCTAGTCTTTAGGTATGGGTCTTTCTGTGAGCGAGTGATTGTAAATAATTACTTCGTCTTTTCTGTGAAGGAGTTTCGGAAAACCGTATTAAATAACTCTGCTTTAGTAGCACTGTCACCAGTGACTTCACTGTTGTTATCGCGCGGTGAAGGTATTGATTGCATCTTGCCACTGCTGTGCTTTATGTATGACCAGAATCTCTTTTGGTTTTCTGCCAGATTTCGAGACAGTTTCGTTATGGAAATTATTGAAAGTATCTCGCATTGAAGTATGTGCAATGTTTCGAACCTCTGCAAACCTCTGCCAGTCTTGGTGATTCTGCGTTCTTTTAAATTTGGCAAGCTTTTTTCGCTGCTTCTGCAACAACGATCGGACCAGTTTTGTGTACCATGGGGGAACAGAACCTTCACTTATTAACTTATTTGGTATATAACTCTCAATTACTGTTGATACTATCTCTCTGAAGACATTTCACAACTTTTCTACACTTACATGATCAGATAGGAAGGAGTGAAGACTGTATCTTAAAAAAGGCGTTAAGAGCGTTTTTATCAGCTTTTTTAAGTAGATATAATTTGCGTTTCTTTTTGATGGTTGTAGGTGTTACGGTATTCAGCCTAGCAGCAACTGCCTTGTGGTCGCTAATCCCTGTATTCGTCACAATACTCTGCATCCCCCCCCCCCCCCCCCCCCCCCCCCCCCCATGAACCGTGGACCTTGCCGTTGCTGGGGAGGCTTGCGTGCCTCAGCTATACAGTTAGCCGTACCGTAGGTGCAACCACAACGGAGGGGTATCTGTTAAGAGGCCAGACGAACGTGTGGTTCCTGAAGAGGGGCAGCAGCCTTTTCAGTAGTTGCAGGGGCAACCGTCTGGATGATTGACTGACCTGGCCATGTAACACCAATCAAAACGGCCTTGCTGTGCTGGTACTGCGAACGGCTCAAGCAAGGGGAAACAACAGCCGTAATTTTTTCCGTGGGCATGCAGTTTTAATGTATGATTAAATGATGTTGGCGTCCTCTTCGGTAAAATATTCCGGAGGTAAAATATTCCCCCATTCGGATCTCCGGGCGGGGACTACTCAAGAGGACGTCGTTATCAGGATAAAGAAAACTGGCGTTCTACGGATCGGAGAGTAGAATGTCAGATCACTTAATAGGGCAGGTAGGTTAGAAAACTTAAAAAGGGAAATAGATAAGTTAAAGTTAGATATAGTGGGAAGTAGTGAAGTTCGGTGGCAGGAGGAACAAGACTTTTGGTCAGATGAATACAGGGTTATAAATACAAAATCAAATAGGGGTAATGCAGTAGTAGGCTTAATAATGAATAAAAAAAATAGGAGCGCGGGTATGATACTACAAACAGAGTAGTGAACGCATTATTGTGGCCAAGATTGACACGAAGCACACGCCTACTACAGTAGTACAAGTTTATATGCCAACTAGTTCTGCACATGATGAAGAAATTGATGAAATGTATGATGAGATAAAAGAAATTATTCAAATAGTGAAGGGAGACGAAAATTTAATAGTCATGGGTGACTAGAATTCGACAGTAGGAAAAGGAAGAGAGGAAACGTAGTAGGTGAATATGGATTGGGGCTAAGAAATACTAGAGGAAGCCGCCTGGTAGAATTTTGCACAGAGCATAACTTATTCATAGATAACACTTGGGCCAAGAATTACGAAAGAAAGTTGTATGCATGGAAAAACCTTGGATATACTAGAAGGTTTCAGAAAGATTATATAATGGTAAGACGGAGATTTAAGTACTAGATTCTAATTTTTAAGACATTTCCAGGGGCAGATGTGGACTCTTACCACAACGTATTTGTTATGAACTGTAGAATAAAACTGAAGAAACTGCAAAAAGGTGGGAATTTAAGGAGATCGGATCTGGATAAACTGAAAGAACCAGAGGTTTCAGGGAGAGCCCAAGGGAACAATTGACAGAAATGCGGGAAAGAAATACAGTAGAAGAAGAATGGGTAGCTTTAAGGAATGAAATATTGAAGGCAGCAGAGGATCAAGTAGGTAAAGACGAGGGCTAGTAGAAATCCGTGGGTAACAGAACAGATACTGAATTTAATTGATGAATTAAAAAAATACAAAAATGCAGTAGTGAAGCAGCAAAAAGGAATACAAACGTCTCAAAAATGAGACCGACAGGAAGTGCAAAATGGCTAAGCAGAGATGGCTCCAGGACAAATATAAGGATGCAGAGGCTTACCTCACGAGGGATAGGATAGATACTGCCTACAGGAAAATTAAAGAGGGCTTTGGAGAAAAGAGAACCACTTGCATGAATATCAAGAGCTCAGATGGAAACCCAGTTCTAAGCAAAGACGGGAAAGCACAAAGGTGGAAGAGGTATATAGAGGGTCTACACAGGGTCGATGTCCTTGAGGACAATTTTATGGAAATGGAAGAGGAGGGAGATGAAGTCGAATGGGAGATATGATACTGCATGAAGAGTTTGACAAAGCACTGAAATACTTAAGTCGAAACAAAGTCCCGGGAGTAGACATCATTCTATTAGAACTACTGACGGCTTTGGGAGAGCCAGTACTGACAAACCTCTACCATCTGGTGAGCAAGATGTATGAGACAGGCGAAATTCCCTCAGACTTCCATAAGAATATAATAATTCCCATCCCAAATCAAGCTGGTGTTGACAGATGTGAATATTATTGAACTATCAGTTTAATAAGTAACAGCTGCAAAATACTAACGCGAATTCTATACATACGAATGGAAAAACCGGCAGAAGCCGACCTCGGGGAAGATCAGTTTGGATTCCATAGAAATATTGGAACATGTGAGGCAATACTGACCCTACGACATATCTTAGAAGAAAGATTAAGGACAGTCAAACCTACGTTTCTAGCATTTGTAGACTTAGAGAAAGCTTTTGACAATGTTGACTGGAATACTCTGTTTCAAATTCTGCAGGTGGCAGGGGTAAAATACAGGGAGCGAAAGGCTATTTACAATTTCTACAGAAAGCAGATGGCAGTTTCAAGAGTTGAGGGGCATGAAAGGGAAGCAGTGGTTGGGAAGGGAGTGAGACACGGTTGTAGCCTCTCCTCGATGCTATTCTATCTGTATATTGAGCAAGCAGTAAGGATACAAAAGAAAAATTCGAAGTAGGTATTAAAGTCCACGGAGAAGAAATAAAAACTTTGAGGTTCGCCGATGACATTGTAATTCTGTCAGAGACAGCAAAGGACTTGGAAGAGCAGTTGAACGGAATGGATAGTGTCTTGAAAGGAGGATATAAGATGAACATCAACAAAAGCAAAACGAGGATAATGGAATGAAGTCGAATTAAGTCTGGTGATGCTGAGGGAATAGATTAGGAAATGAGACACTTAATGTAGTAAAGGAGTTTTGCTATTTGGGGAGAAAAATATCTGATGATGGTCGAAGTAGAGAGGATATAAAATGTAGACTGGCAATGGCAAGGAAAGCGTTTCTGAAGAAGAGAAATTTGTTAACATCGAGTATAGATTTAAGTGTCAGGAAGTCGTTTCTGAACGTGTATGGAGTGCAGCCATGTATGGAAATGAAAATTAGACGATAAATAGTTTGGGCAAGAAGAGAATAGAAGCTTTCGAAATGTGGTTCTACAGAATAATGCTGAAGATTAGATGGCTAGATCACATAACTAATGAGGACGTATTGAATATAATTGGGGAGAAGAGGAGTTAATGGCACAACTTGACCAGAAGAAGGGATCGGTTGTTAGGACATGTTCTGAGGCATCAAGGGATCACCAATTTAGTACTGGAGGGCAGCGTGGAGGGTAAAAATCGTAGAGGGAGACCAAAAGATGAACACACTTAGCAGATTCAGAAGGATGTAGGCTGCAGTAGGTATTGGGCGATGAAGAAGCATTCATAGGATAGAGTAGCATGGAGAGCTGCATCAAACCAGTCTCAGGACTGAAGACCACAACAACTCTCTATTTGTCCAAGATTACTTATTGCTAAATTGGGAAGGTTAAAGTGGGCCAGGATGAAATGAGAAATCTCAAAGCAGTTGTCAGGATGCAATTTTGTCTGCTGAAGGCAGAGTACAAATGGAGCTGCAATTTTAAAAGAAGTCGTAAGTCCTCTTTGTTGAATGGAAGCTCGCGAACGTTCCGTTGGAGGGGAGTCATGGTGAGGAAAAAATGAGGGCATGTCCCTCAGCGACTGCAGAGTGCTAGCCTGCGAAGACTCCCTGCTACAGGGGACAGAGGCGGGAGGATCCTGCTCCATGAGGTCCACATTAGCGTCGACTTTGTTCTGCTGTCGGCCTGCAGAGTCCAATGCGGAAAACTGATTGGTTGTGCGCACCGGCGACAAGGAGGGCGGCTGGGGGAGGGTATCACGTGGCGACTCTATCAAAGAGGATCTTCGAGTTGTCGAAAGAGAAGACCATTTACCTTACTTGAACTTCTTTGAGCCTTTCCGGCTAGCGGAGGAAGAATCAGTGATTGGTTGGATGGAGGGACGTACGAAGTCTTGATGGGAATACTCCCCTTTGTCCTTTCTCGTCTGCCAGTTGTGTAGCTGGTGACTTCGCCTCATGAGGTGAGAATTTGATTGCTTTTTGCACGGCTAGACGAAAGGATGGCGATGTTACCATGACACTGGGCAATTTCACAACATCAGAGCTGAATTTGAGGTCATATGTCTGCGTGGCCCTGTCCTTCATGGAGCGAGGTGTAGCAAGAACAGTTCTGTAAGTGCCAGGTGTTAGGAAGCAGGGTTTTCGACTAGAGGTACACGGGAAAATCCCGAGAGGAGGCGATATGGCTGCCGTTGCAGTTTATACAGCGGGGAGAAGGAGGTGGACAGTCATCCTCACGTATATCCTTACCATAAGTTTCACATTTGGCCGCCTGTTGAGAAGACTTTAGAAAGTGGTAGAAATGAAGACACTGATAGCGGCGCATCGGGTTCGGAATGTGACGTCGAATTGTGATGATTTAAAAGCCTGCTTTAAACTTGGATGTAAGCATAACTCTACCAAAGGTCAGAAAAGGAGTGAATGTGGGCATTAAGGGGCAACTACTACTTTTATCACCCTGATCGGAGAGGTAAGTTTAGATTTCGGACTCTGTCAACCATCGAGCACCCTGGTTTATGTACCACCACAGGAAGAATTCCGATTTCAATGGGCCTCAACATTAACAGGCTTGCAGTGGAGAAGTGAAGTAGCAAGCAGCCGTTATGTTTGAGAATCAGCAGTAGTCTCCAGTGCCAAAATACCATTCCGTGAGCGAAAGCAAGATTCCACAGGGCCGGCAATTGCATCAACTCTTTTCTGAATGATAAACGGACTTACCATTACGAAGGACTGACCGTCTTCACTATGTAATCACGATGGAAACATGATGCAGCTGGGGGGGTCTTTGAATCGGAATTGTCATTCCGTTCATGTTTGCTGGAGGTCGATTGCAGAGATGGTTCAAATGGCTCTGAGCACTATAGGACTTAACTGCTGTGGTCATCAGTCCCCTAGAACTTAGAACTACTTAAACCTAACTAACCTAAGGACACCACACACATCCATGCCAGAGGCAGGATTCTAACCTGCGACCGTAGCAGTCGCACGGTTCCGGACTGCGCGCCTAGAACCGCGAGACCACCGCGGCCGGCATTGCAGAGATGATGATTGGCTCATTGCGAAGAAATCCTCCATGATTGCCAGTATCTCTGATGTACACACCTGCCAACTGGGGGCCTCCTCCACAAGGGTGAGCACCCAACTTAAGTGGCTTTTCACTCCTCAGGTCACCCCTCCCGAGCACCTGACAAAGGGAGCAATCGGCAATTTGGAGGGTAGCAGCCTAGGCAATCACCCATCCCTGTGCCTAGCCTGTACCAGAGGGTAGGTGCGAACCCTACCTGTCGGCCTGGAGCTGGGAATTACCCATTACTCAGTCACCTGTTATGCGTCAGATGCGTGGGCCAGCCTTCATGAGCGCACAGGGAGGAAGGGAAAAAAGAGGAGCCTCAATCGCAGAAGCAGAGGAAGAATAGGGGAAGGCGAACGAGGTAAGGAAAAAGCGTCGAGATACACTGATGAGACTGATCGTGTGTCAGCTATGGACAGTGTGGAACATTCCCAAAAACACACCAGACATTTTCCGTAAAGGAGAGGGAAAAGGATAGTAAAACGATAGACATGCAGAACTGGAGGAAAAAGGTGCTACAAAGGCTGGGGTCTCGCAGTAGACAAGCACAAACTCGCCAAAGAACAGCAAGTCCTCTTGGGGGGGGGGGGGGGGGGGGAGGACGTCGACCTGTCTTTCAGTGATTGCTTACAGCTGATTGGAAGACACGCATGACGCCACTGCTATGACGTCTGTGGTGGAGAAGCACATGACCACCTGGTACCAGTTCTATGCAGTTAAACGGATGATTAAGGATTTCTTCTGTGGGATTACGTCTGCAATTACTTCTCACTGACGTACGATATGAACGAAAGTAGGAAGGACGGCAATTAAAATCTCTCCATAAATGTCTTAAAATACTTAACACACGTACGGGAATGTGGCCTTTGAGACCAATACACCTAGTTTCCATCCCTTTCTTCCCAAATCCGAGGTGGCAACTGGTCTCAAATAACCTACATGTCAACTGGACGTTGATCTTGCTTATAGAACGTTGCAGAGGAAGAAGAGCTAGCGTTGAAGACAACCACTCAATTTTTCCGAGTCGAAGGCGATGGCTTGACGGTCCCAAATCGGAATAGCTTCCCCATTCAGTCCGTTCCATAACGCTTTGCCAACGCCAATGTGTGCACACGAACATGCCAGTGTTGTGTAATATGGCAACAGCAATAAGATTTAGGACGATCAAATTGGCTGCCTGCGCGCAATAACGCTAATGCATAACAGAAATAAGTAAATACATCTTCATTATTGTATGAGCAGCTAAGTAATGAAGGCTTTCACGAAAGTGTGTTTTAGATGCTGTTGAGTCTTCAGGTTGGTACGGCGGTGGTTCATAAAACATTTCTGTTTCGTCGAGAGCTCTTTTGGGCATCTTCCCGGTTACTCTGAGTCTTGCCTGCTGATAGGTCGAACATCGGAGAGCGACGCAAAATAGTGTGGAAAAAAGGGTGCTGTCAACTTTGCACGTGATACATTTAGATAAGGCTGATGAGAGATATAACTAAGGATTGTCGTCTGCCAAAGATACAACTTAAATAGCGGTTCTGTAGAGCCGCTGTGTATTTATCACTGAGGTTCAAAGCTTCTTCTTTTATGTTAAAATTGTCCCCACACTTATAAATGTTGTTGTTGGCAGGAGAGCCAACCGTGTTTATCTAAAGGAGGCCGAAATGCACGCGTCTCAGCTCACGCAGGGTGGAATGAGGTCTGGAACATGACAAGGGAATTAGAATTGAGGAAAACAGACGTAGCTGGTGGAATACTTAACTTTAATCCATTCATGGAGAACGTCGCTCTTTATGGTACATGATTCACAATATCAACAGTACGGATACTGGCGCCTTGCTAGGTCGTAGCAAATAACGTAGCTGAAGGCTATGCTAACTATCGTCTCGGCAAATGAGAGAGTTGAAGTCAGTGAACCATCGCTAGCAACGTCGGCTGTACAACCGGGGCGAGTGCTAGGAAGTCTCTCTAGACCTGCCGTGTGGCGGCTCTCGGTCTGCTATCATTGATAGTGGCGACACGCGGGTCCGACGTATACTACCGGACCGCGGCCGATTTAAAGGCTACCACCTAGCAAGTGTGGTGTCCGGCGGTGACACCATATTCCTCCCCCGCAAATCGGCGTACGGTTGTGGAATAAGGCTTCCGCCCGCCGTGGGGAGGACCGCATGTTGACGTATGCGACGAGGTGGGGAGCCTAACAACAGGCGAGGCTGTGCCACCCGCACCCTGCCATTCGGCCCGCGGGGAGCTAGGAAACGCCTGAAAACCTGCTCCAGGGTGCACGCCAACATGCGGTGTATGCGCCCGTAGAGAGACAGGAGGGGCCGAAGGATCGACCTCTATCGGGACGGGGCACCCGACTGGCGAAGACGACATTTGGTCCGGAGCGGGCAAGAGTTCCATGTCGGAAGGACAGCGATCGGCGGCGTTTGACCCAGGGAGGCGCCCGGCGGTTGCAGCGACGCGTCCACTGCGGGCGTCACCGGCGGGAGAACAGGTGGAGGCGGCGGCGGCGCGTCGCCATGGGGCAAAATGGAAGGCAGCGTCGGTAACACCTGGGGCTGAGGAGAGCCAGTAGATGGGTCCCCAGTTGGCTGACCGGACGGCACCGTAGCTGAAAGCAGGCGGCGAGTCGCAGATCCCGTGCGACGACAGAGGCGCAGGTGATTGAGATGCCGACGCACCTCACCAGAGGCTCCCAAAACCAGATACATAGCGCGGCCGAAGCAGCGAAGGAAGCGCCCTTCGAGCCAACGCCGTGAACCTGGGTAGTGGCGATAGTAGACAACGTCGCCTGGAGCAAAAGCAGGTGTCTGCCGCTGCACAGGAACCTGATGCGGCGGATGTAGCAAAGACATCAAGGTTCAATGAGGGCGACCGTGGAGCAACTCAGCCGACGAGCCACCATCTCGGGGTTGAGAGCGATACGAGGACAAAAAGGGCAATAACGCGTCCTCCCGAGAATGCGACTCTTTTAAGTTCAACATCTGTGACTTGAAAGTCCTGACCAATCGTTCAGCGGCACCGTTTGACTGTGGCGAAAACGGCGCGGACATCAGATGTTGAATACCATTGGCCCGGCAGAATGACTGAAATTCTGCGGACATGCATTGCGGGCCATTGTCGGAAACAATAGTCCCTTCAATGCAAAAGATAGCAGATAACGCTTGGATGGTGGCAGATGACGTCGTGGAAGACATCCAGACAACAAAAGGAAATTTACTGAATGAATCTACCACAACCAACCATCGAGCATTCCATAATGGACCAGCAAAATCAATGTGTAAGCGTTGCCAAGGAGAATTGTCCCCACACTTATAAATGTTGTGGTTGGCAGGAGAGCCAACCGTGTTTTTCTAAAGGAGGCCGAAATGCACGCGTCTCAGCTCACGCAGGCTGGCGTGAGGTGTGGAACATGACAGGGGAATTAGAATTGAGAAAAACAGACGTAGCTGGTGGAATACTTAACTTTAATCCATTCATGGAGAACGTCGCTCTTTATGGTACATGATTCACAATATCAATAGTACGGATACTGGCGCCTTGCTAGGTCGTAGCAAATAACGTAGCTGAAGGCTATGCTAACTATCGTCTCAGCAAATGAGAGCGTTGAAGTCAGTGAACCATCGCTAGCAACGTCGGCTGTACAACTGGGGCGAGTGCTAGGAAGTCTCTCTAGACCGGCCGTGTGGCGGCTCTCGGTCTGCAATCATTGATAGTGGCGACACGCGGGTCCGACGTATACTACCGACGTATACTAGCCGATTTAAAGGCTACCACCTAACAAGTGTGGTGTCTGGCGGTGACACCACAATAAATATCGACGGATTCTCTGTATAGCTGCAAATAAGTCTGGCGTTAGGTCGGTCGCTTGACGGCGCGTTCGGCGCGGGCTCGCCCGTTGCCGGCGCTCCGTAAGGCACGGAAGCTCGCACTGGGGAGTATCGCTTCCAGTCGGGCGTGCCGTGGCAGTCCCCACAGGGGAAGTGATGCATCTCACATAGCCTCTCCTTCCCAAGTGGCTCTTTCCGCCTTTCCGTGGTGCCAGATGTTAAGCTTGGCATTCTGCCTTGCGACAAAAGGGAGAGCTGCGACCCAACCCGATGCGAAAGCGAAGGGTGCGTTGCATAGGGTGAGCTGTGTCGAGGGACCGAACATCAGTCCCTTCCATTCGCAGGGCACAGACCAACAGGTGCTCTGCATACCGGCGATCTCGTTCGTCGGCGTGGGATCGCAGCGCGTGTCGGCAAGGGTGCTTCGCCGCGCCCCTGGGTAATCGGGGCATGTTCTGCCAAACCCAGGTGGTAGTAACATCGACTTGGCCAGGTTGGATGGGTCCAGACCGCCGAACGTCTGGGGGACCGGCCCGCCACCTGAGTAGGAGTGGGTCCTTGGCCGAGAGGTGGAAACTCGGGCAAGTAGGCAGCGAAGGGCGAGAGGTGCATCCGCCCCTCCGGAGTGCGGGGTGCAGTTGCCGGGGTGCGTCGCGTGAAATCGCTGATGACGGAGTCACCGAGGGGACCAGTGCACTGGAAACGGTATGCTGAACCCAGCAGCTCTGGAGTGCCCTTGACCTAGGGGTGAGGTCGGTGGGCGAGCTGCAGAAGTCCCCCCCCCCCCCCCCCCAATCCCATGCCAGAGGAGCAGGTCCGGGGCAAGAGATGGGCTCCCACCCCTCTTTTGTCACTCATTCAATATGGCGACACCAGAGACGAGTGATTCGAGTGCGCCATCGCGAGCTTCTTTGATGCCTGAACCAGCCCCTCAGGACGAGTTGGGACAGGCAACTGATGAAAACGTGCCCACCTACAGACTCCTGAACAAAGACTTATTTCAAGCATAGACTATGGCTGATCAAGCTAAAGCCAACAAGATGCCCAAAAGAAAATCCCCGATCAAAAGGAGGAGGGATGCCATGAGGGCAAGTGCCTTCAAGTTATTCTTGAGGTCGCTCACGGGCGCCACAATTAAAACCAATGACATAGGCACTCAAACAGACTCTAACACAACGGACAGAGGGACTCAAACTGAGACTGTAAGTCACGTTCTCCTCCTCCCAAAGCTGGGAGACAAGGCCGACTAAATATCTACGGCAATGGCATCCTGTACCAGAGACTGCGGAAGTCTCAACAAAGGAGAATAGAACTACAAAGAAAGCAGTTCAGGAAAACAAAATAACCAGCGCAAGTGAATCAGCTGCCACAATAGATCCTGTCGTGAGATTTCCACCAGTCGACCCAGTCAGAGTATATCCTAATCTTGAATTCACGATGCAACTGGCGAGACTAGAGCAGCCGACTACCCTGATCTCCGCCTTGAGACACGTGGTTCGGATGGGACATGAATATGGTAGGAGAGTCACCTTCTCGGTAATGGAGGCTGTGGACAGAATTCAACTCAAGTCAGTAAATCTACCCACCGACTTCGGAGCCCTACCAAGACCTACTAAAGAAAGATTTTGAAAGACGTGGCGAACAATTCGACCTGGACGATATGAACCAACAAGCAGATTTGGCAAATGGACGCATCACATTTGACTGGAATAAGACATATCCTAATGCCAGAATCCATACATACTTCTCATAAATAACTACATGACGGAAATTACCATTGGCCAACTTAACACTCACAACAGCAGACTAGTGATGCAGGAGTTACGTAAGGAAGTAGAGGAGAGGAGACTAGATGTGGTCTGTCTGCAAGAGCCGTACTCCCTAAATGGGAAAATAGCTCTCACAGCTGCGACCTTGCAAGTAGTAAGCAGAGGGAAGACCCAAGATCGGCAATAATAATAACCATAAACTTATAAGGGCCACAGTCCTAACACAGTTCACAACTAACCACTGCAACGTCGTGGAGCTGCAGTCTCCATCAGGAGCAATTGTCTTCATCAACATGTATTTTCAATATGGTGACGACATTGAGAGACACTTGGCACACCTTACCACAGCTATCACGGCGTTGTGGGGGCGGAAAGCAATTATAACTGCAGATATAAACGCCAAATCCCCCCTACGATACATCGGCACCAGGGACCCTAATGGAGAGAAGGCAGAAGAGTCCATCATGGCCTTGCAGCTGGTGGTGGATTACAAGCCAGGCAACCCTCCGACCTACGTGGCGGGAGGTGGCCAAGGCACAAACATTGATGTGACCCTGGCTACGCCTAATGCTGCGCACCTCATCCAGCAGTGGAAAGTAGTAGAGAACGCCACCACTAGCGATCACAATCTCATCACCTTCAGTATTGGAGACAAGGAGAGCCTCTGGGCCATGGAGTGGGAAGTACAATACAACTACAAAAGAGCAGATTGGGAAAGACTTGCTAGGGAGTGCGACATTCCTGCATTATTAGAAGGTGACGGACACCTGGACATTGACGTAGACAACAGAGCCGAGGAACTGGTGACAGTAATAACTCGAGCGGTCAAAGCCGCTGTACCTACTAGGAGGAAGGCCATGGCGGCCTATCACCATGGTCAGCTGAACTGGAGGAGATGCGCCGGTCGGTTAGAAGGCTCAGGAGGCACTACCAGCGCAGTGTCGTCTGGCTAGAAAGACAAAGATGGCTGCAGCTTTACCGGGAAGCTAAAGACAATTTCCAAAAACAACTACGTGAAGTAAGAACAAAAAGTTGGGAACACTTTGTTCTAAACCAACTAGCTTTAGACCAATGGGGAGTCCCCTACAAGCTTGTCCGAGAAAAAATCCGATGGAGCTCTCAACCGTCAGGCATGGGGACGGGATGACGGAGTCTTGGCAGGAAACTGCTGAGGTCTTTCTCCAGTCCCTGCTGCCTGACGACACTGCGGATGGAGAGACAGACGAACAACAGCAGTTGCGTGAGAATAACAACAACGTATATGGAAACGATACGGCAGTTTACCCATTCTCTGAAGAGGAGGTAGCTGCCCATATAAAATCCCTGAGGAGAGGGAAAGCTCCTGTGCCAGACGGCACTGTGGCGGAGGTGGTGCAATTCCTGGCCCCCCAGATGGTAGCCCCTCTAACTCACCTGTACAATGAATGTCTCAGGCAGAAAAAGTTCCCTGGAATCTGGAAGAGGGCAAATGTCGTAATTATCAAGAAAGGAGCTGACAAAGACCCAGCAGAAACGAAATCTTACCGAACAATCTGACTGCTCGATCTGCTTGGGAAGGTTCTGGAGAGACTACTGGCTGACAGACTGGCTGCGCACCGAGTGCTGTGCGGGATGAGCGGCAGGCAGTTCGGCTTCAGGCCTGGGCGATCGGCATCGAATGCAATTTCCCTGGCGAACGAGGTCTGCGCCTCTACCCCGTACAAGTACGTTGTCGGCATCATGGTGGACATAAGTGGCGCCTTCGACGACCTGTGGTGGCCTTCGCTCTTCTCCTGTTTGCGGGAGAAGGAGTGTCCAAGGCCGCTATATAGATGTCTGAGGAGCTATTGCGAAGATCGGGAGGTGTGGCTATCATCCCCTAGCACAAGAGTAAGAAAAACTATCACAAAAGGATGTCCCCAGGGCTCTGTACTGGGTCCCCTGTTTTGGGACATCCACATGGAACCCTTACTAGACAAACTACAGCAAAGTGATAAAGTGCTAGAGGTGTAACCTATGCAGATGACTTCCTCCTACTGGTCGGCGGCCGTAGCCGAGAAGACATAGAGCCCAAGATTGAATGAGCAATAGAAATACTAGAACTTTGGTGCCGAAACACAAAGATGAAAATTTCACCAGCCAAGTCCACATACTTTCTTCTAAAGGGACAATTAGTTCCCAATCCAACTCTCAGGATAGAGGGCTCACCAGTTCTCAGGCGATGTGAGACTCACTATCTCGGTATCATCATTGATGAAAGGTGGTCCTTCGGCAGGCACATCGAAACCGTAACTCAAAGAGCCCTACAAGTACTCAACAACCTAATCTCCATTGGACACAAACGATTTCATCTTCCACCACATCTCATCAAACTTTATCACAATGGCATACTCACCTCTATAGTGGGTTACGGCTCGGGAGTCTGGGCACACAGGCTCACGAGGGTGGTGCCCGCCATGACAGTGAGTAGAGTGCAGAGAAATATGATTATGAGATCAGTGGGGGCATACAGGACTCCACCGGGAGGAGCCCTGTTAGTCATAATGGGGCTCTGCCCCTTGGATATTAAAATTCGGGAGCAGGCCACTTGGTACTGGGCAAAGAAGGAGAATTTGGAGAAAACAGAGGAAATTCTAGGCAGCAGGACTGAGAATAAAGTTGAGATTAGGCAACAAGGGGATCAGCTATGGCAACGTTCGTGGGAAGGCGAAGAAACAGGGCGTCGAACCTTTGATTTCTTACCAGATGTGAGGGAAAGGATGGGAATGTCATATTTCGAACCAACCAGGGGACTAATCCACTTTCTCACTGGACATGGACCCTACTCGACATACTTAATTCGATTTGGGAAAAAGGGGACATCTGCATGTGACTGTGGTGTTCCGGCGGGTACTCCTGAGCATGTAGTCTACAAGTGCTCCCTTTTCAATGATGTGGCCTCAGTGACGAACTACCGCACAATGACACATATAGATTGCTCAGACAACACGACACTTTTCTGATCATTAATGAACTGGCTAACGCGGTATTACAGAAAGTCTTAAAGGACTATCTGAGAGAATTAAATTAGCACCTACAAGAGACCTACCTAAACACTCATAGAGTCTGGTAGCTACTACCAAACCGCCTGGACGCGGAAAGGCCGACTTCCTCAGTCTTGAATCCGCCGCGCCTCGGGATTTTGGGGGAGTGGGGTGCAACCTTACTAATTTGGACAACACACCTGATTTGACCTTAAGATAAGTTAGTTGTAGGACTTAGTTTTAGACACTATCCCTAGAAACCTGCAGCGATCAACACCTTGGCCTGCCCAGTGTCAGGGGCACGCTCATTGCGGTTAGCTCAATGAGCAAGGCTCTATAGTAGGTTTGTATTATTCATCTGACACATTTGTAACGCTGTAGGACTTAGTGACTAGTCTATATTTAGGTTACCTGCTTTGTAGTAAATTAACACATTCATATTGCCCATTGCTTTCTCCTCGTAGCTTACCTACTAACTAGTTACTAAAATATAACTTGGAATAGCTGCAACGTATATCATTGTATCACTTTTTTGGCCAGCTAATCACATAAAGCAGTGGGCTAGATTGTATAATTAATAAGTTTTTCTGGAAATAGAGAATTTAAAAAAAATAATAATACATCGACGTTGCTGATATAAATTCGAGATACCAGCAGAGGCCTGAATACACGATTGAACGAAGAAAGACGTCTTTGACTACTAGGGAAAGTAGAAAAATCAATAGGAACACATCGTACTCTTCAGTCTAGAGATCATGACGTTACACCATCTCAGCTCGGATAGAGACGAGTTGCACCGGTTGCTGGTTGTAACACAATGGTCTTGCGCGTGAGGGCTGTAATTGGAAATGCACAACATCAGACACCTCTCGCAACACGTATTACAGAAGTTAACTCTTGGTAGTGATTTCCTGTATGAAGGTGTGCTGCGAGGTGAAAATTACAGATAATTGAGGATCTACGTTGCAATAAAGGGCTCTTCAGTATTGCTTCAGGGAAACCTCATTTCTTATCTGAACTTGCAACAGCACAGTTATTACAGGAAAAGATCACACCAAATTATCACACAACTGCTCAACAGCTATTTTTTATAAATATTCAGAACAGTGAACCAAGTTACGTACAATTGTCCTCGGTGGTAAAACACGCGAGCGCTCACTGTGGCTGGTGTCTCTTATCTCTCCTGGGTATAAAGACTTCGAAGTCTCTACCTCAGAACTTTAGGCTAATCAGAGACTATAAAAATTATCGCTACATTATGAGGATCTGTTTCCATCAGCCAATAGAAAATGAATATGTTGTCTCTAGATGGAGAGCGACGTCGTAATTTCCTACTACGATGATCCAACTACTTTTCTCCCCAACCTTAGGGCTTGTTATTTATTGCACGATGTTACAATTTTTAGGTGTACTCATTTGCCGTAAATGCAGTAAAGTGAATTTTTCTGAAAACTGAATTGTAATGCACACTGATATTTATTTCAAGCAGTCATTCATCTCTCTTTTAATGGTTCAGAACTTCATCTGTAGGGGTACATGTGCCTGTTAAAACGCAACTTCCGTATGAGGAGGTGCTCTGGCCACAGATCGAATTCGTCTCTAGATAAATAACAACACTACACGCTGACATTTGGGGTACATACATTCGGTCCCAGCGATGGGAAGGTGCTGCGTGGGGGTGGTAGGGATTGGGGGGGTGAGGAGGCGGCCACTGTGTCCCGGCGGCTCTAGGCACTTCACTCCAAACCACGTGGCTGCTACGGTCGCAGGTTCGAATCCTGTCTTGGGCATACATGTGTGTGATGTCCATAGGTTAGTTAGGTTTAAGTAGTTATAAGTCTAGGGCTCTAGGTGTAGCGTCTTTGATTCATAATCAAAACGTCTTCGGTCCCAGGTTCGATCCCCGCTACTGCCTAAATTTCGATAAATAGTCAGCATTGGCGGCCGAAAACTTCCGGCATAAGAAGTCAGCCTCATTCTGCCAACAGCCTTGTCAAATAGGGCGGAGGAGTGGATAGAGCTTCTGGGCACTCTCTTGTCCTAGGGGTGGGAAATTGCCCCTAAAGGCGGAAGAATCAGCAATGATCAACGACATGAGGATGCAGAAGGCAATGGAAACCACTGCATTAAAGACACGTAACGTGTATCCACAGGACATGTGGCCTGTAGCTGAAGAAGTGTCATGATAATCTCTCCATTGGCAAAAGATTCCGGAATAGTCCCCCATTCGGATCTCCGGGCGGGGAGTGCCAAGGGGGAGGTTACCATGAGAAAAAGATTGAATAATCAACGAAAGGATAATGTTCTACGAGTCGGGGCGTGGAATGTCAGAAGCTCGAACATGGTAGGGAAACTAGAAAATCTGAAAAAGGGAAATGCAAAGGCTCAATCTAGATATAGTAGGGGTCAGTGAAGTGAAGTGGAAGGAAGACAAGGATTTCTGGTCAGATGAGTATCGGGTAATATCAACAGCAGCAGACAGTGGTATAACAGGTGTGGGATTCGTTATGAATAGGAAGGTAGGGCAGAGGGTCTGTTACTGTGAACAGTTTAGTGACTGGGTTGTTCTAATCAGAATCGACAGCAGACCAACACCGACAACGATAGTTCAGGCATACATGCTGACGTCGCAAACTGAAGATGAACAGACAGAGAAAGTGTATGAGGATATTGAAAGGGTAATGCAGTATGTAAAGGGGGACGAAAATCTAATAGTCATGGGCGACTGGAATGCAGTTGTAGGGGAAGGAGTAGAAGAAAAGGTTACAGGAGAATATGGGCTTGGGACAAGGAATGAAAGAGGAGAGAGACTAATTGAGTTCTGTAACAAGCTACAGCTAGTAATAGCGAATACCCTGTTCAAGAATCACAAGAGGAGCAGGTATACTTGGAATAGGCCGGGAGATATGGGAAGATTTCAATTAGATTACATCATGGTCCGACAGAGATTCCGAAATCAGATATTGGATTGTAAGGCGTACCCAGGAGCAGATATAGACTCAGATCACAATATAGTAGTGATGAAGAGTAGACTGAAGTTCAAGACATTAGTCAGGAAGAATCAATACTCTAAGAAGTGGGATACGGAAGTTCTAAGGAATGCCGAGATACGTTTGAAGTTCTCTAACGCTATAGATACAGCAATAAGGGATAGCGCAGTAGGCAACACCGTTGAAGAGGAATGGACGTCTCTAAAAAGGGCCATCACAGAAGTTGGGAAGGAAACCATAGGTACAAAGAAGGTAGCTGCGAAGAAACCATGGGTAACAGAAGAAATACTTCAGCTGATTGATGAAAGGAGGAAGTACAAACATGTACCGGGAAAATCAGGAATACAGAAATACAAGTCGCTGAGGAATGAAAGAAATAGGAAGTGCAGGGAAGCTAAGACGAAATGGCTGCAGGTAAAATGTGAAGACATCGAAAAAGGTATGATTGTCGGAAGGACAGACTCAGCATACAGGAAAGTCAGAACAACCTTGGTGACATTAAAAGCAACGGTGGTAACATTAGGAGTGCTACGGGAATTCCACTTTTAAATGCAGAGGAGAGAGCATATAGGTAGAAAGAATACATTGAAAGCCTCTATGACGGTGAAAATTTGTCTGATGTGATAGAAGAAGAAACAGGAGTCGATTTAGAAGAGATAGGGATCCCCTATTAGAATCGAAATTTCAAAGAGCTTTGGAGGACTTACGGTCAAATAAGGCAGAAGGGATAGATAACATTCCATCAGAATTTCTAAAATCATTAGGGGAAGTGGCAACAAAACGACTATTCACGTTGGTGTGTAGAATATATGAGTCTGGCGACATACCATCTTACTTTCGGAAAAGCATCATCCACACAATTCCGAAGACGGCAAGAGCTGACAAGTGCAAGAATTATCGCACAATCAGCTTAACAGCTCATGCATCGAAGCTGCTTACAAGAATAATATACAGAAGAATGGAAAAGAAAATTGAGAATGCTCTAGATGACGATCAGTTTGGCTTTAGGAAAAGTAAATGTACGAGAGAGGCAATTCTGATGTTACGGCTAATAAAGGAAGCAAGGCTAAAGAAAAATCAAGACACGTTCATAGGATTTGTCGACCTGGAAGAAGCGTTCGACAATATAAAATGGTACAAGCTGTTCAAGATTCTGAAAAATGTAGGGATAAGCTATAGGGAGAGACTGGTGATATACAATATGTACAACAACCAAGAGGGAATAATAAGAGTGGACGATCAAGAACGAAGTGCTCGTATTGAGAAGGGAGTAAGACAAGGCTGTAGCCTTTCGCACCTACTCTTCAATCTGTATATCGAGGAAGCAATGATGGAAATAAAAGAAAGGTTCAGGAGTGGAATTAAAATACAAGGTGAAAGGATATCAATGATACGATTCGCTGATGACATTGCTATCCTGAGTGAAAGTGAAGAAGAATTAAATGATCTGCTGAACGGAATGAACAGTCTAATGAGTGCACAGTATGGTTTGAGAGTAAATCGGAGAAAGACGAATGTAATGAGAAGTAGTAGAAATGAGAACAGCGAGAAACTTAACATCAGGATTGATGGTCACGAAGTCAATAAAGTTAAGGAATTCTGCTACCTAGGCAGTAAAATAACCAATGACGGATGGAGCAAGGAGGACATCAAAAGCAGACTCGCTATGGCAAAAAAGGCATTTCTGGCGAAGAGAAGTCTACTAATATCAAATACCGGCCTTAATTTGAGGAAGAAATTTCTGAGGATGTACGTCTGGAGTACAGCATTGTATGGTAGTGAAACATGGACTGTGGGAAAACCGGAACAGAAGAGAATCGAAGAATTTGAGATGTGGTGCTATAGACGAATGTTGAAAATTTGGTGGACTGATAAGGTAAGGAATGAGGAGGTTCTACGCAGGATCGGAGAGGAAAGGAATATGGGGAAAACACTGATAAGGAGGAGGGACAGGATGATAGGACATCTGTTAAGACATGTGGGAATGACTTCCATGGTACTAGAGGGAGCTGTAGAGGGCAAAAACTGTAGAGGAAGACAGAGATTGGAATACGTCAAGCAAATAATTGAGGACGTAGGTTGCAAGTGCTACTCTGAGATGAAGAGGTTAGCACAGGAAAGGAATTCGTGGCGGGCCGCATCAAAACAGTCAGTAGACCGAGGACAGAAAAAAAAAAAAAACTAGGGGACTGATGACCTCAGATGTTAATTCCCGGAGTGCTTGGAGTCTTTTCAACCATTTTGTTGACGGGAGAGCGGCGACCGAAAGGTCCAAATTTGCTATTACGCATGCTGATGCTACGTCGATGAGGGACAAAGGCACAAAAAAAGTAGTTCATGGTTCACAATTTTTCAAAACTAATGGATGTAGTAATAGCAGATACGCAAGCTGCTGTAATGTGGGCTGTCGCGAGGTCACAACTACAAGAAAACCCTTGGATTGTTACGTACAGTAGCCGCAAAATTACCCAATTCTGTATCAACATATATTTTGATTCTTTGGACACTCAGAAGCTTAAATTTTCATTTTTCCACAATCTGGTATTATTTCACACATTATATGCCAAGAAAGAGGGAAAACTGAATCATTCATGACACTAGGTGTTTATACTACCTCCTACATCTTTGGCAGAAGAGTTAGCAACGTTGGTCATGTTAGTTTCAAATATAGGCAACTTTTACGTTCTTAATCATTTGACGTCGACTTTTCACAGAATAATCTAGTATTTTCTGTGGTTATACTGTACATATGTGAAACGCCTGTTTTAATTCGCAGATCAGAACAGGTAGCTGGAATTGTGGAAAGGGGCCAAAAGTGATCGGCTGTCAGTTACACTCGAACACGTATCACTTTATTTAGTTGCCCAAACATTACAGTGCAAATTTCTGACCTTAACTATCGACTTAATATGTCACACAATCTTATGGCTTAAGGGCACAAACTCTTTAATTTTTAAAACGGCTGAAGGCCCATGATTGAAAAACACAACTACAATGAATTTTCAAAAGGCAGAAGGCCCAATGCTTTATCCTAAAAATATTTTAAATAAGGCTGAAGGCCCAAACAATCTAAGACTTAGCAGGTAAGGAATTTTAATTTTAAGGTGGCTGAAGGACCATGATTTAAAAACACAACTACAATGAATTTTCAAAGGGCAGAACGCCCGAAGCTTTATCCGAAAATATTCTAAATGAGGCTGAAGGCCCAAAGAAAGCAAGACTTGACAAGTAAGGAACCTTCACATTTAAAACGGCTAAAGGCTCATTATTTAAAACCCAACTAAAAGCATTCAAATTCTAACCATCGGCTATGAGCCATTAAAATACACAATCAACACCAATAAGAAAAGGCAGTACAGCCAGCAGCGCTAAGAAGTATCCGGGGGTCGGTATGCACTTGAAATATTAACATTCGCTTAGGGCAGACCGATAGTCGGCCCAACTATATCCGATCCACCGGCAACCCAACCAAGAGACAGTCAACTGACCCACCGACAAGACCACTTGCTTTCCACCCGACCAGTACACAAGGAACTTCAAAACCAAAACGTAAAAGGCATAACCGCCTGCAAACATGTATGCATAAGCTGTCAAAACTACACACACGTGTTGGACAGCAACAACACGGTGAGGAATAGACACTGTCTTAATTTTACGTCAGCGGCCAGGGCAGGCAACCGGAACGCCAACGGCCACAAGACAGAATATTCCGCTGGTGCACTTGGACTTCAGATCACCCAAATAAGTTAAACTCCACCGGATGGTGGCCAAAATATCGCCAACTCGAACACTCGCTGTTGCTCATGGGAATACCCCTAAACAGCCACCCATGAAAACCAACGGCACAATGTGAACAGACTGGCTTAGGTAATTAAATCACCACTCAAGCTTGTAGTCCTGGGTCGGTGAGCCACGAACCTCGTAGCAAACGGAAAAGCTCCCTCACACTCCGACACTGCTTAGAGACCACCAGCTTGCCCGACCCACTGCGCCGCGCGGAGACTTCCTGGCTGATCCACACCAACAGACCGACTCCTCAGGGCCAGTACGCCGGCAACGTTCCAGATCACTAGTCAATCAAAATCACAGAAACTCCACACGGTTTCACGAACACTTGCACGAAGAACCGGACAATGCCAACGGCAGTGACCGTACAATAACAGGGACGAATCACGAGTCGGCACACACAGCCAACCCATAAGCGATCGCCGTCCAAATACACGTCGTCGGGCACGACGACCGACAGACGACCAACCAAAGTCGTCGCCATTCCAGTCATGTGCTTCGGCAAACAGGGTGTAAAATAAGAAATGGCACGAACGCGGACCACGGACGGCTCAATATGTAACCCTCGTTCACCGTGTCGTATTATGTAAAATACACTGCTGTAAAAAATTAGTACGCCCTTTCAGAGGTTTCCAAAATCCTCAAGGTATTTCTTGTAACAGTACATATGAAGTACATGGAATTATTACATTTGCAGATCTATAGCCCCAGTGACTTTGAGGTACCACGTAGCGGCGCATGCTAAAACACCCTTATCAGTAAGTTGTGTAGACAGCACATGCTGCATTTCAGGTGTTGCCTCTGGCAGCTGGTCGATCGTACAGATGGCAATATCTATCCTGGTGGACGTTACACCAAGCCTGCTCGACCTCCTCTGGTAGTTCTGTAAGACATTGCTAGACGAGTGACAGGACTCACTTCGCGTCCAATTAGATTGGAGACAAGTCCGGAGATCGTGGTGACCACGGAAGTCGCTGCACGTAAGGCAGACAACCTCGAGCTTCACCCGCAGTGTATGGGCGAGCATTATCCTGTTGCAAAAATACATCATCTCCCTGCTGCTACAAATGGCAAACCGGTCTAGCAACATTCTGCACTTACCGCGCTGTTTAGCCTTGTCTCTTGAAACGCCATAGGTGAGCGGGAGTTGTAGCTTATTGAACATCAGATCATAGCGGCAGGAGTTGGGCCAGTATATCTTGCACGAATGCGCTATACAAGACAGCGCTCGCGAGGTGTGCGCTGTACGTGCAAACAACCATCACTTGCGTCCAGGCAAAATGTGTTTCCATCGCTGAAGACCACGGCGCGCCATTCCATCTTCCAAGTGGTCTCCTAACGGCACCAGTCGATTCGTGCATGTAGATGCTGTCGTGTGGGTGGAAGACGGACTAGAGGTGTCCGTGCCCTTAGTCCCACTGCTACTAACCGGTTCCCTACAGTTCCTGTTGACACGTCTAGTCTCACAAGGTATCTTACCTTTGCTGTGATGGCTGTAGTATCCGCTATTGATTTCCTTGCAATACGACGATCCTAGTGGGCGTCTGCGTTGCATGGGCATCCAGAACCTCGTATTACGGGAACATGAATGTTCACGTGGCTACTGACAGCAGTATCATTGCACAACTGACGCGGCACGTCCAACTTGTGTGGCAATTCTTCGAAAGGACCACGTCGCCACTCGGATGGCCCCAATTTGATACCATTCAAACTCGCTCAGTTGGCTGTAGGAAGCATGCGTGTGCCTCTGTCACATGAATGCCTGCTTGCTTCATACGTCTGCACTACACAGAGCGTTCAGCCTGTGACCATTATCTATTAAACAATAAACACAGATGGCGTTCTGGTAGCTAGACACCATGCTATCTGTAGGTAGACGACGTTGAAACCATTATCAGTACATCGACTATCCGCTAGGTGGCACACACACTCATGTGTTCACATCCGGCGTCCTCTTTCCTGGTGTAACATTTGTTTTTACTGGGTGTTTATTTAATGATACGTTATATTACAATTGACAATGACAGTTTCAAGTCCACTTGAAAGCCAAAATCGGTCGTGGAGTTAAGTAAAGAATGTATCAGCTACTGGAGCTGCTTTTCAGTAAGTGTGTATGCAGTTACGTAACAGCTGCCCTGTAATACATCTTCGTCTACATACCTAGTCTACAATTCTCACTTAAATGACTGGGAAAAGATTTATCGAACCCGATTCCCACTATTTTTCTAAAGTTCCGCTCTCCAACAGCACGCGGGAAGAGCGAACGCCTAAATATTCCGTGTAACCTCTGATTTCTCTTATTTATTACAAACATCATTTATCTCTATGAGGTGGTTGTCAACAAAATATTGCTACCCCAATTACCTCACCATAGCCGTGACACTTTGTGCTCTATTTCGCGATAGTACCAAACGAGCTACCTTTCTTTGAACTTTATCCGTGTCCTCCGTCAAGCCATCTGGAAAGAATCCCGTTCCGCACAGCGGTTCTTCAGCAGAGGACGGACAAGTGTAGCGTAGGTAGTCTCTTTCGTAGACCTGTGACAGCTACTAATGGTTCTGCGAAGAAGACACTGACTTTGGTTTGCTTCTCTACAACATTATTTATCTGATCGCACCTACCTAAGTTATTTCTTATCGTAATACGTAACCATTTAGTTTATACGGATAAAGAGCAGCAGTAAACCTATGACATTGTAGGGAACCCCAGAGATGAGTTGTGTTTTTACTCGATGACTTTCCGTCAGTTGTGAAGGTCATTACTGTCATCGCAGCAATATTATGACAGTTAAATTAATCGAACAGTTGATCAGGTCGCAGTGGCTTGTAGTTGACTGTGCATCTACATCTACAACCGTGCATTGAAAACCGGTAAAATTCTATATCAGGGGCAGTGGCGTATTTACGTATTTTGTATAACAATGTTGTAAGCGCACGCCGTGAGGTATTACGTTAAGACAGTGAGAGAGCAGCGGAGAGACATGTTTCGACACAAGAGACGAAAGAATATTATCACTTTCTTACCTCATCGTACCATAACCTCAGAAATGTTAATACATTTAGAAGAAACAGGCTGTGCTATTAGGTCCCTACCTAGCCATAATCTCATAATTCGAAAAAAGTAAAATAGTTATTAGAATAGGGAAGAAGAGAATAGTATTAATTTCGGCGCTAGAAATTCCTTGCCTCTTTTCTCGCCGCTCTTTGGCTGCGTGCAAGTATCATCTCATTGGCTTCGCAAAACTGACGCGTTACCAAACTACGAGCCCTGACTGGCGCTAGCTCCGATGTGGACTTTGGCCTTGCAAACTACTATGAAACGCAAGGCTCTTCATATAGACAGTAGTTTTTACTTCGCTCTCTTCGCGAATGCGAAATGAAAGGAAACGAGTAGTTCTGGGGAATTGCATCCTCCGCAAAGCATCGTACAATGTCTTGCGAAATATGTGTGTAGATGTAGCTACATGCTAGAGTGCTGGATCTTGAAAAAACCAATTTAGAGTTTCCCAGGGTAGCAGACATCTATCTTCATGTTTCACTGACGCGGTCGCATTACGTAGAAGAAGTGGTGATCATTCGTGCTCCACCATAGGTCCAGTATTTCGCATTAATCTTATTTGGTATGGGTCTCACATACTTGAGCAATATTCTAAGATGACCGTTTTGCTACAGCCTTTCCCTATGTTGTGAAACCACTGCTAGTTTCAATCGAATCATGTAATTTATTTTCATTAAAATGAAATTCATAAAGCTGGTCGTGTGATGTATGTGGCAGTCTTTGTTCAGAATAAACGCTTAATCAGTGATAAGACCAACACTGTTTACATATAGTTGTAACAGCATTGTTCACTGGCTCACAAAAATTACGTTAGAGGAAAATATCATTAATTTTAAATGCAGAATTAACATTCTTCAGCTCAGCTGATGGAGTAACTACATGTGTAACAGGCCATCGAAGGACTGAAGAACCGAGGATGCTCAGTAGACTGGCACACATCCTTACAATACGTCCAGTGGCAACGCCTGCGTTCTCTTCAGCTTTCTTGCCACAGTTCCATAAAGGCGCATTTAACGCGCCAGATATTCTGACGGATATTCGCAATATGATCGCCGCTGCAGGCGATGTAATGCCAGGGTTTCCAATATCTGAGGCCTCTCTCTTTATGGAATGTGTCATTAGGAGATACCTCGTAGGACAAGGCGCTCTGCTGCTTGGTGGGAACCTTAACAGTCGTTCCACTCACGGGCCGAGCGCTCCTATGTAAAGCCTTCTGTTTGTTATTCTTCCCACACTGCAGTGTTTTCTTTATACACCTTGATAATAAATAAAATTGAATTAATAAGGTGAGACATTATGTAAGCAATTCAGTGGAACACAGGTAATGCTCAAATGCGTGCATCAGATTGCTGTCTAAAACAAGAAGCGCTCATAAATAATTGTGCTTCAGCTGTAGATCTTGTGCAGAGTTAGGGAAAGCCGTTCGCAAACTTATGTGACCTCAGAAAATAGTCCATCGATTTACAGTGGAGTATGGCTGTAACACTGACTCATTTCATAGAGCTCTAGCAGAAAGCTTTCTAAATCATTTAGGACACTATAAATGACTATTATAGAAAAAGAATACTTTTATGGATTATTTTCTTCTTACGCAACTGGTCAACATCTGGGAGTATTTAGATTCAGTTTTCGTTGTAGAATATAAATTTCAAACATGCACTCAGTATAAATTCTCAGGCCCGAGGGAAAGTGTTAATTATAGCCAAAAACAATAAATATAACACCCACAAAATACTAAAAGTGAACCTTAAAATAAAAAAAACTGAAAAAAAAATGTAAAGAAACCAAGAACACAAGGCTCCACAAACTCTACAGTACACATGAACACACAGAAGAGGAACATCTATGACATGACTAACAAAAAGAAATGGCACACTTTAGCATATAAACAGAAATCACCACACAGAGCAGCATGTATTCTGAAAAAATACAAGATTACATATAGCACACAGAAACTGAAACAATCTGCCGCCACGTTTACAAACATCAACAGACAAATACCAAGAAACTGGTATATTGTAGTTACATTGTTCTGCTAGTAAGTCATGGACATGAACAACGCAACATAGAACGGGAAATAAAAATTATTATGATGAAAGTAGAGTCCCAGTGTCACAGGAATATTTTTCACATACGAAGAGCCCTTCAGAAGAACAAGAATGTAATAAATGGCGAAATCAGTTTAAATAACAACTAGCTGATGACATTAGCTACTAAATCAATAACAAATAGATGTAGAATATAACAAGACTAAATAATGATTCCTTCCTCCAGAAAAGCTCCACACAAGTACACACACACGCACAGTCATAAAACTAGAAGAATATTATACTACTAACAAGCACAACAAAACATACAAAAGGCAAACGAAAAACACAAACTGACAGTAGCCAACACTACATAAAATGAAAACGCCAAATCAAAACACTGAACAGTGGACGTTGGGTATCAAGTTGGAGTGTGTTCCTAAAACGTTGCGCCGGCCGCGGTGGTCTCGCGGTTCTAGGCGCACAGTCAGATACCGTGCGACTGCTACGGTCGCAGGTTCGAATCCTGCCTCGGGCATGGATGTGTGTGATGTCCTTAGGTTAGTTAGGTTTAAGTAGTTCTAAGTTCTAGGGGACTGATGACCACAACAGTTGAGTCCCATAGTGCTCAGAGCCATTTGCACCATTTAAAACGTTGCAAGTCAGGCATCCTGAGAACACATACCAACTACTCATAATTGTAGGTTCAACTGCAGGCCGGCCTTACGCATCAATATGATCACAAATCGCTTGTAGATACAAACAGTAGTTTAACTTCACGAAACTTGGTCGGCCGCGGTGGCTGAGTGGTTCTAGGCGCTCCAGTCCGGAACCGCGCTGCTGCTACGGTCGCAGGCTCCAATCCTGCCTCGGGCATGGACGTGTGTCATGTCCTTAGGGTTAACTAGTTCAGTCTACGGGACTGATGACCTCAGATGTTGAGTCCCATAGTGCTCAGAGCTATTTGAGCAATTTCACGAAACTTGCGCTACTTATTTAACCAATTTAAAGAACAAAACATAAAACACGTGTTACTGGTCACTGAAGATTCGTTACAAACAAAAAGAAGCGAAACGCGTATGGCACGATACCATTAGCATTTAGTTTAGTCGAATGAAACGAACTTGATCTCCATGAAAATGTTAGAGTGAACAGTACATTCTTCAGGTATTATTGTTTCCTTAAAGAGTGACTCAGAAATTGCTACCGGGAAAACTCAGTTTAATGAACATGCTTTAGAGAGTTATACTTTTACTGCTATATTAATACGCTACGAAATCAAGTTCCGGAGGACTGCAAATGCCGCATCACGCTTCCATGTTTTGAAGTTGTTCAGTCGTGACTCTACCTTCAGCGACTGTATCTCAAGATACATTTCCTAAACTGGTGCTTATTCATTGACTCTTTTATACTTTAGAGATACTCCTTACTCGGCTAAGACACTTCACACTATGTACACCATCTAAAGCCGGCCACAAGGGCTTCAGGGAGGATGTAGGGGAAAACTGGAAAACAAAAAATTATTTCTTTTAATATCGTAATTAATTAGCTTGATTCCTTAAGAATAACATCACAAAGCTTCAAAATCGAATTCTGGCTAGAAATATGTTTTAAAAAGTTTGTTTGGGCATCTGCGCCTGCCATAACCCTCTTTCTATGCTGTCATTAACACATTCTCTACGCCAGAAAATTTTTGTGCGTTAATTTCTCGTTCACAGAACCGAAACGAACTGTAGATGACTCTAGAAGTCTATGGGAAAGACTATTTTTGCTTGTTCCTTTGTTTACAAAGTGCCTTTTTGTAATATTACTTGTTGCATGAACGCCTATCCAAAAAATGAATAATTGACGAATTTCATGTGTAAAAGGTACAGGTAATTTGAATACTAGTGTTACAGATGTTGCTCCTAAGTGTAAAGAACAACTTTCAACGAAGTCATTAAGTTCATCGAAGAAGAAAATTAGTGAAGGAATTGACGTGTACAGTGGCAAAGACGAGTTTTCAACTGGATTTGGATTAACTGTCTTGGTAATTCTTGTCCATATGATTAATGTTCCATGTGCATGCGGTGATTGTATGGTAACACTGACAGTATTTATATCCTCAATTGTTATAATGATAGCTGCACGTGATGCCTGTCTTGTGTTCAATAATGGAAATGATGGTAGGATTAAGTGCCTGAAGAGACTAGGCCTCCAACTAGATGCATTTACACTGAAGTTACGCAGAAGCATCGATGAAGTGCGAGTGGACAATGCTCAGGAAGCACAAGAAAACACGCAAAAGTTGGCTAGGCAAAAAGATGCAGGGGAAGAGGTTACCACACAAAGACGAGGAAGAGAATAAAGATTATGAAAGTGGACAGCATTAGTGACCAGAGGTATCTCAATATTGTCAAAAATAATTTAAACTGCGTTAATTCACGGGAAATTCCGGAGGAAACCCTCCAACACAGCATTCTTACCAGTTTTTCCCGTCAGCAGCGGACCTAGCTCGAGTTGCAGATTCTAAGACAGCTATGCACAGCAAATGGCTGTAATTTTTATGTTTTATTCTTAAGATGCCGGTCTCGAGGAATCTTCACAATTTTCTAGATATCGTTATCTGTTTCCGAGAAACGGAGTTCTAAACTGCGGCAGATACCGGTTGTATCCGAAGTGCAAGCCGGCCGGGGTGGCCGAGCCGTTCTAGGCGCAATAGTCTGGAACCGCGCGGCCACTACGGTCGCAGGTTCGAATCCTGCCTTGGGCATGGATGTGTGTGTTGTCCTTAGGTTAGTTAGGTTTAAGTAGTTCTAAGTTCTAGGGGACTGATGACCTGAGCAGTTAAGTCACATAGTGCTCAGAACCATTTAAACCAACCTAAGTGCAGCGCCGTGCCATGTCGGCGAATACATGATTCTTGGGCAGCTGAAATCTTCTACCCCAGGGCTTGGACGAATACCCAGGTAAAAGGAGGGGCGAGACGCCAACGTAGTTTATAAAGTGACACATCACGGAGACAAATGATATCAAGTGTATTCGTTATCATTACAAGGGTTCAGGAAACTACTCGTTCTAGTACTGAAGTACACGCATAACTTTTTTGTATGTCAAAGGTTGCATAATATGAAAATTAGTTTTCCGTTGTATAAACTTCAAATAAGTGTACTATCAAAATATCACTAGTCTATCAACTTCTTTTCATATAAGCGACATGCCCTGCTGTGACAAGCAAAAGAAGGGAACCAGCACAGTTAAAAACTGTCGCAAAAATGTTCACAAGTGAACATATTCGGTTTTTTTTTTTTACTGAGAGAGAAGGAGACAATAGCAACTGGAAAAAGACGCAGAAGTAGTACTCGTAAATACTGAAACATAGCAGACAGTAGCTGTATTAGAGAAAGAGCGAAGAAGACAGTGGCATGGTCAGAGAAAATGAGGGACACAGTGGCTGTGGAACATGTAGACAGTGACAGAACAGTGCTAGGAAACAGTTCTATTGCGAGAGGAATAGAGAAAGGGATAGTGGAAGTGGGAGAGTGCACGTGCCATAGAGAGAGAGTGCCTATAACAATGACAATTGAGAATTCAGGGTTAGTAACAGCGAGAAAAGACAACAGCAGTGAGGAGCAATTAAATGATATAGTAGCAGTAAGAGACAGCAATATTGAGGCAGTGATTATGAGAAGAGACTGTGAAACGTCCCCTTTGAAAAATTATTACAAGACTGTGCTTATACTGACAAACATTTTTGGCGCAACGCAATCTGACTTCCAAAAATCCCTACGAAAGAATGGCCCTGACTAACATTAACCTATACGTTTCACAAATCACTTACCTCGCAAAAATCTTCGTTACTCGAGCTACTGCAATACAGCAAGCATCACTACTGCCAGCTAAATAAAAGATTCAACCTACTGAAGGTACTAACTACTGACAGGCATAGTTAGCAAATGAAAGATTTTAACAGAGAACAAACAATGTATTTACCTTAATAGTCATTATATATATATATATATATATATATATATATATATATATATATATATATATATATATATATATCAGTTCATGACACCAATTCTTACAAATTTCAAAACTCCGCCATCTCTCTCCCCACGTCCACCACTGCTGGCGGCTCACCTCCAACTGCACAACGCTACGCGCTGTTAGCATCCAGCTGTCGCTGCCCAACACTACAATGGCAGACAACAATGCAAACCAGCCACAGACTGCACATGGCACAGCCAGCGATTTTTATACAGAGCACTACGTGGCGGCGGCGTTACCAATAAAAAACCTAAACAGCCTACTTACATAGCCTCCATGCTCCCCACAAAAAAATTTACAAATTGTTTTGGGCAGTATCCAATACAGATTTGAAAAATTTTTTCATAATTACAATGACAAAGAAATGAAATGCACACACTTACCGATACAATGTTGGTCAAAAGCTAAAATTTTCTCACAGTCCATAAAGACAGTCCTGATCATTCATCAAAGTAAAATTGCAGTGTTTTTCTCAAAGTCTGAGTAGTAAAAGAAAATGCACATGGAAGTAGTGGATTTTCATGCAGTCTTGAAGAAGTAGTGTTGTCCTTCCAATGGAAAGACAGTGCTGACTCTTGACATGCAGACAGGTAATGGGCCACAACAGAGCAAACCCACAGCAGAGTCAGTCGAAGTTTTGAAGAATATTGGTAGGTAGGTCATCACAGAGTAGACCCCTTGTAGTCCTGGTAGAGATTACGGTATTGGTGGGCCACCAGAGATGCAGACCCACTGTAGACATTGTAGAAATAATGGTATTGGTGGGTCATCAATGGTGTGGACCTAGTGTAGTCCTTGTAGAGCTGGCCAGCAGCCATCTGTTTGACTGTGCAGGCGGACAATCACCATTGAAAAGTCTTGCGGATAATATAGCAAGTCCATAACCACCACTTGTGCACTCACAAAAATTGTTTTTAGAACCAGCAATGCTGTTATCCAGTCCCTTACTGAATTATTAACACACGTGCAAAGACTATCAGTCCCTACTTCTCACATATTGTCCATATACTATGACCAACAGAAACGTGTGCAGTGAAATGTAATTTACAAGTTACTTAATTTGATGAACTGGTGTCAATTACAATTTTATAACATAAGAATACAATAAAGGTACAAAATACATCTTTAAAGAACACAACAATACAGATAACATCTGCAGTAGTACAGGCTTTAAAAAAGAATCGAAATAGCAAATACATCAGTGTTACAAAAATTATAAGTACATACATAAAAGATCAGAATAACGTTTGAAACATCAGCTTCACACATGATCATTAGAACAAAACAGAATAAATAATGTGTAAACATCTTTACAAAGTAAATAACATGTTATTAATGCAAATTATATTTGAGGATAACAGTATTCCTCATCATAGTGAATGTATCTGAATATTAGAAAATTTTACAACATAAGTCTTAGCAGATGAACATATAAAGACAGGAAGAACATAAATACACAAGGGTACACGAACACATGTGGGATATTACAAGGAAAGGGCAAGGTTTGTTTTACTGCAGTATTTTGCAAACAAAACTTTCTTTACTTCTCGGAGAGATCCCTTCATTCTTCATTATTTCCAAAAAGTCCTATCTATACCTGCTTTCTGTACTTTTCTCATATAACCTCTCAGTGCATTTCTTCAAGTCCATCGCAACTCATTCTCTTATATAGGCTACCCCCTCTTAAGCTAACTTACATCTACTGAGCTCAGATGATTAACTAAGGGACGAGGCAATGCAGCAGCACAAAACAATTTACACAAACAATACTGATAAAAAAATGGAAATTGGCCAAAAAAAGGCAGCAATATTACAACTAATATAAGGCAATGCGCAGCAAACAAGAAAAATAAATCAGTAATAAAATTTGCTTAACCTACTAATACAAAGTGACATTCAGTAGCACTATGAATGGAAAACAGCCGCAGCAAATGCTATAACTTATACCTAAACATGACAAACCCACAAGAAGAAAAAATAGTACACTAAAGACAACAATGCAGATAAGGACAATGTCTATTAACATCTTAATGTCTATGCAATTAAAGTGGTGCACCACAAAAACTAATGCTACAACAAATTACCAAGTACTTGAAAAGAAAATTATATATACAGTTACTGTTATTAGTCGCTTCTTATTGCTCTTTCCATTCGAAGAGCTCCTTTTTCGAAGAATGTGGATCATGAAATAATTATTTAATAGATCTGTTGACAGAAAGTGTTCACATTAGCAAATGCATTTAATTTTATTTTATAAAACCAATGCTGCAACACAGCTGGAAACCAGATAGCAAATGAAATAAGCAACTATGAAAGGCAAAGCATAAAAATATCATTCAATAGTCATGTGACATTTCATAAGTTAGTACAAATTCTCTCAACTCTCGTAGAAAGACGTTTGTCATTATCAGTTGTGTAGAAGTAAATAAGTATCTTTTCCAAGTAATGAGCGTGTCGTTTTTGGGACGCTTTCTGCAAAGGAATGTCAATAGCGAGGATAATGGCCTCCCTTTTTTTGTCTTGTGCCTCTGAAAGGCACACACTAATGGATTGTTTCCTGGTGGCTGTCGCCCAGCTGGGCGCCCACGACGCATTACGTGCAGGTGGTCACTTACCTTTCTTACGGAAAAAATTACGACAGCAGTTTCCGCTACAGTGACAGTCTCATATAAAATTATTTTCACAGGTTGAGAATTTGCGTTACAAATCTGTAGAAACAAAATCCTTTAAATATAATAGTGTCCAAAAAAATTTCGCCAGCAAAGTAATACATTCACGCATATACACACATTTTATAACTCTTAAAGAACGATTCTCGGTTTCCAACATCCTTTTTCACAAACCAGAGTCCCTAATCACTACTAATTACTCCTTACCTTATTATACATATGTATATTCGTCGATACTTCTTCAATATGTCATCATAACAGATACGTAGCATAATCAAATAACTCATATAGCATCAGCTTAAACATACCTCAGCAGCATAATTCACATCGTCGTCGTAATAATAACATCATAACACCTCAGTCAAATCTCAAAAATGTCATAGCTTTCTGCAATAATTTCAAAGCCTAAAAAAAATTCTCTGCTCATATCAAAAGTGTCATCTACCTGAAACGTACTTTAAAAATCGTGATCCCATACCAAATATATCATTCAAAGCTCTCATAGTGTCACAATGGTTCCGAAAAAAATATGAACATTTCACAAAGTACAGACCAAATACAATTTCATAAGTGTGAAATTATCCAACTGTGTAATTGCGTAAACATGTGTCACTGATGTAGTAAATAAAAAATGTTTGTCTCTCATTTAAATGATCACATAGCTGTGTAATTCTGTGTTAGAGAAATATGGTACCAATGTGTAGAGTTGTATAAGCAAATACCATATTAGCTAGGGCTCTTTGTGCTTGCCAAACACATGGTACACAAAGTAAGCGTGTACCCCCCCCGAGGATTAATGTAATTATATCCTCAGGTGTTACAGATTACAGCAATGGATTGAAATGTATCACGGAAAACCTTTGTATCATTGTACTTCAAATATCTTTAAAAATAAATGTTTTAAGTACAAAATTAATCACTCAAATATGTGTACTGCAGCGATAAACTGTGCGTCTTGTTGTAAGATAATTATGTGGAAGTGTCGTAGTTATCGTCCTCTGTAAGCAAAGTTCTGCTGAAGTCAATGTACTTACCTCGTAATAAACGAAGTGAATTGCTTTGCGTATAAATATCTTAGTTATTACGCTTATTGCCGTGATGAAAGATTTTAACAGAGAACAAACAATGTATTTACCTTAATAGTCATAATATATATATATATATATATATATATATATATATATATATATATATATATATATATATATATATCAGTTCATGACACCAATTCTTACAAATTTCCAAACTCCGCCATCTCTCTCCCCACGTCCACCACTGCTGGCGGCTCACCTCCAACTGCGCAACGCTACGCGCTGTTAGCATCCAGCTTCCGCTGCCCAACACTACAATGGCAGACAACAATGCAAACCAGCCACAGACTGCACACGGCACAGCCAGTGATTTTTATACAGAGCGCTACGTGGCGGCGGCGTTACCAATAAAAAAACCTAAACAGCCTACTTACCACTGTAGTAGCAGGACAGAT
This sequence comes from Schistocerca gregaria, assembly GCF_023897955.1. Taxonomy (NCBI): domain Eukaryota; kingdom Metazoa; phylum Arthropoda; class Insecta; order Orthoptera; family Acrididae; genus Schistocerca; species Schistocerca gregaria. The sequence continues at coordinate 643,106,973 of NC_064921.1, forward strand.
CGAAGGCGACTGCGGTTGTAAGACAGGATACCGTTGGTTTGGTTTGTTTCGTTTTAGGGCGCAAAAACAACTGGATCCATACTCCCCCAAGTCAAATCTACAGAACACGAGGCCATAGACGAGTTAAAGAACGATTTTACGTTAGTGCCATTTGGCATAAAAGAAGATAGCTAAAAACAGGGACGTGGAGAAAGGACTACAAAAGACAGATCCAATATTAAAAATTAAATGGCCTTCGCTATATTGACTACACGGATAAAAAGTCAAAGGTGGTCGATAGTCCACGTGTCATTTTCTAAAACGGCAAAATGAAGCGGAAACGTAAACAGTTAAAAAGTGCGCATTGCGTCAGGAAGTGGCAGACTGTTAAAACCTGGACGCAATGTGTACAAAGTGTCGGTGTAGCGCCACTTATCAAATCGCGATGGCTGAGAAGTCAGTGCCCAATGCGCAACCTAGTTAAAATGACCTCCTTCTGGCGGGATGGCTGAGAGGCCGACCAAGCCATTTGGAGAGGCTTAATAAACCGGAGCTTATTCCCATGAAGGGATGACCAATGGTGGTGACAAAGGGACATCACCTCCTGACAGGCAGCAAAACAAAGATCATCGGAGCGAATATAGAAATTAGTGGACTGAGGTACAATGACTGCAGCCTTGAAAGCAGCGTCAACATCCTGATTTCCTGGCAGACCGACATGACCAGGAATCCACAAAAACAACACAGAGGCTCCTCCAAGAGTGAGCAACTGACAGTTTTCCTGGACCCGTTGCAGTAAGGGATGTGTGGTGTACAGCGCTGACTGAGTCCAAGCAGAGGACAAAACTGAAAGTCTGTGTCACCAGACGTACTACATGGCCTGATAAAGGCCAGTGTTCCAGAAGGTGATATCGAAAGACATGTGCCCAATGACGAAGGAATACCCTACTCCCGGTCAGTCTAAGAGCTATCAGTGTACATGCGAAGAACATGTAACTAAAGGCGCAGGAACGAGGCTGGAGTACTGGCCTTAGGAAGCGAATGAAGTCCAAGGCTAACATGGGCTGAAGACAAGGTGGTGAAGGGCTCACACCCACCAGGAAAGTGGGAGGTAGTGTGAAGTTCAGCAGCTGTAGCAAGTGGCGAAGGCGGACAGGAGGCAACAGTGATTAGGGACCCACCCCATACTGGCGATGAAAGGAATCATTAAAGAAGGAGGCATAGGATGAGTTCGCATCCATGGCAGACAAGCGGCATAGACACCTGCTGAGGAGAATGTCACTGCAGTAGGATAGATGTATTTTGGCAGCTTCAACATTCGGACTCTCAACTGGGCTAGAGTAAAAGGCGCTGGTGGCCACACAGGTGCAATGATGGTGGATAGTGTTGGGATGGTGTATGAGGGACGGGCACGCAGACACATAAACATAGCACCCGTAGTAGAGTTTTGCACGGACAAGGCACAAAATGGAGAAGGGTGGCTTGATCTGTACCCCACCGAAGTACCACTGAGGATATGTAGGACACTGGGAGACCACGTACAGCGGACTTCCAGGTAAGACACATGGGAGGGCGAAGAGAGTTTCCTATCGGACATGAGGCCCAGAAGTTTCGTAGATTCAATGAATGGAGGAGCGAAGGACCCAAGATGAAACATGGTGGGAGAAATCCTTTCCGCCGCCAGAAATTCATACAGACGGTTTTTTCAGTGGAAAAACGAAAGCCATTCTCGATGCTCCAGGAGTAAAGACGACCAAAACGACGCTGAAGACGCCTCTCAGTGAGACAGGTCCGTGAGAAACAGCAATAGATGGCAAAATCGTCAGCAAAAAGGGAGCCAGAGATACCCAGTAGGAGACAGGCAATAATAGGGTTAATGGCGGTAGCATAGGGGACGATGCTTGTAACGCCGGAAATGAATATCCTCCTATTTCCATCTATTGTACTATAATTTTTTTCCTTATTTTGTTACCTGACTATGTGACATTTCTGTGCCTTTATATATTGCAATTGTTTTACTATTTGATATATATTTATGCATCTATGTCGATGTAAAATTGGTTTGTTTTGTAAATATTATTTGTATTTTACGCTGGGTCTTGCCCAGGGAAAACTATGCTGCCGAACGAATACATCGATAGGTCGTGTGGAGAACCAAAGTGTTTACGATCTTTGGTAGTGTTAACTCCGCCGCGTGGAGCGTGGGCAGAGCAGAGGGAGTCTGGCAGGAGTAGCGCGGTGGAGCAGGTGTGTTGGGTGACGCTCCCACGAGTTGCCCCGCTTTCAGGGTTTGGCAGCATGTAATTGCGCTCGATTTGCTATGATAGTTTCTGACACGGTGTCGCGGGCGGGAAGCATTAGCTGGCGCACATCAAGGGCCCGTTTCGCCTGGTGACCGTGTCGAGAAGGAGGCGCGCCAACATCCAGCTTCTGCAACAGCGACGGCCGACAATGAGTGACTGTCGCCACCTCCTCGATGGACGGCTTCAAACCTTCAATCAACCAACAAGGAAGACTGGTAGCACGTAAAGTTTTAGAACTGTATGGCAGACCTCAGCTTTTCAAACTGTTCCATTTTCATAACTAAAATTACAGCAAATTAGGATGAACATTTGTTGCTCATTGTCCCAATGGCATTACCAATCAAGGTCCCTTCCATTTCCGGAATGAACCCGAGTGTCGTTGAAATTCAAACGCCAGCATAAAAGTAAAATCATTCCATTTCACTGTGTTAAGTTCAAAGTTCAGTTAAAGTATTCATAGCTGGCTACAATATTTAGATTACACAAGCACAAATTAAGAGTGCGAGTTTTGTTACCATATTTTAGCTTACCTGTGACTGCAGCTCAGCTTGGTACGTACTAAATTTTACTATTGTTAATTGTTCAGAATCATTTAATTGAAGTTCAAAGTTAAATCTTTATTTCTAAATTGCGTAGATTCAAGTAGCTTTTCAAATGATTGTTGAGGTAGTCCAAGACTAACATTATTTTACTGAATTTCGTACTGCTTCAGAAACAAAGCTGACTGTTAATTTCAGTCACTAAATTAACTTTCAGTTTTCCGGTTTTATTAATTCTTTTGCTAAATTAAGTCAGAGTGTAGCGAAATTTTTTACTTCTGACAAACATTCAGTTTTCACACAACACGTGTCAACCTTCAGTTTCCACGGTTCTAGTGCTAATTATATGTGCAATAACCTTTCATATCAGTTACTTTAGTAATTATCCATAGGACTGGCGACCGTAATTTTCCCCAAATCTCAAATATCTAATTACCGCTACTTAATTGTTAATGAAACGGCCGCACATTTACTTTCTTTATTAACTTTACCCTTTTTGAAAATTAATTTCCACCAGTTTCATTTGCATTTTTCCTTTCACTTAGATGTAACTCTTTCTTCCTTCTTTACCGACAGATTAACTTTGGTGACGATGGATTTTCCCAAATTTCCATTAGGTACAAGTGGTTTAATTTTTCACTGTCATTAAGGTCGACAAGTGAGGAGGAGGTTACACGCTCATGACGGAGCCATGAGGCACACCTGTTTCTTGGTTAAAGGTGTCCAACAAGGAACAACCCACACATACCTTGAAAACTCTGTTTTTTAAAATTTACTCAACCAAACAGGGTAGGTTATCACGAACGTCCCACATGTAAAGAGTATGGAGGATTCTAGTTCTCCAGCAGGAGTCACAGGCCTTCTACAAATGGGAAAACACAGTCAGGGTTATCCGCAGAAAATCATCACGACTTGGGTGGACAAAGTAACGAGATGGTCAACTGCAGAGTGCTGCTCTCAAAATCCACACTGTACAGTCGTTAGTAAATTGCGTGACTCGAGATGCCATGCCAGCTGAGCATGAACATACATTCATCTGAGCCGTGCTGCGGCTTGCGTTGGTGCTGTTGGTAGGTTTTCGCCCTCTGATGGAGGCCAGACCGTATCCTTTAGTTGACATGATGGCAGTTGTTTGCCTTCTTCTCGTCTTGACTGATGCCACTCGTTTCGCAAGCGTTGCCTATCTGCTATTGGCAGCAGCGGCGGTTATCGGTATGTGGTAACTGTTGCCCTATATTTGGTGCAACGTCCTTGTTTTTCCGTGTCGTGTGAATGGGCCAGTTCGGTTGGGGAGTCAGGAGGAGCCAGGTCCGCGCAATGCCAGAACACAGCGGGACCACTGGCGGCACGCATCACTGGCAGATAGTAGGGCTGTGTTCACGAGGGCGCACGACACCCTCGTAATCCAGATCCTGTTGGCTTTAAGATAAGTGCATTTCAATTCAAGTAGAGAAACTTCCACAGCCGTGTACCGCAAGTCTCTAGAGGAACGGAAGGTTCCAAATGATTGGAAAAGAACACAGGTACCATTCTTCAAGAAGGGTCGTCGAGCAGATGCGAAAAACTATACACCACTATCTCTGACGTCGATCTGTTGTAGAATTTTAGAACATGTTTTTTGCTCGAGTATCATGTCGTTTTTGGAAACCCAGAATCTACTCTGTAGGAATCAACATGGATTCCGGAAACAGCGATCGTGTGAGACCCAACTCGCTTTATTTGTTCATGAAACCCAGAAAATATTAGATACAGGCTCCCAGGTAGATGCGATTCTTCTTGACTTCAGGAAGGCGTTCGATACAGTTCCGCACCGTCGCCTGATAAACAGATTAAGAGCCTACAGAATATCAGACCAACTGTGTGGCTGGATTGAAGAGTTTTTAGCAAACAGAACACAGCATGTTGTTATCAATGGAGAGAAGTCTACAGACGTTAAAGTAACCTCTGGCGTGCCACAGGGGAGTGTTATGAGACCATTGCTTTTCACAATATATGTAAATATAGTGTCGGAAGTTCCATGCGGATTTTTGCTGATGATGCTGTAGTATGCAGAGAAGTTGCAGCATTAGAAAATTGCAACGAAATGCAGGAAGATCTGCAGCGGATACGCACTTGGTGCAGGGAGTGGCAACTGACCCTTAACATACACAAATGTAAAGTATTGTGAATACATAGGAAGAAGGATCCTTTATTGTATGATTATATGACAGCAGAACAAACACTGGTAGCAGTTACTTCTGTAAAATATCTCGGAGTATGCGTGCGGAACGTTTTGAAGTGGAATGATCATATAAAAGTAATTGTTGGTAAGGCGGGTACCAGTTTGAGATTCATTGGGAGAGTCCTTAGAAAATGTAGTCCATCAACAAATGAGGTGGCTTACAAAACACTCGTTCGACCTATACTTCAGTATTGCTCATCAGTGTGGGATCCGTACCAGATAGAGAAGATCCAAAGAAGAGCGGCACGTTTCGTCACAGGGTTATTTGGAAACCGTGATAGCGTTACGGAGATGTTTAACAAACCTAAGTGGCAGACTCTGTAATTGAGGCGCTATGCATCGCGGTGTAGCTTGCTCGCCAGGTTTCGAGAGGGTGCGTTTCTGGATGAGGTATCGAATATATTGCTTCCCCCTACTTATACCTCCCGCGGAGATAACGAATGTAAAATTAGAGAGATTAGAGCGCGCACGGAGGCTGTCAGACAGTCGTTTTTCCCACGAACCATACGCGACTGGAACAGGAAAGGGAGGTAATGACAGTGGCAGGTAAAGTGCCCTCCGCCACACACCGTTGGGTGGGTTGCGGAGTATAAATGTAGATGTAGACACTGTGACAACTCGCGATTCTCCACTGACTTGGGTTCGTGTTTCTGCTCGTAGTGTCGCCAAGGCGAAGAGCAACGAAAGGAGTGCTTGGGGAAAGCGGATTTGATTAGCTTTTCTCGACTTCTTATTACTGTTTACTGCGTTCTGCTTGTTACAATTTGTTACGTTCCACCAGCGGTATTTTTCCTGCCTGGTGGCCGCTAAAGCCCTAGTTACCAGCCCTGAGGCTGGAGTGGGGGGGGGGGGGGGTAGTGTATGTAACGGCAGCGTACATTTCCTCGCCTTGCCGCTGCTGTGCGGTAAGGCGTGTAGTTTTGACACCTTTCTGGATTGTAGACCGTTTGTGCTTCTTCTACTCTAGTGATTACACCTTTCTGGATTGTAGACCGTTTGTGCTTCTTCTACTCTAGTGATTCCTTTCTTATTCCGAGTACCCTAAACACGGTATTCTGGAGGCGCAGTGCAGTCTGCCGGTTCCGGCTTTGGCGTGTTGTTCCATTCTTGAATTAGGTCTGTTGGACGTCCGGTAGCTTCAGCAAGATTATCATTAGTCATTTGTTAGACTACCACTAGTCTGAGTTACCATCTTGTGATGTGAATGCAACTCTTGGCTGCCTATCTCATCGCTCGCTAAAGTTTTTGTTGCGGTCCTTCTCAGAGGTCGATTCCTGGAGCACCGTCTGTGACTGGTCCTTGTGTTTTATAATTGTATTATTTATTACCACACCTTGGAATGCCTACATTAAAGGCTATATATGTCTAGTTAGTAGTTTCAGTCGCCTTCTGGAATAAATCTAGCAGTGTAAGGGTTGCGTTACAAGGTTTCCATCATCTTATTTTACTGGTTTGGTGGTCAGTCACTTGTTTTTTTAAAATTGATCTTTGCTTGTATTTGCTGTTTTACAGCAGGTTTCTAAATTTTTTATATAACTGTCATTCCTGGTACGTAAGGCCTTCAGTGGTAATTGTGGTCATTTGCTTTGAAAAAATAACTCTACATATATATTTTAGCAGTAAGCCTTAAAACCTTATTTACTGCCATTCCTAGTGCCCGATACCTTCTGCTGTGTTAGTGGCCACTTACTTTTTAATATTTCAATACCTGTAAGTTGTAATTGCAGTGAGTTCTTAGACATTCTTAATTTATTGCCATTCTTGGCGTGTAAGGCCTTCAGCCGTGGTCACAGTGGCTTTTTTTTAACAGTTCTGTATATGTATTTTATGGTGATTTGCTAAACTGTAACACACTGAAAACACTGTTATTTACACAGTTGTTTTCCCTTCAGTAATAACGCGTGGTATTTTTCTTATTTATTGTTGAGTCAGGAATTACTGTTTTAAAAATAAATGTGTGTAACTGTAAAAGCAACCAATAGTACTGATTACGGCCCCGTCCACAATCATAAACGAGTTCTGCCTTCCCTTGACTATCAGGTTTCACCATCACCATGCAAACACAGCTAGTACGAGAGTCGGACTGGTAGCTTTAAGGAACGTTTTTCTTTTTACTCGGCTTAGGTAAGGGGTTGATGCTGACTTCACGCCAATATCTGGGAAATTTGCCCTATGCCCAGATGCGGTTGTACGTATTAGGGAGAAAGTGCTTGCCCACAAGAGAAAGGTGCTGCAACATCTCAATGTCGACAGCGTCTGGCCCTGGGGCAGAGGAGCATGAGAGCATGATCTAGCTCCCTCATAGTAAAGGCGACATTTTAGCACTCACGATTCTGAGAAGAAAAGGGGGTTGCCCGAGCCGCCTCAACTTGTTTCCGATGGAGGAAAGCAGGGTGATAGTGGAAAGAGCTCGAAATTTCTGCAGTATGGCGGCCCAAGGTATTGGAGATGGCAATAGGGTCCACGATGCCATCATCCGCTACTGTCAGGCCGGAAACTGCTGAATGGTCCCAGAGATCGGAGGTTGGTCCATACGACAGAGGAAAGGGGTGGACCTATTGAAAGAATCACTGAATGGATTCCATCTACGTTTTTTGCTATCCCGAAGAATGTGACGACACTTTGCACGCATCTGTTTATAATTAATGCAGTTTTGCATCGTAGGATGACAGAAAACGCGGAGAGCACGTGTCTGAAGGCGAAATGCATCACGACATGCCTTAGTCCACCAAGGGACTGGGACACGACATGATAGAGAGGAAGTTTAAGGAATTGAAGGTTCTGCACCAGTAAGGATCAAGTTTGTGAGATATTCCACCTAGTCATCACAAATGGGGAAATTTTATTCTTCAAAGGTCGCCAGGGAGGAATAGAGCCAACAGTCGGCGTTAGTAAGATGCCAATTGGATGTACGCACAGGCGTGGTAGGGGTGAGCAAACAGATAGCACATGAGACGTGGTCGCTCAAGTAGGTGTTAGAAGGAACGGAACACCCAAGATGATGGGGAAGCTCGTCAGTGCAGGAGGAACGTCCGAATGTCAAAAAGGCGTGCGTGGAGTTGGAAAGGAATTTGGGTGCTCCTGTGTTAAGGCCGAAGAGGTCGAGTTTATTGAGAAGATCAGCTAAGAGGGCACCACTCTGACAGGTTCTGGGAGAATCCCGAAGGATATGATGCTCATTAAAGTAACTGAGTAGCGGAAATGGGTGAGGTAGCTACTCAATTAGCTGAAGGAATTCTGCCCTGGTCATCACATCGAATGATGGAGGGATATAAATGGTACAAAGGGAAAATGTCAGGTGAGGAAGGAAAAGGAGAACTGCAACAGCTTGAAGATGGGTAGTCAGGGAGATGGGCTGCCTATGAACGTCATCCCGTCTGAGCAGCACGACGCCCCCATGAGATGGAATGCTGATCTCCAGGGGAATGTCTAAACGAACTGGGAAGAAATGTGAAAGCTCAAAGCGGTCGTGAGGGCGCAATTTTGTTTTCTGAAGGCAGAGTACAAGGTGACACTGAGTTGATGGAAGCAGCCATAAATCCTCTCTGTGGGACCGAATGCCATAAACATTCCATTGGAGGAGAGGCATGATGAGCAAGAATTAAGGGGTGCCACCTTGGCGGCTGCTACAGGGCACAGAAGCAGGAGGATCCTGCTCCATGAGGTCCATAGTAGCATCGGCTTTCTTGTGCTGTCAGTCTGTGGGCCAAACGCATAAAAACGGATGGTGATGCGCAGTGGCAACACGGAGGCCGGCCGGGCTAAGGTATCAAGTGGCAACACTGTCAAAGAGGATGTTCCAGTCGGCGAATGAGAAGACCGTTTGCCTTTGTTGATCTTCTTCAAGCCTGAGATGCCCTGCTAAATACGCAGGACAGGACAGGTAGTTGCAATTGTGCAAAGGGGCCAAAATCAGCGTATGTCAGTTACACTTGGATGCACATAACTTTATCTATTTGTTCAAAGATTACAGTACAAATTCTTGAACTTAGATACCGGCTGAATACGCCCCACTACCTTATGTCTTAAGGGCACAATCATTTTAATTATTATAAAAACGGCTAACAGCCATTAACTCAAAACTGAGACGCCAAAGAGAATATTTAGAGGGCAGTAGTCCTCATGTTAAGTAAGTTCTACAATTTGGCTTAAAGCACAAAATGAAACACTTGAAAAGCAACAGCTTTAATTTAAAGATAGCTTAAGGCCTATGATTTAAGACTCAAGGTAAAATTAAATGAAAACACACAAGGCAGAGGACCGTGTCTTCAATTAGGCTGAAGATCCCAAACAGTCTGATGCTCGAAGACAAAGATCCTTAATTTAAAAACTGCTGAAGGCCCCATGACTTTCAACACAATTAAGATAATTTTTAGTAGGCACAAGGCCGAACGCTTTATCTATAAACCATATTTTCATCATGCTGAAAGACCAAACAATCTAACACTTGACAAGAAAGGAATTTTAATTTTAAAACATCTGAAGGCCCATGACTTAGAACACCACTAAAAACAGTTCAACTTTAATTCAAAATTATTGGCTATGAGCCATACAAATACACACAACAGAAAATACGAAAAGGCAGCACAGCCAACGGCGCTCAGAAGCTTCGGGGGGCGGCCAGCACTTGAAATACTAACGATCGCTTAGGTGAGACAGGCAGTCGACCCAAACATTCTCGATCTAACGACCACCCAACCAACAGACAGTCAACGGACCCACCGAGCAGGTAACTTGCACTTCACTCAACCAGCAGACACAACCGGGAGTTCAATGCAAATGTAACAGGCATGGACGCCCATAACCAAGCGTACATTAAGCTGTCGAACTACACACCGCCTGGCCAAACTGCGCCCCCCATAGATTTCCTCACTGCACCACGTCAACCGACTGACTACTCGCACACAGCACAGGCAGCCTCTTGGCCGGGTCCCCATTCAAAGCGGGCGCCCTTGCGGCGTAACTGATTTAAGGGTGCCGCTAACTGAGCAAAATTAGGAACGAAACGCTTAAATTTATTTGCCATGCCTATGAATTTCGCAATTCCCCGCTTATCAGTAGGTGGAGGCAATGCCCCTAAGGCTTTCGTTCGCTCTTGGTCAATCTTAAACTCTGACCCGACACTATATGACCTAAGAAAGATACCTCCTGCATGGCTAGCGTCATCTTACTGAGCTTAACCGTTATCGCAGCTCGCTGTAATCTCAGAAGAAGCTTCTGGATATCCATTCAAATGACCCGCAGTGATCTACGCCAAGTGTCACAGACCCCACTTTTGCCAACGGAGAAAAGACTGTGACACAGACCCCACTTTTGGCAACGGAGAAAAGACTATATCGTGAATCACACCTGTACCTCGAAATTAATATGATATAAACCAAATGCTGTCCGTTGTGGCCGAGCGGTTCTAGGCGCTACAGTCCGGAACCATATTGCTGCTACTATCGCAGATTCGAATCCTGCCTCAGGCATTGATGTGTGTAATGTCCTTAGGTTAGTTCGGTTTAAGTAGTTCTAAGGTCTAGGGGACTGATGACCTCAGAAGTTAAGTCCCATAGTGCTGAGCATAGTGCAAATCCCTGGTCAAGAATGGTGTGGAGAACGGTATATCATCCCTTACTTTGAAGCGCGAGCCTCGTGGCATGTCCACAGGAAGTATGTGACGTACCAACGCCTTTATAAGATCCACCTGTCGGATTCACCCACTTGCCCGTTATACCAAGAGGTGGATACCGACAAACATCATCTCAGCTGTGGTGACGCAGCTAAAACATGATTGTTGTACCAGATGAAACGTTCTACCCCAGGGCTCGGACGAATGCAATCTTGTGGACCTGGAACCAGACTGTGAAATGTCTATTCCGTGACGACCCAAAACACATTCTAGATTTCCGGCGTTATATCGATAAGCGCCACCAACCATCGTTCGCTACCCACAATAAGATCAACCTGTTCTAAATTATCTGTGGAGGATCTTGCGTCACCCACCGAGTAAGTGGAACGTCCCTGGCAAGTAAAGTTGATATAATTGACTATATACTTGAACGAACGAACGTCGCACAACACACACTGAAACGAGAAGAGAGACTGGGCAACCCGGAAACACTTACGCTGTATCTGATACTATTTTATTCTTTATCATTCCCCTCAGTGTGTGCTAGAAGCGTCACCATTTAGTTCTCCCCCTCCGACTTAGCATGTCGCATCATAGGTTCTTCACGTATAAAAAAATTGTTACTCTCTGGTTGTAAACTACTCAGTCTTTGTATTAACTTGCCGCATCCTTCCCCTCCTCTCCCATTTCCTTCTATACACTCCAGACCGGAAAATAATTGTTAAAGTATTCAAGTATAAAGCTGCGCTACTTTTCGGTTCTGATCTCGCTGGAGTCAAGATTTTTAACTATTCTGTGAAGAGCCACTAGCAGGCAGATGGACAATCAGTAAGATATCTTAAAACAACTTGTCCCCCTTAAGATTAGTCGACACCATGATACTGTAATCTGTTGATCTAAAAGCCGAAAGACTTAGAGAATTACACACCTGTTAGTGTCTGCTTTTTCCGCTTCTGTCAATTGTATGGACATAGTGGTGTCACCAAAAGGTTTGTTTACAGTATTATGTATGTATATTCGCCAACCACTATGTTTGCATACCTTCAGATATTCCAGAAACGCTATTTGTGTGAGAATGTGGACCGTGAAGAAAAAAAAGTGGCTCTGAACACTATGGGACTTAACTGCTGAGGCCATCAGTCCCCTAGAACATAGAACTACTTACACCTAAGCAACCTAAGGACATCACACATATCCATGTCCGAGGCAGGACTCGAACCTGCGACCGTAGCGGTCGCACGGTTCCAGACTGTCGCACCTAAAACCGCTCGGCCACCCAGGTGACCGTTAGGAGACACACCATTTTGAAGTCGAAAGTGCGTATTATCTTTCTAACTCGTGACAATACGGGAAACATTGTTTTATTAAGAAAGAATTATTTTCTAAATTTCTTGTGATAAGTTTTAATTCATTTGTACTATTACAGTGCATACTAAATAACGTTTTTCTGTTAGTTTATTGAACACAGAAGATAAGCATAAGAGATCAATGAATCAGAAGCAGTATATTCCTCTACTTTATCTAAAATAGTTGACCATTTTCGCATGTTTCGACTTCATATCTACAGACAATATGCTAGCCTTGTAGTATATTATGCTGTGTTAAGGACAACAAAGCTGGGCAGTTCTGCATTGCGATGAGGCGAGAGATCTAGGAAATTCTGTCAACGATTGCCCATTCTAACATATTTGAACACTTTAACACCTAGAATCTTAATCGAGCTATCAAACTCTGGAAAAACAGGTAATAATAATTTTAAATTTTCATTCGAATGATTTCTGACCAGTTGCAGCAATTAAGTCATAGCTTTTGTTCGTCTCTTGTTCTCGACATAACGGTAGCTCAGTCTTTCAGGAGGATGACGAAACCTGTAACAATCAATGTGACTCCCAATAAAGAAGTTCTTCGACTGCTTGAAGTATTTTCAAGGAAAGTGTCTCCTGAGGTTTATCAGCAGAACAGTAACCATGAATTTCAGTGATTTATGCATTATAGGTGACAGCTAAGTCGGAACTGTTGTCTTCTCAATAGAAATCTCGGAATTGTGCTCCGTACTGTAAGTAGGCGAACTTCAGGAACTGTTTTACCGCTGTAACAGTGCAAGGGGCCGCCGTGCGTCAACTCTACCCGTTTGAGGATGGGTCTCCATCCGCGTCAGTACTAGGTGGGATCGAAAGAATCACCCGTTGACAGCGCTCTCTCTGGCGGCTAGCAACAGTATAGGCAGACGAATACGACACGCTCAAGAGCATGGCGGCGGAAGTAGAGGGCTGTAGTTGGTGCTCGGAACTGAAAAGGCGCCCAGCGGGTAATGTGTCGGTGTGGAGGCAGCTTCACGTGGCATTGCTGTGTACCTCTGGCCACCCTGAAGTAAACGTGTATTATGATGATCACCTGGACAAGAGCGACTCGTGGTTCCTAGTGCTGCACGTCATCGCCATGCTCTGCAATGTAGTTCAACACTGGCCACGAGGTGGTAAGGGGTTCTTCTGGCAGGCTCTCTGTACCTCCAATGGCGCATTAGACAAACGCAGGATGGTCGTTTGTATGTACGGCACACTCGCTGGTTATCGTTCTGTGACACCGAACTCCTTCCCGATGTGCGTCTTGTGAGGGTGCATTCGGTCCTGAATTCATTTCCCATGTACAACATTTCCCAACCGTATCGACTACCGCTGGTTAGGGAACAATTGGAACAAGGGAATACTCTCAAAATGAATTGGCCTGCCCGTTGCCCTGACTTGAATTTCATTGAGAGCCTGTGGGATGCCTTAGATGGAACGCCCTATCCCAACAACTACTTACAAATCTCATGGACAGCATTGAGTACGTAACAGAGCGTGCAGTGCCTTCGGTGGTAATGACATTATATTAAGAACCACATTTAGACTTATGTTATGTCCCGGGGACCATCATAATGGTAGTGACTTTGGTGTAATTGTTGTCTTTGAATAGAAGTGTCATTGCTGTTCGTCTCATTGTGTATTTCAATCACTTATCTATTCTACGATACTGTGGCACCTCTTTCTCTATATAGCCGGAGGTAAATCGAACTATGTACACCAATATATCTGTATCTTAACAAGTTGCATATATAGGATGGTCCATTGATAGAGACCGGGCCAAATATCTCACGAAATAAGCATCAAACGATAAAACTACAAAGAACGAAACTCGTGTAGCTTGAAGGAGGAAACCAGATGGTGGTATGGTTGGCCCGCTAGATGGCGCTGCCATAGATCAAACGGATATCAACTGCATTTTTTAAAATAGGAGCTCCCATTTTTATTAGGAGAAGACGGGGCAAGACGGGGAGGTGGGGTAAAACGGGGAAGGGCTATAAGCTACAGTTAGAGTGCTGGCATCTGTGGATAACTACGTCAACATCATCAATACACATGTCCCAGTGTGTTGACATTGCTGAACCTTAGTTTCGCTACGGATTCAGTGAGTTTTGCAACGTACGTACAATTTTTATACTGATTTGCAATGTTTTACACCTTTAGAGGTCCTAAAACATGTGTTTCGTGAACATTTGTCCAGACTGTATATATAGCACTGAATAGTACGTCTTATTAATAGTAAACTGCTGTGTCAGTAGTCAATGTTCACTAAATAGTGTTCACGTAGGCGTAACATAACCTGACAGCATGGTAGGGGGCAAGACGGGGTGGAGGCAAGACGTTCAAATCGTCTCATGTATTTACCTCGCTGCGGGTTTTGAACTAGTGCACTATACGTTGAATACAATTGTAAATAGAATGGTATTCGTTATTCCAACGTTTCCTAATTAATTACAAATTATGCCTTAGGCTATATGCTTAATAAAAATACGCAAACCGTACAAAGTCAATGTTCTTGCAATGCTTTAACGACTGACTATTGGAAATATGGTATTTACTATATAATATAGATTACCAGGAATATCTGACTCAATAGTACGTTCCACGTGTTTTATTTCAGATGGTTCGCAAGTATCGGCGACGAACGTCTAGGCAAGATTGGTCATTGGAGTCAATGGAAGGCACTGTAAATGCTGTTATAGAAGGTCACATGGGTTCATTCTGGGCTGCTCGACAGTTCAACGTGCCACAGACAACGATTGAACGACATGTACCGAAGAAACGCGCTAATCCTGGCTATACAGTTGTGAAAAGGTTAGGACCAGTCAGTAGTGTGTTTACCTCAGAACAAGAGGCAGAACTTTATGGACTACTTAACACAAATGGAATGACAGTATTTTGGCCCGTCACTTAAAGAACTTTGTGAACTACCTTTTCAGCTAGCTGATCGAAACAACAAACATCCATTTAATACTGCAGCCAAATCTGCTGGAAGAGATTGGTTAAACTGGGTCCTTGCACGAAATCCTACCTTAACAATACGAAAATCAGAGACCACATCAATCGAACGAGCAATGGGATTTAATCGAGAAGCTGTAGATCTGTTTTTCGATGTGTTAGAAAGTCAATTAGACCCATTCAAGTTTACTGTAGATAGAATTTTCAATTGCGATGAGACTGGTTTAACAGTCATTCCAAAAGGTCACGCAAAGGTGGTGCTTTGAAAGGGCGCAGACAGGTGGGAGCAGTTACTTCAGCGGAATGAGGCCAGACTGTGACTGCGGAAATCTGTGTTTCAGCGTCGTGGTGCTACGTACCGCCTATGTTAATATATACTCGAAAACGAATGCAAGAAGCGTGCGAGACTGGCCTGCCCCCTGGTGCCTGGGCAGAAGTCCAAGAAACTGGTTGGATGACGAAATAACAATTTTTGACTTGGTTTAAGAATTTTGTTGCATTTACTGGAGCGTCAAAGGAAAGACCAATACTTCTCACATTGGACGACCACAAAACGCACACCAAGAATTTTTGGAACTGATAGTTGCGGCCCGCGAAAATGGAGTTGTCTTGTTGTGTTTGCCACCACACTGCTAACACCGGCTTCAACCATTAGATGTGGCATTTATGAAACCTCTCAGTAAATTTTAAGAAGATAAGGTAAGATCGTGGCTTCGCACCCATCCTGGAAAAGTTGTTACGCTGCATCAGATCGCATGTTTATTCGGCAAAGCCTTCATTCATTCAGCTACAATGTCCACAGCAGTGAACGGGGTTTGGAAAACAGGTATTTGGCCTGTAAACAGAAATGTGTTTCAAGAAAGTGATTACCTTCCATGTTCAACTACAGACGTTCATCAAGTCCACACTTCTGAAGTTACAGAAACGGAAGACCAAATATCAGAGATGTCAAGACGTGAAACACCTGAACAATTAACTATTGACGATCAAGCCTCTGTTTCGCCTAACGTTCAGGTTACCAACCCTGAAATGGGGTTAGGTATTCCAAAGGTGGATAAAAAAACCGAAAGGAACCATCTAACAGGCGTGAAAAACCCGTTGTTTTAACCGAATCTCCTTATAAGAGTGAACTATCTGAAGAAATTAAACGGAAAGGAGTCCCCAAGCGTGCTGCATCTAAATGAAAACTCTTCTCAAAGACGTTTAATAAACCTGGTATACCACCAAAAGGACATAATGACAACGAAAAGGTGACGAACGTTACTGACGCCTTAACCACCCCTTCATGCTCAAGGGATAATAAAGTGAAGTCGAATGACAACGAGGAAGAGAGTGAAGAATGTTTATACTGCTACGACTTCTCTGAAGGAGGCTGGATACGGTGTATTAGCTGCGGACGCGGGGCCCACGTCACTTGTGCAGGGATAGAAAGTGATGATGACGAGGCTGTCCACACTTGTGTACTACGTGAAAGTAAGAGGCCTAAATATGGGGCAAGACGGGGAATTGGTAGTTTATGTTTCAAATCGAGATATTTCTAACTAAACGTAACAAGTTTGCAGGTTTCTTTGTATGCTATTGCAAATAAATGGTTAAGTAAACAAATGATAATCAAACCTTCTTGATTTTGTTTCTTTTTTCCCTTTTGTAAGGGTTTAAAGTTAGCTACCCAACTTGCCCCGCCTTCCACTACATATTCGTGTAGTACGTAAAGAAATATGAATGTTTCAGTTGGACCACTTTTTTCGCTTTTTGACAGATCGTCCCAGTGTCCGGACTGTTCGCTGGATAGTTACGTTATTTAAGGAATGACAGATTTTTTTGCACGCGTTCTATTTAGCGACGAAGCGTCATTCACCAACAGCCGTAACGTGAACCGGCGTAATGTGCACTACTGGGCAACGGAAAATCCACGATGACTGCAACAAGTGGAACGTCAGCGACCTTGGGGAGTTAATGTATGGTGCGGCATTGTAAGAGGAAGGGTAATTAGCCCCCATTTTATCGATGGCAACCTAAATGGTGCAATGTATGCTGATCTCCTACGTAATGTTCTACCGATGTTACTACAAGATGTTTTACTACATGACAGAATGCCGATGTACTTCCAACATGATCGATGTCCGGCACATAGCTCGCGTGCAGTTGAAGCGGTATTGGATAGCGTATTTCATAAAAGGTGGATTGGCCGTCGAAGCACCATACCACGGCTCGAACGTTCACCGGATTTGAGGTCCCCGGATTTCTTTCTGTGCGGAAAGTTGAAGGATATTTGCTATCGTGTTCCATCGACAACGCCTGACAACATGCGTCAGTACATTTTCAATGCATGTGCGAAAATTAACGGAAAGGAGACTAGTTTCTGTTGAGAGGAATGTCGTTACACGTATTGCCAAATTCATTGAGGTTGACGGACATAATTTTTAGCAATTATTGCATTATTGTGGTATATACAGGTAATCACGCTGTAACAGCATGCGTTCTCAGAAATGATAAGTTCACAAAGGTACATGTATCACATTGCAACAACCAAAATGAAATGTGCAAACGTACCTATGTTCTGTATTTTAATTTAAAAAACCTACCTGTTACCAGCTGTTCGTCTAAAACTGTGAACCATATGTTTGTGACTATTACAGCGACATCTGTCACAAAGCGAAAAAAGTGGTCAAACTAAAACAATCATATTTCTTTACGTACTACACGAATATGTAATAAAAATTGGGGTTCCTATTTAAGAAAACATAGTTGATATCCCTTTGACCTATGCCAGCGCCATCTTGTGCGCCAACCATTGAGCCATCTGGTTTCCCCCTTGAAGCCAGACAAGTTTTGTTCTTTGTAGTTTTTTCGTTGGACGCTTATTTCGTGAGATATTTGGCCCGGTCAATATCAATGGACCACCCTATATATGCTCAAGGCTCACCTGATTACACCAAAGAAGTGTAGAGTTGTAATAGTATCAAAAGTTTTATATTTATAATTTCAAATGTTTTTTGATAAGGGCTTACCATACGAATGTCATAAATGAGAAGTGTAACAGTAATTTCTTTTTGCTGTTCATCCAGAAAGAGATTTTCCTATGTCCAGCCGGCTGCAGACTGAGGTTCGAAATGACTATTCGTGATATATGGTCATGAAAATAATAGGACATCACAGTTTTCAATATTTATTTAACATTTATAAATATTACCTATGAAGAATTACAAAGCCATGACACAGGGATAGGAGTTTGTCACGAATGAATCCTTTCGCTTTCCTGTCCCACCCTTTTACTATGCTGGTAGAGGAAGCACCAGGGGAAGAAGATGCTACAGTAACATAAATATTACCGATCCACTTCAGAACATAGATGCTCCTGTCTTCTCTGGCGAAATGGTCAAAGAAACCTCTAATTCTCCTCGTCAGTTCTTTGTCTCCAGGGAGTCTCTTTGAGAGCAGGGGTAATACGGCTGGCTAAAATTGTTCGTACTGTATATTTTTGTCTTTCCAGTAGGTACTGTTGTAGTGGAATTTATGTGTAAGAATACAACATGCTTTCTGGGAATTTTACTGTAGCGGTGTTTTCACCACTGAACCTCCCAGACAGAGACTGGCTCTTGTTGCCCAGATGGCCACGTGCTAGCTCCGTGCTAAGCAATGAAGACATATAAGAGACCATCAGCGCAAAATTCTTCAGACCGGCTGCATTTGGCTTATTCGTAAGTACTGTCTAAGGGATGTTTTGCCATGGAAAAGAATCAATTTGTTAATACACCGAAATGTGCCTAGACGCTGGCAATGGCAAACGTTTTCTGTTGGGCCTGTCAGTAGCATGTCACACTTTCTGTTCAGTCTCATGACAATTCCAAAATATCTCAACGTTGTCCACAGTTCCCTACCTCCCACTGACCACTCCCAATCGGTGATAGTAGCTGTTCGATCAGCAACAGATTGTTTTTCCAAGGCATTCATCTAGGTACGATTTTTGATTTACCAACAATCCCTTTTGTCATCGCTAAGGTGGTTGGATATAGATTCCTTGGGTCAGTTCTGGAGAAATAAAGTGAAAAAAAAACAACAGATTCTCTTATGAAACATTACAGTTCCTCTTTCTTTCTGGATTCAGTAATTTTTGAAAACCATCTCAGAAGGCAGTTATTGTATTAAATAAAAATAATGATATAAGGTTTAGTGGGTCTGATGAACTCTGATGTTCTGCTTCAGGTACACACAAATCTGTATGTAAAGTCAGGACTTACGCATCTGATACGCGTTCTATCTCACTCAAATTATAGCCCTCTACTATTATTTTTAGCAGCTTTTATGAGTGATTCATTCATGCCTCCATTAGGTGAAGAATAAATAAATAAAAAGATGAACTTCTAAAGCTAATCATCAATTAATATTTAAGTATGAATTACAGTGATTTCCAGTGTACAGCTAATTTCATGCATCTCACAAAAGTAATAAGAACTATAGACATCTCAGAATGGATACTGCACTCTGAGACGTTAGTGATCAACAATGAGGAAGGCTACGACCATCTGTTTATCTGGATAGACTCCATGGTTTACCCTTGCAAGTAATTAGAAGTGACGGTGTTACGTTACTACATAAACTGTAACAATTTGTCCACCTATTTACAACATCAATTATAACATAAATCTAAGTACGACTTCCGCACATAAGTTTCTTTCTAGAAGACGTTGCAGAGAGATCGCTAGAAGCAACTGCCGTGACGCATTGAGCGGAACATTTCAGTGTGTTCAGTAGGGTAAGCCAAATATCGCATACGCGCGGGGTAGCCACGCGGTCTAAGGAACCTTTACACGGTTCTCGTGGCTCCTCCCGTCGAAGGTTCGAGTCCTCCCTCGGGCATGAGTGTGTGCGTCTTCTTTACCGTACGTTAATTTAAATTAGATTAAGTAGTTTGTAAGCCTAGGGATCGATGACCCCAGCAGTTTGGTTCCATAGGAACTTACCACCACCACCGACACGAGATATCGCAGAGAGAAAATTTCCGGAAACAGCTAAAATGTCCAGCGTACTGGACAGCGTACAACTGTAACTGCTCTTAAACTAAAACTGAGAAGTAAAAAATTAAGATTTTGCAGTAACCTTGGAGCACACAATTGATAGTTCCGTTAACGGAAAATTTTGTTTCAGGCGTTACGTGGCTCAGTGGCTTACACTGTTTCTTTCACTCTGAAGGTAGGTGCGGTCCGAGTTGGCACCTTTATGTGATACGCTGATCAAAATACAGAAACT
This sequence comes from Schistocerca gregaria, assembly GCF_023897955.1. NCBI lineage: Eukaryota > Metazoa > Arthropoda > Insecta > Orthoptera > Acrididae > Schistocerca > Schistocerca gregaria. Next base: position 643,127,180 of record NC_064921.1, read on the forward strand.
ACGAACAGAAATCATAAAATTTGACCTGTCGTCCACGCTAAGACCACTGCACAAAAAGAGTGGGCATTGTAAGGACAGAAAACATCATCCGAGTTTCCTCTTGAACCGAACTGCAAAGCTGAATTGCTCGAGACAGTTCGATTGTTCTAGGCAAAAATTCTAAATTGTACCTCATTCACCTTTAGGTTGCAGCAGTATAAGGAACAAAGGTTGTGTCTCGTCCAGAAGCAGTGAAACTAGTAGTAGTGCCAGCAGTTTGACCAAGGACGCAAAGACATGGGCTAAACTGAACGGAAAGTCGAGATCTTTCATCGTGAGATTTTCACGTTTTCGCCTATTTGAAAAATCATCTCCAGGGTGTGTGTGTGGGAGGGGAGGGGGGGAGGGGGGGCAGGTGTTGAGAGCAAGGACGGAGTTCCAGCGATCAGGACATTCACACAGTGGTTCTTTGGTTCTTGAACATTTTGGTGAGCAAGGACAACGTCACTGTCACCTAGGAGCTGAACGATTTGTAGAACGTTCCGGCCATTTTCGGAGACTTTGTGATTCAGGTTGGAAAATGATGTCATAGATCTGAGACACTTTGAAACGTACAGCAGCATTCAATAAAGTTTACTTGGCCTCTCATAAACATTTTAACGTACCTCTTGAAATCTACTGAAATCAAACATGAAACATCGTAGTTGTGGTTTCCTCCTATCATGTATCCGTAGTACTTAATTACAATGTTCTAATAAAGTGAAACTTAAATGTATATTTCCACTTTTTTAAACATCGAATCTATAGCAGGAATCTGATTCAAGGCCATCTACAATATTTTTCGTCGTAGCTCCATAAACGTTTCTGAATTGACCACTTTTGTTCCTCCTCGCCAAATAATTTAGCATGCTACAGCGGCACTGTCTTGCGAACTTAGTAGCAAGGGAACATCGTCGAAAAAGTACGTCATTGATCTACTACCGTGGAACATGTCAGCATGACTACACTGTCATCGTTTGATGATAGGATAAGACACTCAGAAAATACATTGATGGATGTAATAACCTTTTATTTAAATGGACGAAGAATGTATGAAGGATGGATGTTTCAGAGCTATGACGTACTGAAGGTATAAGTGTTTAAGACAATTATTTAGTATATTTCCTTCAGCTGTGATGAAAAAAATGGTGCTACATCGTCTGCTTCTAACCTTCATATATAATGTGATGGAAAATAAAATATGCAAGAGACGCAGACCGCGTCCATTCTGTAGTTTGCAAACCAGACTGTATGCTGCGATATGGTAGGCCCTCGTTAATACGAAACGCAGATTCGTATCGTTACATTGATGCATGATGACAGGAGCAGCGGCCGCACAACGCTTTAGCATTTTGATTGGCTCACCTGCAAACAAACGTAGCCGAAAAATTAGCATGCAGATTCAGCCAACCACATATATCTGCAGCGGCCGATACATAAATGATGCGTAGCGTGCGGCCGGAAAATTTATGAGCCTACGAAAATCTTGAGTATAGCAGACACTATTCCAAGAAAATGGTTGTATGTCCACAATGGAAATATTGAGTGGCTCTTACAATGTGTTCTTTATGCATTCGTTATGTTTGTTGAGTACTTATACGTTCTGCCGTTCACATACACGAAAATTAGGATATGATATAATCTCCTTGCACATCTGTATTCACGCTTAGACATGTTCTATTTATGACCCTCCTTGCGCAACACATTTTTAGTCGAGACCTGAAGTATGACATGAAACAGTTTTTGAAGGACAAAAGGCTTTGATTGAATCACCAAAGAATCTATCCTATGCACTTAATTTCACTGACTGGGTGTTCAGGGATTCCAACAAAAATTAGCTGCGAATATCATTATTTAAGAAGAAACCTTTGTATTCTGTGTGTCTTTTGGAGTGTTCTAGGTTACACTTGCTTGATTTTATGCCTTAGCGTAACAAACTCACAACGTGAAAGACATATAACGTTATCCACGACATTTTAGTTTCCTCGTGATGGATTTTTGTCCACTTGCGATTAACCATTCTGAGCAGTTGGTGTTCTCTTATAGCACGACTATTCATATTTTTCTCCTTATTTCTGTTAATACTAACGTAATGTATTTTTAAATGTATTTCATTATGTCTGTAAAAATGTTCCACACTGAAAATTGTACAATGTAATAATACGCAGTTTATTCCTGTGTTAAGTGCTATGACCAGTTAGGAAAAATGCGATCTATGCAGTATAACGGAAGGCAGACAGATGAGCGTTAAAACAAAAGGGGATATAAGCTGTAATGAGATTTCGTGAGTGTTCGCTGTTTGAGGAAAGTCAGTGAATCGTAAATGTGGAGAAACATTACCGAGCATCTCGATGTCATGCTATGACAAGCTGAATGAGAATCTTTCACGATTTTAATTGCCATCACATATCGCCATGTAATGGCAGTGTTGTAAATTAGCGCGACAACCTACGATGCGGCAAGTGACAGAGGAGTTAGAGACGAATCAGCTCAGAGGCTGATACAATTTCTACGAATTTGGAATCAAAAGACCTTATTGAAGAAATCTGCAATATGTGCAATTTACTGAATAACTTATAGAGAGTAGAGAGAGTTCTCATTTTAAAGATAACGTTGAAATAACAACTGATGCCCTTCAGTAATTTGCAGTGTTAATATTTCGTTGGTTGTACACCAGTTATATTAATTTTTTGCTAATAATGAATTGAAACCAGTAACTCAAGGCCGACCATTTGTTCCCAGAATGAGATTTTCACTCTGCAGCGGAGTGTGCGCTGATACGAACCTTCCTGGCAGATTAAAGCAGTATGCAGAGATCCCAAGTTGGAGTCTCGATCCGCCACACAGTTTTCATCTGCCAGGAAGTTTAATATCAGCGCACATTCCGCTGCAGAATGAAAACCCCATTCTGAACACATCCTCCAAGCTGTGGCTAAGCCATGTCTGTGCAATATCCTTTCTTTCAGGAGTGCTTGTTCTGCATGTTTCGCAGGAGGGCTTCTGTAAAGTCTGGAAGGTAGGAGACGACGTACTGGCAGAAGTAAAGCTATGAGGGCGGGGCGTGTGTCGTGCTTGGTAGCTCAGATGGTAGAGCACTTGCCCGCGAAAGGCAAAGGTCCCGAGGTCGAGTCTCGGTCCAGCACACAGTTTTATTCTGCCAGGAAGTTTTAGACAATTTGTTTATTAATAATTTTTCATAGTTTTGTCCGTATTTGCTTAGCCTTTGAATATAAGTAAATTCTGATCAGCGCATCAGAAAGAGCGCTTTAAATCCGTATGGAATGTGGTGCCTTATAAATAACTGTAATGTTATTTAATGGCACAAATGGACAATATTTTTTCACTCTGGAAAGATAATTGCAAAACATTAAATCTGGACAAGCTACTGCACCTACAAATTTGCGTAATTTACGTTGTTTGAGTTTTTTGGCGTGCATATAACGGCGCAAACAGAATTAAGACTGCTCTTCCCTGTCAAAAGTAATGCAAAGAAGTGGTGATCAATGGAAAGCAGTTATGTGACGTAGCTAGGGGAATTTCGAATGGAGAACATTTAAGCGGAGCTGACTCAAAGATGCATGACAGTTCTGGGCGCTTTTGCCGACGCCAGACCTGTGTTGCTCAGTACGACATTTTAGGGGTAGTTTTTTGGTTCCATAAGTGTTGAACTTATCCGTATTTCACGTGTGCGCGCAAACGGAATTTTTCAAGGCGAATTCGCACATAGGATATTTTCAGTGTCAAACGCAATAGGTACTTCTGCTTTTTATGAGTTGTGTCTTTTGGTAATTACTGCAAAATAGTAGCTTTGGAACTGTGTTTTCTTTTGTTTTAGCATTCCGAAATGTGTTTTGAGATACCAACGGGACTTAGTTTCCGATCTGGTCTAGTTGGACTAATTCTTTTCACCACGGTTAGGTGACTGATTGTGAAACAGTGCCACTGGGCTTTAACTGTGTTTAAACCAGCTCGGACTTTAAATATCTTGCTGCATACGACATCTAGGGATTCGCTCTCGTATCGAGGAAGCTTCAGATCATCGGGGTAAGGTTGTGTTTTAGTGAACTGCCTCAAATGGCTCTGAGCACTATGCGACCTCACTTCTGAAGTCATCAGTCGCCTAGAACTTATTTCTAGGACATTTCTAAGGACATCACACACATCCATGCCCGAGGCAGGATTCGAACCAGCGACCGTAGCTGTCGCTCGGTTCCTGAAGGTAGCGCCTACAACCGCACGGCCACTCCGGCTGGCTTTAGTGAACTGGTCGATTTGCTATCAACCGATGTTTTTCAGCATTCAAATAATTTTAGTAAAATTTATAATGTTCAGTATCGATGTTGAGGGTCCGAGAAATAAGTAAAACGGGAAGTAACTGTTTGGAAGATACCACCAGTGAACTGTATTCCGTTATGAATAAAACATATTAGTTTTGATGAACATTATACAAGCACTTGATTAGCCATCTAACATCAGCCTCTTGGGCTCTAGCCAGGTTAAATTTTGTGGTTTTCGGTCAGTAGCGGTGAGATTATTTTATTTACACTGTTTAACAGGTGTTAATCGCACGTGTCTGGCAGTAGAAAGGGCAGGAGATCATCTCCGAGTTAGAAGACGAGTGGCCGTGACAAGACGCATTTGCAGTCCCTTTCCATTCGGCCGACCGTCGCAAAATGAACAAAAATATTGCGTGGTCATTTAAATTTCTAAGTTAAATCAGAGCTATGATGAGGGATTAGCACGAACTTTACGGAAAGAAACTTTTCAAATAAATCTACACGTCGTCAATAGAAATAAACAAAAGCATTTGTTTGCATATTGTTTCATTCATATTGTCCATGTCCTGCCCAGATATCCGGCTTAAGACCTGCCTGATATGCGGCTTAAAACCGTTTCTTTCAGTATGTGGAGCAGTAGTTTCGATACAGTTCATTCAAAAATAGCTGTTAAAAGGCACTATTTGCAGGGAAAATGACCTGCATCTGCTAACCCCCACCTGCTACAGTGGAAGAGGCCACAAATTTCCACTACCTTCCGCTGCATCCTCCGAAAATTTCAAAAATGTAAGCTGTTTATATCGCTGGTAACAGGAGCAAACGTTACCAGATTCATAGCGTGCGACAAACGGTTCAGTTGCAATATCCTGAAGGACACTGAAATTAATCCACCTACTGAGAATTTCTATTAATTTATCAGAACTGTGTACTGGAACTGAAGATATTAAATATCTTCGGTGAGAGGTTGTATCAGTGGAAAATTGTACCGAAATGCAAGAGGATCTGCAACGAATTGACTCATGGTGCAGGGTACGGCAATTGAATCTCAGTGTAGACAAGTGTAATGTGGTGCGAATACACAGAAAGAAAGATCCTTTGTCATTTAGCTACAATATAGCAAGTCAGCAACTGGAAGCAGTTAATTCCATAAATTATCTGGGAGTAGGCATTAGGAGTGATTTAAAATGGAATGACCATATAAAACTAATCGTCGGTAAAGCAGATGCCAGACTGAGATTCATTGGAAGAATCCTAAGGAAATGCAGTCCGAAAGCAAAGGAAGCAGGTTACAGTACACTTGTTCGCCCACTGCTTGATTACTGCTCAGTGGTGTGGGATCAGTAGCATATAGGGTTGATAGAAGAGATAGAGAAGATCCAAGAGAGAGCAGCGCACTTCTTTACAGCATCATTCAGTAATCGCGAAAGCATAACAGAAATGATAGATAATCTCCAGTGGGAGACTCTATAAGAGAGATGATCAGTAGCTCGGTACGGGCTTTTGTTGAAGTTTCGGGAACATACATTCACCAAGGAGTTAAGCAATATATTGCTCCCCCCTACATATATCTCGCGAAGAGACCATGACGACAAAGTCAGAGAGATTAGAGCCTACACAGAATCATACCGACAATCCTTCTTTCCACGAACAATACGAGACTGGAGAACCGATAGAGAGACTCAAGGTACCCTTCGCCACAGGCCGTCAGATGGCTTGCGGAGTATGGATGTAGATGTAGAACTATTCAATGAGGGATTAGTGAAAGAATTTCTCGCAGTAAACTTTCGTGACATGCTATAAAGAGATAATTAAATTATTGAAACAGAAATAGGAGAAGTTATAAGTAACATTTTCAATACTGCTGATGATTTTTCTTAACACAACACCTCCTACCAAAACAGAATTCTAAAACAACTTCATTTGATATCAGAATTCCGTACGTTACGCAGACTTGATATATAGTAGCTTCGTATGAATATCCACTCATACAGGCCTTAATGCCGATGTGTTCATATGATCACATACTTTCCAGACTTTTGTCTCCAGCCGGCCCTGTAGTAGAAGTTAACTACATTTTGTGCTTCCACTTTGAAATGATGTCATTCACTTTATATTTGTTCCAGGCTTTTTTCAGAACTCACAAAAATTACTCTGTTTCCCCCAGTGTGAAAAAATCTTCCAATACAAAACACAGTCATCTAGTAAGAAAAAAATTGACAGAAATATAAAAGTTTTGTAGTTGATAAAAATCTTGTAAATCCTGTATTTAATAGTCTAACTGTTACATACTACTTCTCTACTGACCAATAGTCATTAGGTGAAACTAGATTAAGCAGAAGCATTATAAAAAAAACAGTTACAAGTTACAATCTTTTTTGAAACAATCTGTCAGATTTCAAATTCCAGACAAAATTGTTAAGGCATTCGAGAAGCTCGGCCAATTTATAATCATCACACGTTCCATGGCTAAGACCACCTCCTCTTTTAAAGTACAAGATGGTACACTATCTAAAAAGTATGTCTTAGTTGTCCACATGTTGTATAAATAGTTCTAAAAATACGTTTCATATTACCATAGGATTCTACATATGAAAGATAACAATATATTCCAAAAACCCTTACAATATTACACAGCACTTAAAAAATGGAAAGATCTCAGTGCTGCGCAAAGTACAGCCTCGCGTCTAGCAACAACAAAAAATTATAGGAACTAATTATGGTGGTCTTTAGTACAGACTCTTTCACGTGATCCTAAAATCAGTCACCAAACTGAAGTACTGGTCAAAAAACAGTGTGCAGGTACGCTATCCTCTACGTACAACACTCGCCCACTTTAAGTTTGTTCATAGCTCTTGTGTTCTATGTGAAAGAACGTACGTACGAATACGTATAGTTTACAGTTATTTTGAAGAAGGCTGTGTTGTTGCTTAGAAAGAGTCGCTAGTTTTCTCTGAATTTGTTTATTAACTGTCTTGACACTTTGGTGTTCGGCCCATCATCTGATAACCTATTATGAACAGAGTACAGTACAGAAACGTAAATTTCAAAGAAAAGTCAGTTCTATACAAGTAATACTCAAGAACAAGACGTTTTTCTATACAGAAATACATATTATGTTAGACACAAACACATGAGGCTTTGGAGTAGACGTCAAACACTATCGTTACTAATACGCAGTGTACTACGCAGCAACATTCACTACGTTTATATACATCTTCCGAAAGACAAAAACCTGATTTGGAATTTCGCTGTGTCGTTTACATGTTACGGCATGTAGCGAATTTGCTAGCCGAGTTAAATGTCGTGCCTGGAAAACCGATGTTACAGTTCCTGATTTCGCCAGCAGGATCACTATTTCTCACCAATTACACGAGGCGTAATAGCTGTAATATTTCTACTTATCCTTCAGTATACAAAACGTCATATTAGCCAAATTTTTTTAAAAAACAAGACAAGACCTGACAGCTCAAGTACTTTTCAAAACCGGTGGTTTTAGATGGGAGCAAAAATAGATTGCGGAATTGGAAAACGGCAACTAGAAGCGGAATTCCACAATCGATTTCGAAGTGGTTACATGACCATCCAGAAGTGGTATTGGGAAATCGGCTTACGAATTCCGGTTTTGGGAGTCCCACGTAGACGGTGTGATTAATTTCACAATTCGGCCGTAACTGCTAATATACCAAAAACAATAACCAGCGCGACTGTGTGTTAAAATTAAGAAAAGAAATGTAATATTTACATTGGCCACAAATTTGTGTGGCGTACTTGAAACATGCATAAACTCGGTTGCGCCACCTAGAGTCTTGCTTCCAGAACACACCATCAAATGGGGCACAGCGTTTCCAAACTAGAAATAAATTAGATGCGTTTTGCAGATCCAGTATTTGTCTTGCAACAAAGAGGAGTCCTCTTAGTTAAAACAGCATGATTTACAACTGAATATTTTTCGTAAGGAAGGGCGCTTTCTCATTAACATTGTGTCGTTGCACTGCGTTCCCTTGAGAGGGCGTAGGCCAGACGGACTAGGCCCGACGGCAGCAATACCTAAGGCAGCCTCAGACACGACACAGGCAAACAAGTTACACTCCACAACATAAGGAAAAACCAATAAATTTGTATTCAAGCGTTGTTACTCTTGTGAAGCCGTCAACCTTTTACTCAGCACTAATATAAGAAAACCGATCAGAGGAATCAGTTGTTTCGGTAAATACTGCACAGTTCATAGTGTGGCTCATACAGAAACTTTCGGACAAGAATGTGAAGGTTCTAACTTTCCTCTATACATAACCGCAGCATGGACAGCATATTAGTACTTAATTACACAGCTCAATGTATAGAAGCTCTGGGCGATTAAGTGGCTTAGCTGACCCAAGTTACACCAAATACCAGCACCGTGCAGCAAAGACATTTGAAATATACAGTGTTAATAATGATACCTACCAGATAGAATGTAATTTGATTATCACTAACAGGCCTGCAGGAGCTTCTCGATTTTCACTGGCTTCGCGTTAAAATATTTTAAATGGTACATGCCCAGCAAGACCATAGAAAACTCGTTTTAAAAGCACAACGAACTAATTTAAATATGCAAAGCAGTATACGATGAGCAGAGCTCCTGCACTGCTGAGCCAGAAAGGAAGGCAGTGAAATCACAATATGGCAAGGTATCCAACCAAAAAAATAACGGCCACCAACTTGTTACTTCGGAGCACCGAACTTATCACGAGAAGAACCACGTGGGTCGTTTATGACCCACGAGGATTTTCTTAGGGCCTAACTCTCCCCCCCCCCCCCCCCTCCATTACCAGTGCAAGACTAAACTCTCCCGTGACTTTTCATCATCTATGGTGTTTTACAACTCACTAAAATTTCATCTCACTATCCCGTCTTGAAGTATGAAAAATTTACCTATTATACAAGTAGTAACAAGTGGGTCAGTTTTGACCCATACACATTTTAACACAATTTGATGTCAGAAACACAAGTTTTCAGGCACTAAATAGATTATGGGCGTGTCTTGACATTATTCACGAGATGTTGCAGTGTATTATAACACTCTGTGCCGAAAAGAACGCCAAATGCGAGGAATTCGGAGGTTAGGTAATACTTTACATCAGCTCGGCTTTCCGTTTTATATGGACTGGAGACATGCAGACCTACATACTGATACTGGGAAGTTACAGAATAACATATAATATAGTGGGATAGCTGCCCTCCCACCCCTTCCACACCCTCCTACATTGTTGCCTAAGGGCACTACTAATTGTTATATTACACGGCAGCAGATGTCAGGAGCGTTGACGCTAAATAACATTACATCTGACAACTACTTCACCTCTGTGAAACTGGTAGATGAGCTGAAACAAAAAGGAGGAAGTTTAACTGGCTCTCTTCGGAGATCACTCAAAGAGGTCCGCCTGCGACGCGAAGTGGAAACGACGAATTGTATGCAACATACTTTCAAGTCAGGCAACAATCATCTCACAGCATACCAAGGGATAAAGAAGAAAAATATCCTTATTCTAAGTAACGTCAATGCTGGATGTCGGATGACTGAGAAACTCAGAAGAAACTTACAGGAACGGTCAAGATTTATAATGAAACTAAGGGTGGAGTCGATTTAGTCGACGAAATGACTAGGCGCAACAGTGTCCGAATTGGCATCCATCGATGGCCTGTGCATGTCATTTACAATATTTTTGATCTTACTATTATCAACGCTCACACTGTTTTTAAATTATTTACCTTAAGATTTCTGACCGGGACTTTATCCTTCGTGTAGCAGATGAGCTTGCTACCCTCTACAAACTGATGAGAGGAGCCAATCTCCCCTTGTAGCTACTCGATAGTGGTGCTGGCAAATATGGAAATACAAGGTGTTATCAAATTCAGTTTCCTGCAACCTACAAAATGACAAAGGGGAACAAAACGTCAAACATATGCTTCAAGTGCAACAAATATATGTGAAAAACCTGCCAAGCAAAAACTCTTGTTAGATGTCTAAACTGTGAGCCCATTCCAGCTTAGGCAGATCTGTTAAGTCCGTGTTGCTATATATTTATAATTACAGACTGAAGATTTTTGTTCTCATGTTTTAGTTCTTCGATTGGAATAAGCAAGAAAACATACAAAGCATTTTAGTCACCTGCTGTGTTTTAGAACCTTTCACAAACAATCGGTACTTAATTTGCCAGTAGAAGTAAAAATACTATTCGTACTCACATAAACAATATGTTTTGATTGTGTTTCTACATTTTTATAAAGAAAAACATTGTAATATAGTTTTACTTTCTTCTTTAATGATGATTGATGAAAGACAGTGGAAATTCGTATTTAAAATTAAAAATTAAAAAAAGTTTGTTCCTGGAAATGTATACTTCACACAGTAGACCTACCATTCGTTTTAGAGACCAAATTATGCCTTGGTTACACCTTAGAGTCTTCCTTAACATACTGCAAACATTTCGGTACTCAAAATACCACCCAAATACGAATAAAATGGTGGTTTCCTACTGTGGGTCAAAATTACCACACGATACTACTAGGGGTACGGCGAAGTCCGATACTTCCAGAGTTAAAGCGGCTCACCCGCTAGAAAGGACGCCATCTGTAACAGCAGGTTTAGGATTGTAGATAAAGCTTGACGTCACAGGACAGGGGACAGCACACCCAGGCTCAACCGCCCATGGACAGCAAAGGCTTTCATTGCGCACACACTGCGAACTCCAACTCCGCCACAACAACGTGATCCACTCAGCAGTGTCGCTTCTCTATGTAACGCTAAACCAACAGAGACCCCGTACTGCTCCAGGAATCACTGTTCGCCGTTAGCCGTGTGAAGCTCCGTACACGAGAGTACTGCTCTCTGCAGAACGCGCTCCTAACTTCCTCAAAATCGCTGGAAACCAACCTGTCAGCCCGTCTTAGACGGCGCCTTATAAATGGCATGGTGACCCACGGCTGGCGCGAGAGATAAGGAGAAGGGCCACGACTCATGGAGGTCAGTGGATGTCGAGACTGGACAGGTAACATGGAGACGTAAGTATTGGAGACTGGGCTCTGAGAGCTGGTAGGTGTTTCACCCTTACACGCAAATTTATCCCTGAAACACAGTTATCTGCAATAACTTGTCATTGACGTGATTCCTATAATGAATGTTATCGTCCCCGACGACATGAAAGGCCACTAGGACGACAGTACCCAGAGAGCCTGGGAGGAGACACTCAGGTGCCCACCCAGAGAGCAGAAAATGGCAGCCAGCAGTCATTCAGTTTCGCTCTTTACCAGAGGAAGGTCCAACAGGTCCACATCTTCTATTAGTCATGAAGTGACCCGTCGGTAGCGGCAGCTAGGAATGGTAAGGTCAAACAATAACTGGCAACTTATAATCTCGTAGTTCAACTCTTTGAAAATACCAGTAAGCAGCACATTACGGTTCGCCAGCAGAGTTAACCTGTAAATAGCAACAGTGATTCCGTCAGGATTGGGGATTCAGATAAAATGACCAGACACTGCCAGCGAAATATCTGAAACAAAGGTATTTAAAGCCTGATATCAAATCATTGAAAGAGGTTAGGTGGCTATTTGCCCTCCTTTAACCATAAGTATCAGCGGTCTTGGCTGCATTGTGGTCTCAGCTACGGACGGTTTTCCCTGCTTCAGCGATTCTCACCAATCTGAAACGCCTAGGAGCGGCGAAGGTCAGATGCTGTATGTTATTACTCCGCACTGTATAGTCTGAAAAATTACGTTCTGGATGCTGTTATACTCTATCATTTGCACTCCTTGCCGTGGCTCTGTTCCCTGTGTTTGCAATGACTTACGAGCGTTGTCCTGCTTTTCCAATATTGGCATTTTTAAGTCATTATGATAGTGACACATGGTCAGAGTCGAATTTCCTCATTTTCATATGAGAAAAGTGCGAGTTGGTGTTCGCATAATCGATGTTTTCGGAATCTACGTTAGTGGACGTGGAAGACGTCATAGCGTTCGAGATACCTCATTATGTTTCATTTCAGAATATGTTCTAAGTTTCTACAAAAACTGGACGTTAGTTTTGTGTATCACTTCTGCTACCCTTTCTGTAGACGGATGTAACCCGTGCAGTCTCCCAACTACTGGACACGGGGTTTCGTTTGAGGGACCTACTACATGTGTCAGTTAAAAGAGGCGCTAACTCAGCAGCTAATTCAGTATAACGTACGATAGGGATGGCTTTGAGCACAAGATCTTTGTTCAGTTTCAACGATATCAGTTGTTTTTCAAGGCCAGTGACTCGGATATGTGTTTCACTCATCTTTTCAGTGATGTGCGGATTGCGCTTGGAGTCTCACGCTTTAACATACGATCGTATTGATGACTTGGGATTATCTGTTTTGAACATGGTGAAGTTTTTTTTATATCAAGCTGTCTTGTTAGGCTGATAGGGGGATCCAGCTTCACGGAACTAACGGAAATAACTTACAAAAGACAGTACTGGAGAAAGGTCTGATTTGAAACATACACTTGTCGAGATATAGTTGGACGGACGCACAAACTGGAGGGCAAACAATGTGGTATCTGAGATTGATTTAGTGGTACCTACTCTAAAATTTCTGTTCTTGTTTCCGCCAAAGTCTTGAAAGTAAGGTATCCGTCATAAAATGAATGGATTTGTAAAAGAGGTAATTGAGGTATGAGGTTTTTTAGACAGCAATTGTGCGTCATGCAAACATGATGAAACCAGCCTAACTGAGCGTTTGATGTTTATAATGAACGGATCTAAAATAGTATGCAAAGAAATGTGACTGTTCTAAATTAACTGCATTGTAACAGTTCTGAAATGCATTCGGACAACAACGTTTTTGTTCGTTCTGCGTAACGTATATGTCTTTCTTGATGCTACGCCAGATCACACCAAATTAGCATTTGTTTAGGCCGTGACTGTGTTACTTAGCCAAATTTATATATTACGCTTGCTGCTGGAAGTGCCTTTCGCAGCGTTCGGCTCTAATTCTATTGTATTTTGTTTTTCGATACTATATGGTTACTACCGGACAATAGCTTTGTTGCCGAAATTGATCATGGTTTTTAAATTAGGAAGTACGTTTGGAACTGACATTCGATTGAAAATGTGTGTTACAGTTGCGAAATGCATCAGCATGTTATTTGTCCTGCAATTAAAAATATTTGCACATTCTCGATTGCGTATGCCTGACAATGCCTGTTAAGATACCATTTATGTAAAACTCACCTTTCCTCTTAAAAATGTAGCAGCTCAAGTTTCTGTGGATTTGTGAAAGACATTTAGTTTTTCGAACCCAGTAGTACTCGACACATGTGCACTGAATGAAAGCTACATTTCCTCTGTGCCCCTTGTATACTGGCATAGCGCCATCTTTACCTGACGGGCCATTAAGATGTCTTAAAATCTTAAATTATTCCCGAAACACTTGTGGTAAGCCGTTGAGCTCGATCACTCACTATGAAGTTCCTATAGCCGCTGATCATGATGCAATTGAGGAACAATCTGATTGAGAGGTAGCGGCTTCGAAGTCTAAATGCCGACAACGTCCGGGATTCCAGTGTGCTGACCGCCTGCCCCTTCATGCCTCATCATATAATGAGAGGCTGATGATGACACGATGTTCGGTTGACTACCGTGTGGTAGTAAGGGCCTGGTTACATGCTCCCGTTTACGTAACTTTCTGTTTACTTCGACACACTTAACCAGGGCATCCATCATGATCTAAGATAGGGAAAAGAACTTTCGCAATAGTCCATTAAATTTCGGGCATGCAGCCGCCCCAATAAAATTTTCTCCACTGATATTTCGGCCGCATATCGTCCGGCCATCCTCAGAGTGAGTCACAAGACTGGCGACAAGATGCCAAGCGCCGCCTTATGTGCTCCACCACGGCGGTACTGCGCATGCGGGTCACAGATGGTTATAGGCGGCAGAGAAATACGCTTACACATGCGCCGCCTGTGGCGAAGGTGTACAGACATTCGATTCGCTTATCGATGTATCATCGGCGATGGTAGCACCATGACGACTTCTCTGCAGGTTAATTACCCGAAGAGCCGGATTCCATGTCTAGTCCAAATTAAAACCATTATCTCCATTTATTAAATTATTAGCCAATCTAATCTCTATAGCTTCCTTGAAGACAGATCCCCAAAAAGAGGAGGTAGATGTTAAAATCTTCATATCACGTATAATTCATGGTCTTCCCTGTATCAATACAATGTTTCGTCACAGCTGACTTGTCTGTCTGTAATATGCGTATGTATGTTCGGCGCCCCACACGCCTCTCATGAACGGAGCGTGTTGTTTGACCTACGTACGACTTGTCACAATTCCCACAAGGAAGCTGATGCACACCCGCTCTACGAAGCTCTAAATCGTCCTTCACAGAGCCGAGTAAAGCTGCAATCTTCGTGGGGGAGGGGGGGGGGGGCGAGTGGAGGGGGTCGGAGGATCACCTTAACACCGTGTTTCTCAAGAATACGGCCTATCGTCGAGAAAAGAGCACCCACATAGGACAAAAACTCAATAGATCTGAACAAATTATTATCTTCTTCCCCATCGCATACCTGAATTTTAGGTTCTGCATCGAATGCTCTATGATTTTGTTGCGGAGAAAATCCATTCGGTTTAAAAATGCTCTCGAGGTATGTGAGTTCTTGCAAATTGTCTTTATCTGATATACAGTGCGCCCGATGCACTAAGGTCTTAAGAACACCTATGGTCTGTGAAGGGTGATGGCAGCATTTTCTCCTAAAGTTCATCCGGTCACAAACAATAAGTGAGAGAGGAGTACATCGTAAGAAGCAGTTATTATGGAACGGAAGGTTTTTTCTGATACGCTTAATGTTCGTAATAACGATATCCGCATCAAATATAAATTAAGGGATCTACTCCTATATAAAAGCAGTGGTTATTTCCAGGGGTGTGTTACAAAACGTGCAGAGGCAATACTTGAGGAGAATGGAGTATTGCGTTGGCGAAAAAGCACGCGCCTTCTGTTTACCGAATCTCTCTTCAGAGCTGAAGGAAAGTGATTTCCACAAAAGAGAGTGGTCCTCGGAGCAAGGGTGGCGCTTGGCCACTCTGGCCGAGGGGTTGGGAGAACACCGGCAGAAAAAAATCCGTTCTTTCTTTTTTACTTTCAACCCGGATCTGAACCACAACCGTTATTGCTGTAGTACCAGATACCGGCATACTTGCGCTACCGAATCATTTAGCTGATTTAGGTTTGCACTGATTCAATTTAAATATCTTGTAATTTGTGGCAGGGTATTTTTCAACATGTGTCGTCAGTCGGATGCCCATTGACACAAAGGTATTCCGTTTTTACACTAGTTATTATCTTTTTGAAATGTAGGAACAGAGGAATGATTGGAAACCTAACATCTCAGTAGGTGATTGATACATTCTCAAATAATTATTGTGCAGGGCTAGTGCTATCAAAAAATCCGATTATCAATCTAGCAGCTGTAGATAAAAAAAAACATAAAACAGATGCCTCCAGGCAGCATTTAAAGAAGTGTCCACGAAAATCCCAATGACTGGAAAGATCAGTTGCATAATAGACCACTGCATTTTGTAGCTTCACGCTACTGGTGACCTTACATTCTAACACTCAGTTTCTTTACACAGTTACAGTTTTTCTCTTAGACATGCATGCCGTCGACTTCAGGTGTATTGTGATAATCAGTTGCTTATTCTTCATAACGATAGAAAAGTTAGTTTGGAAAATGAGTTTCTCGTTGAGATGGTTTCTCGTAGCAATAATTAAGGCGACATTCAAAATATCGTCGAATGAAGCAAATCCGTATAAAAACATTTCATATAGCTGATTGTACAAAAAGAATATTGAGATGAATAATGGTTTATAATTTCTGAATGTAGTCATGCAAGCGTGTTATCTGTTGCGTAAAATTTAAATTTAGTGCACACTGGGAAATTTCTGAACATTGTGCTATAATGACGATACGTTCAAAATATTGATACTTCGTGCAGTTGTGTTATCAATCTATAGTAAAATCCTGGGTAACCAACAATGATACTGGAATTACATGACGAGGTTCCGTTCAGTTCCACAATACGCAAGGTCATAGCACTTCTCAAATCCCGCTGTGTGAAATTCTTCATCGTAGAAAGATTTCGCTCCCCACAGATGTTCTTTCAACTTATGGATAAAAATCGCATGGTCTAAGATCTGCACTTCCCTACTAGCAATACCCACGTTGGTGCCGTCTTGCTATAATTATTGGTACCGCTTCACTAAGGCCGGATGCAACGTCGCAAATGAGCCGCATACCGATAGAATCTCACGGTGCATCTGTGTGCTACATAGACGTTTTGCTGAAAGCAGTCGTACTGCTTTGCATTCGTCAACTTCGGAGGATGGCACCAATCTCTGCGCCATTTCATTTCCACATTATGATGTACTGCAGAAGAGCTCTGTCTGCAAGAAACCCAGGAACGTATACTCTCTTATGACCTCGCACTAGTCATGTTGCACGATGGTCTTAGTTTCGGGCGACATGTGTAACTTACTTTCAAAAGCCCTCTCGTAGCCCTGAGTGTATATATTTGTGTCTTTGCAGAGTACGGTCGACGTTTTCGACTTCTGGACTGTATCTGTGATGCATCCGATTGCAACCGATGCAGAGGACCACCACAGTTTTTAGTCAAAGTGTAATGGTGAATTAAATACCGTTTAATACCATTATATGTCATGGTATCTATCAGCAAACAGTGTGGTTTTTTTTGAGAGAGCTGATAGTGAAGCTATGCAGCTTCGATGAGTCTAACAATTCTAGTTTATGGAATGGCGGCCTGAAGAACAGACAGCCGGTTACCCCCCTGGTGCAAGCCTTGCCATCGACCAATACGTTAATTTTACAAAAGCAAACGACTGTTTCCACTGATGCAGCTCATCTGATGCCGCGACCAAGCAGTTTATTTCAGAATGTGACTTCCGTCAGATTCTGCGCACATTGCCTTAATACACTCCTGGAAATGGAAAAAAGAACACATTGACACCGGTGTGTCAGACCCACCATACTTGCTCCGGACACTGCGAGACGGCTGTACAAGCAATGATCACACGCACGGCACAGCGGACACACCAGGAACCGCGGTGTTGGCCGTCGAATGGCGCTAGCTGCGCAGCATTTGTGCACCGACGCCGTCAGTGTCAGCCAGTTTGCCGTGGCATACGGAGCTCCATCGCAGTCTTTAACACTGGTAGCTTGCCGCGACAGCGTGGACGTGAACCGTATGTGCAGTTGACGGACTTTGAGCGAGGGCGTATAGTGGGCATGCGGGAGGCCGGGTGGACGTACCGCCGAATTGCTCAACACGTGGGGCGTGAGGTCTCCACAGTACATCGATGTTGTCGCCACTGGTCGGCGGGAGGTGCACGTGCCCGTCGACCTGGGACCGGACCGCAGCGACGCACGGATGCACGCCAAGACCGTAGGATCCTACGCAGTGCCGTAGGGGACCGCACCGCCACTTCCCAGCAAATTAGGGACACTGTTGCTCCTGGGGTATCGGCGAGGACCATTCGCAACCGTCTCCACGAAGCTGGGCTACGGTCCCGCACACCGTTAGGCCGTCTTCCGCTCACGCCCCAACATCCTGCAGCCCGTCTCCAGTGGTGTCGCGACAGGCGTGAATGGAGGAACGAATGGAGACGTGTCGTCTTCAGCGATAAGAGTCGCTTCTGCCTTGGTGCCAATAATGGTCGTATGCGTGTTTGGCACCGTGCAGGTGAGCGCCACAATCAGGACTGCATACGACCGAGGCACACCGGGCCCACACCCGGCATCATGGTGTGGGGAGCGATCTCCTACACTGGCCGTACACCTCTGGTGATCGTCGAGGGGACACTGAATAGTGCACGGTACATCCAAACCGTCATCGAACCCATCGTTCTACCATTCCTAGACGGGCAACTGAACTTGCTGTTCCAACAGGACAATGCACGTCCGCATGTATCTCGTGCCACCCAACGTGCTCTAGAAGGTGTAAGTCACTACCCTGGCCAGCAAGATCTCCGGATCTGTCCCCCATTGAGCATGTTTGGGACTGGATGATACGTCGTCTCACGCGGTCTGCACGTCCAGCACGAACGCTGGCCCAACTGAGGCGGCAGGTGGAAATGGCATGGCAAGCCGTTCCACAGGACTACATCCAGCATCTCTACGATCGTCTCCATGGGAGAATAGCAGCCTGCATTGGAGCGAAAGGTGGATATACAGTGTACTAGTGCCGACATTGTGCATGCTCTGTTGCCTGTGTCTTTGTGCCTGTTGTTCTGTCAGTGTGATCATGTGATGTATCTGACCCCAGGAATGTGTCAATAAAGTTTCCCCTTCCTGGTACAATGAATTTACGGTGTTCTTATTTCAATTTCCAGGAGTGTATGTAAAGTAAGAAACGTGCCAAAAGCTTTCTTAAACACGTCGCTTGTCCTCCACTCTTTGCCCAAAGTGATTTAATGTGTAAAAATTATCAAAAGATCTTGTGTTCATACATAGAAGAAGGAATGAAAATATTTCATAATTTATATTTTTGGAAGCTCTCATCACCAGGAGTGCCTTAGAAAATTGTGATGGGAGTATGTGAGCGTACATGCTGTGAGGTGACATTAGAGCGGCAGTTTCCCACCACACTGCACATGGCTGGAGGTTGCTACGGGGCCGTGGCGAGAGGCTAGCGTTTCGCGGCCTTGGAAAACCCCGAACGAAAGCTAGGCAGTGCCGAATGTGGTAGTCTCTGTGAACTTGGAGAAATTTATATGTCACAGACAAGTTGATAAAAACAAAAATAAAAGTGACACGGAGGTGCGAGTTGGCATTCTTGATCAGAAATATATGTAGGCCTAAAGCTAAATTATCTAGACGCACCACAAAAATATATATCAGTTTAAAATTTATTGTCGTAAAAATTGTAAATTTATGAAAGTTCAAAAACTAATATTTTCGCAATACTTTGGCCGATTAACACAAACAATGTGTCAACAGATGCAGCTAGTGGAGCTGCATCGAGTAATCATAGCCGATTTAGCATTATCTGTACCATTTTTGAATGAGAGGTCGGAATATGGGATTCGACTGAAAGAAACTGTGTTTTTGCTAATAAATTTAAACAGACGAAACTAGCGGAAGCATTCTAAAGTTTAAAGAGGTAGGTGAGTAATTAAGTATGATTTTCATTTGTTTACTGATGTTTAGTATCAAAAACCTGGGAAAAGCAAAATAACGCCACAACAACATTATTTGTGGGGTTGTAGTGGGTTGGCAGCCACATTCGGAGATTAGTACGTACGTGGCGACATTCGAAAATGATCAAGTTGAGCTTTCATCACCAGGGGTGCCTTATAAAAGTGTGATGGGACTATGTGAGCGTACATGCTGTGAGGTGAGATCAGAGTGGTAGTTTCCCACCACAGAGCACACGGCTGGAGGTTGCTACGGGGCCGTGGTGAGAGGCTAGCGTTTCGCGGCCTTGGAAAACCCCGAGCGAACGCTAGGCAGGGCCGAATATGGTAGTGCCTGTGAACTTGGAGAAATGGACGTTGGTTAAGGGCAGCAGACAATAGTGTATTTTGTGAACAGATTGTTGAGTGTCACGATCACGGCATTTGAATTTTATAGTCAAGTGTTGTCGTATCAGCTACTAACGACCACCCTTACGTAAAATGCCCTCTGACTTCATTGTAAGTGTTGACTCTATATATTGAAGACTATTTGTGGAAAAACAGAAATAAACTACTAATCAAATAATAAATGCCGTGGTGGCCGTGCGGTTCTAGGCGCTTCAGTGAGGAACAGCGTGACTGCTACGGTCGCAGGTTCGAATCCTGCCTCGGGCATTGGTGTGTGTGATGTCCTTAGGTTCGTTAGGTTTAAGTAGTTCTTAGTTCTAGGGGACTCAAGACCTCAGAGGTTAAGTCCCATAGTGATCAGAGCCATTTGAACCAAATAATAAATCAACGTGGGTGACTCAATATTTTAAATTTCACTGCAATACCTGCCTGCATTGTTGTTCTATATTTTATTTCAGCTTAAAAACTGAGTTTACGACAGGCGTGATCTGGCGCCCTACTACGAAAGCCACACATTGAGACTAACAACATCTCTGGGTCGCTCAGTTAAGCAGAGTGATGAGTGTAACAAATTATATATTGGTGCCATAGCACGTGGGGACACGAGCCAAACTATACAAACTTCAAACTGTAGTGGCCAGTACCGTCGTAACTACTATTATTTTCTACTTATTTCCTTGAGTGCCTGTCGGATTTCTAGTTTGCTTAATGGGAGGTAGCTTGCTCTAAATGTGTAAAAATGTAAGTTAATGCGGGTGAGTAGGAGAAACACGCCATTGATGCTCAGATACAACATTAGTACTCACCTGCTTCACTCCGTTATGCCTATTAAATAACTTGGCATAACGTTGGAAAGCGGTTGAAATGGTACGATGCGAACTAACACCCCAAAGAATTTCGGGCTCACATGCGGTTCCTCTTCGTCGAAATGTCTTGGCTCAAACTCGTCTAGGAGTTGAACAGCACGTGTCGCATTACACGCCCTAAATTATATACTTGTGACTCTTTGGTTAAATTGTCTGCCTGATGGCAAGTTTGGGAAACACAAAGTTAGTATAATATATAACAACACATAAATAACATCGGGTACTAAATTAACGACCCATTAATGATGTAGTCCACACAATTGTTATTTGGTTAGTTGATGTTTATTCAGTAAGAAAACTAATAGCGATAGTGGTAGTATTTAAAATTACAATTTCACTCGAGCGGATATCCGTTTGACACACTTCGATCATTCACAGTCTCATCGCGAAATACAAGTTATTTGCGTGAAAAGTGGTTCAAACCAGGCGCGCAGCTGCTAACCGCTCAGAGACTGTCCCGCGATACCACACCACGAGACATTTTTAAAGTCGTTTCACTTCCTAGCTGCCTAAAGACGGACTGTCTCCTTTCGCGTCTGAATCCGAACTGCACCCTTTGGTGTCTCGACCAGAACTCTCCTCCTTCGCGTTTGCACCAGCACTGCCCTCTGCCCATCTCCAACCGCGTTTCCCGAGCGCCGAACATCTTCGTTCAACCGACTAGCGCAGTTCTCTTTCCTGAAGCCGTCCATCTGATTGGCTACAGCTTATTCTACATTACTTAACATTTCAATATATTTAAATAGCCAAAGCTTGATTAATTTCACTTTCTAAATAAAGCAACAATAATATCCATTACATAATAAACGTTAAATTCCTTTACATAAAACCAATTTAATTTTCTTTTTAACTTTGAATGCCACGGCCTGTAGCCTTGCACCAATGTTCTTTCTGTTAAGTAAATAAATAACAAAAGTAACTATTATACACTAAGCTTTACAACAAATTCTCTTTTACCTGATGATTCAATAAGGTATCATGCTGTCATCGTTCAATGTTTTTTTGTGTGGAGGAAATAACGATCTGATGCTTAACTGAAAATACTGATAATTTAAATGTACTATACCTTTTAAACAAATAAAGTAACAGAGTGGATATTTACATTGTTTGTCATTTTAATGATGCGTTTCTATATGAAATGTCGAACATTAAAATCGAACAAAGCGTTCAGATTTTAGCATTCAGGTCTTTGTTTCAGAATTTGTTAATTTCACTTTAACAGTGAATCCTGAAATATTATGCATACGATCAATATTCAAGTTTTATTGGGATGACCATGGAAAGTTATGGAGGATGGCAGATTAACATTACTGTGGCTTGATTCCCTGCACTACTACAGAATTAAATAGTTTTCGTTTACAGCTTATCTTAGGTCCGCCATATTTAACACTGCTACGTCTCTTTGGCCACAAAAGCCTTCTACTGGGTTTGCCTATGGCGTAGGTTCTCGTCTGTCTCACTCGCACACTACAGCACTTAGGCCTCAAGAGACAATAGGCGCCTGTGAGTTTCCCCCTCTCATGGTGAATCTGCGTCCTTAGTGGCATCCGGCCCTGGACCTCAGGGTTACTTTCACTATTCCTGTAGGCTGACTCTTTCGGCCATATATTTAAATCATAGTACAACTCTCGCTAACTCACAACGAGCATATGAGAACTGTAGTAATGAAAGGAATTAATGGTTGGTCGATTTAGGGTTACTGTAAGAATTTTGGGAAAATGTATTTCAGCTGTAAAGATCTGCATTTAGGACGCTTTGAGTACTGCTCGAGTGTTTGGCATCCGCATCTGGTGGGATTAACGGAAGATATCGGAGAAATTCTGATGCGGGCTGTTTCATTTAATAGGTTCCAACAATGCGCTGTTATTACGAAGATACTTTGGGAGCTCCAATTGGACATACAGTCGTTTTTCCTTCGCTCCATTTGCGAATGGAACGGGAAAGGAAATGACTAGTAATGGTACAAGGTACAATGCACCGCGCACCGCACGTAGGCTTGCGGAGTATGTAAGTAGATGCTTAAGATTTTTAATGTTAAAAGGGATGTAATGCCTGACTCCTACTGAGGTTTCTGAACCAATTTCAAACCTTTTTACATACCTTTTCCATCGCCCACAGTTTGTGACGAATCACATTAATGACATTACAGGTAATTATACATTTACGTATATGGAAAACCTTGCTAGAATATATCTCACCTAGCTAAAATGTATGTGAAGTACTCGTCTATACTTTGCGTAAGGAACTTCCCTCTTGAGTGTCCAAGAGCAGTCTGTCAAAATATTTGGAGTCCATCGGCCTCTCGTACCGTTCTTTCGATTCAGCGATGTCGTGGTAGGAATGCTCACCAAGCTCGACAATGATAGCGCTGAGATCCTGACGGAAGATATCAGTGTGGAAGTCCAGCAAGTGTATTTTCAAAGACGTATTACACCCCATGACCTTGTAGTTTTCATCAACTTACTGACTAGTTGCCTGTAACATTGAGATCGGTACTTCACTAGAAAATATATGACAACATTTTTGAAAGAGAACCATGCAACCAATTGAATCTTTCATAAGTTCTTTAATTTAGGAGGCAACAAAGATTCCATCTTTCAGTTTCACTTACTGCAATTTGCGGAGTTGGGTTTGGAAAGAAAAATGCGCTCTCATCACTACTCACTGATTTCTCAAAATTCTTAATGAAACCAAGTCTGTTATGCAATGGAGACAATAAGATGTTTTCACAACTTACAATCTTTCATGGGCAAATTTTGCCTGCCCTGGATCTTTCATTGGCCATATTTTCTAGGAAAAATGTTTGCTTCTATCATTGCTACACCGCACGCACAAGAAACAGTACAATTTTAAATGTGCTCCCATTAGGCATGAATAGTCATCATATCGAATATTGGGTGCAAAGAGGTGCATGTTTATGCATCTTTCCTCTGTACCAACTGCGAGAGCTATAGGAATGGATGACGGGAAGATCTTACTTAGACGTGCACGAGGTGTCTACCTTTCACTCTTGAAACAAATCACTATGCTTTACTTTTAAGTAGCTGGAGATCACGAACTAAGACATTTATATCCACCTGTGTTAGAGAGTGGTGTTCATAAGTAGTAACTCCTTCCACAAAATCTGGTTCACTTTGTTGTAGTAATTTTCTAATGTCATGAAGACTTTCAAAATTTTCAATTACTTTTTGTGATCTGGTTGAGTTGGTATGGGAAGACCTGGACCATGAGGCACTGGTTGAATTCCTCATTCTATAGACGGATGTTTAAAAGTATATTTGGGCCGAGAACTAGTTTCATCTGTATTTGTCAAGCAGAAGCAGCAGTCTGTAGGATGTTCCTTAGATTCACGCCATGTAATATGAACTGTAAAACGCAGTGACGGCACCGTTTTAACCAGGTATTGATAATGGTACACATTTGGCACAACGGTTTTCTGGAGACCAGTACTTATTGTGCTCTATTTCAGTGTCAAAATAACACTCGCAAGCTCTGTTAATTCGGGAAGAATATTTCACATCTGTGCTTTTAAAGTGAATTAGCCACGAATGCAACAAAAACTGTTTTTATTGTTGAAACACCTACGTGACATGTAACTCCTTCCAAAGCACAGCGTTCATTAAAAATACTCTACTAGCTGACATTAAACTTGTCAGTTCACAGTTGTACAACACGCAGGATTCGTCCTCTAGCAACAAAGCATGACACATTCTGTCAGTAAAAGATCTTCTACCTCATTCGTTATTGAAGCTAACCTTGGCGTGGGCGAGAACCCCATTACTGCCAGGAAAAGCTACTTGTTGAACACTGTTGTCATTCCGAAAGTCACAAAAACAATCGCCTAAAGCAAATAATCAGTTGCTCATCCTATTAAATAAAATTATATTCCTTAGTCACTACTTTTAGCACATTGTGCTGATAAACGTGACAACTGTCTTTCTTAATATTACAAAAAACTGATGTGTTTTGAAACGTATCTGTTCTTATTTCTGTATTTGCCGATACAAATTATATGACAGAGATATGAAATTACACAAACAACATTTTCATTATCTACCTGT
Organism: Schistocerca gregaria; assembly: GCF_023897955.1. Classification (NCBI taxonomy): domain Eukaryota; kingdom Metazoa; phylum Arthropoda; class Insecta; order Orthoptera; family Acrididae; genus Schistocerca; species Schistocerca gregaria. The sequence continues at coordinate 643,152,010 of NC_064921.1, forward strand.
ATTAGTTATGCGTAGATCTGTGTTTCTTTAGGTTATCCATTAAAATCATCAAACAAAATCGGATTGAATCAGAGTATAAAATTTTCTTGAGAGGCTCCCCCTCCGTTCCCGTTAAAACAACTTATTCGGAAGTGTCCCTATTTCCATTAAACTCTTCACACACACAGTGTCTGTTATCTCACAAACGCGCTGCAGCAAACTGAGCACTGTGAGAGTATTGTATCTGCCGCTCTTTGTCTTAATGACGTCTGTCTTGCTGTAAACCATTCGTGGTCCTCTTCCAGCACTTGACAGATCTGACTGCTCTACTGACAGTAATTCCTTTGCCGGCAGCACTCACTTGCTAACATCTTCTCCATGTTGACCTGGAAATTAATTACAGACGAATCTCTAATTTCGTTTTAATTGCAGACGTGATTACGAATTCGAGTAAAAGACTGTTTGCTACAGTAGACGGAAAGCTTTCTTTGTATATTCGGTCTTTAGTAGCTGCTGCTCTACAAACGACACTTCATCCGGATAGAGACGTGAACAAACAAATGCGCCAGACAATATAATTTCAATAATTTTATCAGACATCGTTAAAATATTAGTCCTTATCATCAGCCACACAAAATTTTGTAGATCATATGACCCGCTTGCACATTCGGTATTTAAAGATGCTGACGAGAAAAACCCATAATGGCAACTTGTACACGTGGAATATACTGACATCATAGGACATGTTAAAACTCCATATATAATTGTGAACCGAACAATGGTAGTGATATAACAAACACCGAAATCGACAAATGATTGCATTTTCGGAAAGTTGGTATTCGAGTTCGAGTCCATGAGCGACAGATAGTAGTAACTCCTCACACGTAATCAGTTAGGTGTTTGCTTTGGAAAAACTGGAACTATTCGACCTATGTTACGACGCACATAAGGAGAGAAACGGTCAAGGGAGATGTAAAAGAGTAAACGCAGTCACATATGTGCAGCGTAGTACTAGTAGGTAGTCTCTCGTTGTGATACATCTGGCTCCTGTAGTGCAGCTCATGCATTTTGTTTGTAGGTATGTATTTTCCGCTGACAATTCCTGTCACCGATCAGTCAGATGCCTTTCATTTCCTGACGTTATTGGAATATTATAACAATATTTACATGATGTACTAGAATTCACAATTAAATAGAAGCTCCAGATTGTGATAACTGACCAGTTATTAATACGTTTTTATGAAATGCACTAGCCACAATTGACACTCAACGTCAATGTAAGAACTGGTATTAAATAGAAAAAAATACTATACATCTTCCAGCGGGAGACACATCAGTTTTCTTATTTAACTCTGAATAATAGTACCGCGATCACATAGGAATAAACTGACAGTAAAGGTAAGTTGACCAACTGAACACTTCGATATCACTTGCGATGTACATAATTCCATCCCAATCGTAAAATAAGCTGCATACACTTTTTATATAAGTACGCAATGCTGTGGAGAATGTTTGGGGTTACATGTTCTTCATTTGCGTATAAATTACGAAAACGATATTTGCGAGTTACGATGTACAAACATAGATCCTAGTAAATCTTTTGATCTGAAAACAGTTTTTGTTGCTTATGTTCCACAACTATCATAACTTGTATCTTGTGAAGGTGCTGTGTAATTAAATTTTATTTGTACATATGGTTTCCAAATCCCAGGTTTTGTTAATAGCGGGTGTTACCTGAAAATCTTTTTACAAATGGCAAAATATTATATACAAATGTTATATTTCGACATTTGTTTCTTGATATACAGGGTGGTCAGAAACTGTGTCAAATGCTTGTGGGGATGTTACAGGGCAGGTTATACTGAGACATAAATGTTCAGAAAGAAATTCCATACGTTGCGCCGTTTACGAGTTCTTTAGCATTGAAGTTAGCGAATCAGATCGTCGCGCCCGTAAATTCAAGTTTGAGCTAACGAAACAAAGCACTCGTTGGGCAACACCGCCCCTGGCAGGCCGCTTGAATGTGAGAACGCGGCGCCCCGATTGGCTAAATTCTATGTTAAATAACTCGGAAGCGGAGCAACGTATCGAATTTCTTTCTTAACATTTATGTCTCAGTACAACCTGCCTTGTAACATCCCTACAAGCATTTCACACATTTTCTGACCACCCTGTATATGTAACATCTGTTATTAACATAACTGTAAAATAGTATGACCGAAACCAGTTGTACAGTGAAACGTAAATTGTATTGCGGGTTCATGTGACATTATATATTATTTCTGCTATTGATCATGGTTTAAACGTAAACAGAAACTAAATTTTTAGCAGAATTTACATCTTAAAAGAAATAATTTGCCTTGATTTCAGTATACACTGCCGAAAAAAATAATTAGTGTGCATGGAAAGACGACGTCGATTTTGATCCGATGACGGCATATGCTACCTGGGGGTTAGTAGATGCACTGATAACGGTTTCAGTGTCGTCCACCATCAGATCGTGTAGCGGCATAGTTACCAGAGCGTCATCTGTGTGTACCCCTGAGTAATGAGTGTTCACGGCCAGATGGCTCAATGTGGTGCGAACGTGAGAAGCAACCAGGCTACCATGCCGCGGAGACTTACTTGTGCGTCCTGCAGCCGACTGAGTGAGTATGAAATAGGTCAAATTGTGGTCCTCCGAATTGCGGGATGGCCTTTTCGGACAATTATCAAACAAGTTGGACGTGATGAGTCGATTGTGAAACGATGGTGATTATCTGTGGTCACGTGATAATTCTCACACACGTAGACGAGACTGCTCACGTCCACGCAGCACAGACGCCCACCAGGACCGTCGTACTGTAAGGGCAGCATTAGCATACCGTGCAGCTACCACAGTACAGACAAGAGGGCTTGCGAGGCCAGACGTGTCAACACGAACTGTTGCGAACCGCTTATTAGCAGTGGGACCACGAGCACGCCCATCTCTAGCCCGTCTTCCACTCACGCCGCAGCATCGACGTGCACGACTCGACTGATGCCGTCAGAGGAGTACTTACATTGTCGCACCGTGGAATTCAGCGAAGAAAGCTGATTCTACCTACACGCAAGTGATGGTCGTTTGCGCATGAGACGTAGACTTGGTGAGCGCTCTCTCGTATCCCAGTACTTGTGCACAGTTAAAACCGATCTTCCATATTCCCGGTGGAGGTTCTTCATCTTACGGTGATGGGGAAAATGGTAATTTCAACATGTACCATATAACACACACGGAATTCGAAAATTAAATTCTCATTCATTGAAGATATGAAAAGAAATGTTTTTGGAAAGCAGCGAAATTCATTCCTTGTGTTAGTTCAGCGTACATGGAAGTTAATGAGTAATACATGCGTAATAATTTGGGAACTGAGATAGTAGTAGCACCAGCCACTGCTTCCAATTTATTCAATGAGAACTTACTAATAACCGACCGCCCTTTAACAATACATTAGTTTCTAAAAGGGGTGAACTACGACCCTATATCTCAAACAACCCATGCTGAGGAACAGTGGATTACCTTACTGATAATCATACATGTCTAACTCGCTACTGAATATTATTTCCATTCCATGAAGATTTTCTGTTTCGCATAACCAGAGGGAATAGTGAAGACGAGAGACTAAACCGACATCTGTAGAACTCATTGTTAGATTCACTGCCCAAAACTCGCTTATTCAAGTTTTCCATTGTGTCCTTTACATCACTTAAAGAAGTCCAAGCTTCTTGATAGTACAACCTTTTTTACTGAAATTGGTACATTATCATCGGTAGAGGTGTAAGTTTAAAACTTCCCATTCCTCTTTCCTACCTTATGTACGCGCGTGGGTCTGCTTCTGAAAACTGAAGGGGAGGCCGAATGTAGGAACCTAGGAGGAGCAGGTGATGTAGAACTCTCGGCACTGCAGTGTGAACTAAAATGACCTTTACTTAACTTTGCGTACAGATGAGCAGATAGGTGCGAAGCCGTACATCAAGTTAATAAGTTATAAGCAGTGTTTAGCCCACTATGAAATAGCAACAATGTTGCTAGGTCGTCCCCTCGGAATCAAATGGGTAGAATCTGCAGCGGCGCCCTTAGAGCTGAACAGAGCCGGCTCGAGGGCGCTGTCGTCGGTGTCGGTTTCGAAGTGCCAACCTACGGACTTGTAACTACGCAGTGGCATCGTAGCTATTGATACCACACTACCATTAGCCTTTGAGACATTAAAAGCACTGAGTAGGATATACAAGAGGTACAACGTAGTTTCCTGTTATATTCGTAGTAAGGAAGATAAGAAACTCCTTGGCATATTAAAATTGGGTGACAGAATGGGACATGGTTTTGCAGGAGACAGTCTACCAAGCTTAAAATGTATGATACAGGTAATCGCAGCAGTTTTTAGGACTGAGAACTGAGTCTTAAAGGTGAATGTTCTGGGTTACATTTCCCAGGAAAGCAGTTTTAGTCAGCCATGTAGTTTGACATCTGAACATGATCCACTGCAGACTGAAAATTTATCCAAGAATAAAATATCTATAAAGACTGGAAGAGATTAATGGGTTGTGCGACACTTTTGTGCAGATAACTTACTGGTAATTGCCTTTGTTGCCTTGTTTATCTATGTCTGTCAGAGATTAATTTGCAGTGTGCTATTCCTTTTGTTTCGAATTCTTATGAGCAGTCAGTTTCTCACGCACTATGGCCCCCACTAAGGTCGTAAGAGATGGCTGACCTGTAGAACTGCTTAACCACTTTCTAGTTTTCCACATGACCTACGGAAACATTACCTCAATTACGCGGTGATCGTTTTTGAAGTTCGATTCGTCATATGAATAAAATTCGACATATTGCACTCATTTGTCACTACAGCATATGAGAATCTAAAACCAACTACAGATGCTTTCATACTATTTTTTCTCTTTGCAGACCGAAATTTAACATATAGTTAACATTTAGCCATCATTGTCACAAAAACTGTTACACTTCTGCTCCAGTAAGCCGCAATTTAAGAATATAAAGCTTAAACTCCAATAGTAGTCTCTAACAATCTACACAAATTGACGTAGTAGATCCATTCGCCTTCCCAGTTATCTGAGCCTGACCAACCGCTAACTAAGAAAGACTAAACTGAGTTTATTATTTTGTTGTACACCGTTGTAGTAACTTTAACTGACTTCAAAAATTGGAACTGATAACATTTACAAATATATTTAGTAAATGAAACACGTATAACATGATGGTGTGTATCCCCACATAATGCTCACATCGCACCTACGCTAAGTGAAAATATTACCATTTAAATTGATGATCAATTAAAAAATGTAGTGAAAATTTGACATCTCACAAAATGGATTCAAGGTATTCTAGGTATAATGTGGGGAACTCAAACGATGTTATTACATGCAACGATTATTTCATTTTTAAATTTTTGTATAAACTGGGAGTATTCGTTACCAAGTAAATATGTTGCTACAATGCAACACTTGTATTATTGATTGTAAAATTATGTTTTCAATATAAAAAGATTACTTTTGTAACGTATACCACTGATTAGAGTCTAGACTATGAAAACAGCAATTTCTTTCTTAACTGAGCTGTTTTACATAATAATAAAACATTTAAGACAGTATTTGGTGTTCGTGATACTGTAGTCTACAGTGTGTGATATGAAATTATACCGAAGAAAGCAAGGATTAAAACTTGATACGGAGAGATTTAGCAACCACTGAAGCAAATACGGTGAGCAAATAATATTTTCATACTCTGTCGTGGTTTATTACAGGAAAAGATATATAACTACAAATATCTAGCAGCAGCGGAGAATAGTACGAAAACAACCCTATAAAAAGAAGCATGGACGCATCTAAACGAATTAATCACTTGTAGCAGTGCAAATATTAATGAACAGAAAAGCAACAGGGACAGACGGAACAAATGCCTAATAGTTAAAATACGGAAGAGTTTCACTGAAGGGACGTGTGCAATATCTTAATAAACTGTATTGGACAACAGCTAAGGTACGTCGGGAATGGAATCTAGCGAACCCTTTCTCAATATCCAAGAAAGGCAAGAGAAGCAATAAAAACAATTATAGATGAATCAGCCCTGTTTGCACAGGCTGGCTTCAAACTGCGGAAATGTGATTTCTTGGATGTTTTAAGGGTGTACCGAAGAAAACTGCTTCAAATATAAAGACATTAGAAATGTATGGTGGGAACATGTAGATATAATGCATAAAAATAGACTAAAACAAATTCTTGGCCCCACGGGATTAGCCCAGCGGTCTGAGGCGCTGCAGGTATGGATCGTGCGGCTGGTACCGGTGGAGGTTCGAGTCCTTCATCGGGAATGGGTGTGTGTGTTTGTCCATAGGATAATTTAGCTTAAGTAGTGTGTAAGCTTAGGGACTGCTGACCTTAGCATTTAAGTCCCATAAGATTTCACTCACATTTGAACATTTTTGAACAAATTCTTGACTACAAACCAGAAGGAACAAGACGTGGGGATGACCACGAAAGAGACGGCTTGTCATTTTTTACCGAAGTAGGCGAAATCGCCTACTCCACGAAAGCAGAAGAAGAAGAAGAGGATGTGAAACAAATACATGGAAACTCATTTCGTTATGTCATTCTTCCTGCTTCTAAAACAAACGTTATACATTCACTGTGCATGCCTGACGGAGTGGAACCGATACGATGAATTCAGAAACGTATTACAGGAATAATTAAAGCGTCCCTAGCCGAGGGCGTAGAAGCGCGCCCCTACGTTGGAGCTCGACTCGGAAGAAAGCCAGATCGGACGCTGACGGTGGAAAAATTTCGGTGCTAGTATTTGGCAGGCGAGAGGAAGGAAAGCGGTGGCGTAAATTTCCTTATCAGCAGTCTTTGCACCAGTGACCTGGATTAAGATGCAGACCTCTCAGTAGCCTCTGGAAAAGTGAGGGTATGTGATGGTGTGCTGGCGTACGCCTTCGCCAGCACACAGGTCGGCACTAGGAAACATTGTATAGGAGGAGCTGAACTAAGCTCGCCAATGACAAAAGAAGACCAATACATTTCCCAGGCTACGCGCCGATATTGCCCCCTGGGCAGCGTGTATATACGCCGCCACCGCCTACCGAGCTGTCTGGTTCTCTCAATGTCTCGCCGCATCAGGACTGAGTTAGAGTTGCACCTACATACGTAGCACTGTGCTTTAGTCTTCCGCGGTGATAGTTGTCGCCTCGCCCTTAGAAAGCTGCGAGTGAACGTTAGTGATTGTGTTAGTTGTGATATGGACATGGACTAGATTCCAGAATTAGTACATAAGATTTGATGACTATTAATAACAGTACTTCAGATTGGACATCGTTTAGCTCTCAGTTGGTTCCTGTAATGAAGTGTATTTAAACCACGTGTGCATTTTGTGTTGTAGTGAGAGGAAACCGGCCACCGACCTATCGTACGACCCCCTCCTCATCTCGCCAGTAACCAAATAACATTGTAAGAGGGCACAGCCACAACAGTTGGTGACTGTCTGCCAGTCGGATGGGAGCGTTAATTTCGGTGGACACGTTGGTGCTATGCGGGAGGAGTCGGCTACGACCCGACGCCGGGTAATACCCTCTCCCCATCACCTGCAACAGCACAGACCCAACACTGTACTGTACAAACACCCATATAGTAATCCACACGGCATCATATACTTGACACTTCACAATAGTGTGAAGTAAGGAAACGGCAAAGCGCATCCATTACGACCTTGCCTCGAATGAGCATGCAGGATTTCTACATTTCCTCCTCTACGCTCATCTTCTGACGGTGGGACCACTTCGACTTCTTTACCTAAAAGACAGTCAGTTAAAATAACATACTGAAGCCTCGAAGGATAGCGCAAAATTTTAATAACATGTATAGACCTTTCACGATTTAAACAAAATTCGAGGGCTGTCGTAATACATGTATTTACAATGAAAAAGTAAGACTGTTCTAAACGACGTTTTCCAAAATTTACGTTCAACATCCAGTCAGTTGAATAGGCTATTTCAGAAGCGCATAAAACCTGAAAATTACTCCAGCATAAAATATTACACCACTTGCTTGAATGTGAGACGATAATATTCTGAGACATGTCTGTCTGAGCTGTGCAGAGTAATTCTTCACTGTCTTTGGATAAAGTTTTAATCCTCCACTTTGTTTGGAGAAACTTCTGTGATTGCAGCCGTCTTCCTCGAACTGATCCCTCGGTTGAAGGCTTCGTCTAGTGCAGTGAATTAGGATAGAGCTGGGATACTCTTTCCTCGGAATGTGCGTGTAGCCGCGAATGGCAGCGGTCGGAGGACACCCTAAACGCCAAGACGCTGCCCACCACCGTGTTGAGTGGGACGGAGAACTCACCGCTCACTGGCTGGGCAGATCGGTGCCCAGTTGGCGGGACTTGGGAAATCAGGTCGGCGTCACGCTACGCTGCCACCGCTTCTGCCAAGGGACGGAGACCCCGTTCTGCTGCAGTTGATGAGCGACTCCTACAACCCTCGCTCCACCCCCCTCCCCCCCCCCCCCCCCCCCCCCCCCCCCGCTACCAACTGAAAACGCCCGTGACGTTCTGTTCACCAGCTGCATCCGAACTTTAACCAACACCAACGGAAGACTGCCGTTTCCTCTCAGTAAAGCGGTAACAACTTGAACACCAAAAAAGGTATTCTGTTTATCATCTTCCATCAACACAGGTAAATTGCACTCACCAAGCAAGTCATCGAGTTTTTACTGTGTATATAAGTGACACATACATTATGACATACAGTGAGTTCTCACTTTTTTCCCCCCGAATTACAAAAGAGATACTGTAATTCTGGCGATATTTACGACGTGTATCCTGGTATAAGTTAAATGCAAGAAAAGGAAGTTTCTCTGAAATATTTCCGACTGGGGTTCCCTCTTCCATATTACTAGCTCGCCTTGTATCTGCCTGAAAAGATCCTTACTCTTTAATACCTATTACTTGAACAGACCACGCCTGTTAAAAGAAAAAAAATTAAAGAATCTTCATCCTAGAAATGAAAATTTTATGTTAAACCAAGCAGGGCTATATTATAAGAATTTTAACCCAGTGAAATTGATTACAAAAGAGGCCAGTGCCTACTAAACTACATGACGATTCAGTTTGTATAGAACCGTTTGCCCCTCCAACAAAGTCTTCGCAAAAAGAAACGAATTGTGAATTGCTTCTCCCTACCGCTAATATCACTCGTTAAAATCTTACGAAACAGAATTTTAAACAGGAGATATTCCACCAGCTATAATTTGAGAATACCAGTATGCATTGTTTATAAAGAACGGATAGGCACGTCTTAATACGGGTATGGCTGGCAAACCTATCTTTTCTACATGTACGTGTACTTCTCGACTACAGTTCCGTATTAATCAGCCCATTCAGAATACTTGTGCCACAATGAACACATTTGGAACAGAGTGTCTAAGTGTGAAACATGATTTCTTCAAAGTGGGAACTTCAAATCAATTCAATTTTAAACAGTCCAGGAATTGAATCTGCACTATGGCTACCAACTAAAATGGAATTTCGGAAATTTTCAGTAAATGTATAAAGGGAAACAAATATTGTAGTCACCTCAAAAGAGGACTAGTCCGTTACGAAGTTGCATTTCGTAATAGGAAAAAAGACTAAAGAAAACTCCAGAGACATTCACAGAATTTATCGACCTAGAAAAGCGATCGACAACTTAAAATGGTGAAAGATGTTCGATACTTTAACCAGGTAGGGTAGAGTAATATGCAGTATGTATGAAGAAGGGCAGAGGACAACAAAATGAAGACCACAGACAACGTGCTCGGATTAAAAAGTGTATAATGTAGGTACGCAGAGTTTACGCCCACTGTTCAACCTTACATCGAAGAAGCAGTAACTGAAATAAAAGAAGCGTCAAAGAGTGGAAATAAAATTCAGCATGAAAGGACATCCACGACAGGATTCGATGTTGACATTGGTATTCTCAATAAAGGTGAAGAATTACAGAATGGAATGAATCATGAGATCAGAATCTGGACTGAGAGAAGAAACTTAATAAGTAGCACCATAAATGAATCACGAAGTACACTAAGACAAGGGTTTCTTCTCCCTAGGAAGCAAAAGCACTAAGGACGAATCGAGGAGTAAATAAACAAGGATAGGCAAAGGCGGTACATATGACCAAAAGAATTATACCAGTCTCAAACGTATGCCTCAATATGAGGAAGAGGAAAAGTTCTTGGAATATACGTGTGGAGCGGTTCATTGCACGGTAATGACTAATGGACGTCGGGAAATCTGGAAAAGGAGACAATCGGAACGTGGTGCTATACTTTGATGCTGAAAATTAAACAATGTAAAACGCAGTAATAAGATGAGAAAAGAAAATGTTCCCCATATAAACGGCGAGGGGGAAACATTCGAGAAACATTGGCAGGATGAAGGAACATGATTATAAGAAATGTATTAAGAGGTCATGGAATGATTTCTGAGCTACTAGGGGGAACTGTTGAGGGTAAAAACAGGAGGGCGAGGCAGAGATGGAAATAGATCCAATATACAATTGATGTCGTCAAGTTCAAGCGCTACTCACTTAAGAAGAAACTGACACTGGATATTGAATTCTTTGAGGACTACATCTTATGATTGATGTCTAAAACAAAAAGAAAACAAAAACAAAAAAAACGTAGCTCTCTCTTATTTAGAAATACGACATTAAACTGCGGCTTGAGAAGTTATCCTCATTCTGCCAAGCGCCATGTAAGAGAGAATGGAGGAGCGGACGTAGGTTCAGGAGACGCTGGTGCCCCTAGAAGTAGGAAGAATCAGCAATAATCGACGGCATGAGGTTGCAAAAGATAATGAAAACCACTGCATTAAAGACATACAATTTTTGTCCACAGGGCATGTAGCCTGTAATTAGAAAAACGCTAAGAATATTTTTCCATTCCCAAAAGTTTCCAGACAAGCTCCTCATTCGGTTTCCCTACAGGGGACTGCTAAGTGGAAGGTGCCCATTAGAAAAAGGATTGAATAACGAACGAACGGATAAGGTTTTACAAATCGGTGAGTGAAGCATCAGAAGTTTGAACATGGTAGGGAAGCTAGAAAATCTGAAATTCTAATGCTCAGTCTAGATGTAGCGGGTTCAGTGCAATTAAATAAGGATTATTGGTCAGATAAATACCAACAGCAGCGAAAAATACAGGAATAAAACCCGCCATGAACAAGAAGGTAGAGCAGGGAGTGAACAGTTTAGTAACAGAGACATTCTCATTATAGTCGACAGCAAAACAACACCGATAACTACAGTTCAGATGTACATGTCGATATGTCAAGCAGAGGATGCAGAGCAGAAACTGTATATGAGGACACTGAATTCGTAATTCAGTACCTACTGGAAGATGAAAATCTAATTATGAAGGGCGATTGGAATGTGATTGTAGGAGAGGGGAAGAAGAAACGTGTACAGGAACATTTGGACTTGGTAGTAAGAATGAGAGAGGAGAACAGCTAATTGAGTTCTGTAATAAATGACATTGGTAATGTGAACACTCTGTTCCAGAATCAGAAGATGATGAGGTGTACTTGGAGAAGACCGAGAGATGTGGGAAGATTTCAGTTAGGTTACATCAAGGTCAGACAGAGATTCTGAAACTGGATATGGGATTGTAAAGCGTACATAGGAGTAGATATTGACTCAGATCGCAATACAGTAATTATTAAGAGTAAGCCGAAGTTTGAGAGAATGGTCAGGAGAAACCAATGCTCAAATAGCGGGACATGGAAACATTGAGACATGAAGAGATCAGCTTGAAGTTGTTTGAGGCTGTAGATATGACGATAATGAGCAGCTCAGTAGGCAGTTCAGTTGAAGAGGAGTGGACGTCTCAATAAAGAGCACTCACAGAAGTTAGAAAAAAAATATAGGTACAAGGAAGATAACGACGAGGAAACCATGGATAACTGATGAGTTATTTCAGTTGAGAAATGAAAAAAAAGTTCTGAACTTATTAGGTCTGTTCAGGAATAGTAGGAAATGCATGGAAGCTAAGGTAAAATGGCTACATGACCTGACAAGCGATACATTTATCGCACAATCAGCTTAACAACTCATGCTCCCAAGATTCTGACAGCAATAATATACAGATGACTGGAATTGAATATTGAGGATCTCTTAGATGCCGATCAGTATGTATTAGATCGGTTAAAGGCACCAAAGAAGCCATTCTGATGTTGAGGTTGACAATGGAAGAAAGACTGAAGAAAAACCGAAACACTTTCACAGGATTTGTCGGCCTATGCAAAATATTCGGCAAAGTCAAATAGTCCAAGGTTCTGAAAAAGATGAGGGAACCTACAGGGAAAGAAGGGTGACGTACAATATGTGTAAGAAGCAAGAAGAAATAATAAGGCCAGAAGACCAACAACGAGTGTTAACGGTAGGAAGGGTGTAAGACAGGGATGCAGTATCTCGTCCCTACTGTTCAGTCAGTACATCGAAAAAGCTGTGGCGGCAGTAAAAAAACAGTTCTAGAGTGGGAATAAAAATTCAAAGTAAAAGGATACCAATGAAAAGTTTCATTGATGACATAGCTATCTTCAGTGAAAGTGGAGAAGAATTACAGGATCTGTAGAAAGAAGTGAACTGTCTCCTGAGTGCACAACATGGACTGACGGTAAAGCAAAGAAAGATAGGCATAATAGCAGAAGCATAAATGAAAACAGCGGGAAAAATAACATCAGGATTGATTAAACTTCCCAGCATATTAAAACTGTGTGCCGGACCGCGACTCGAACTTCGGATCTTTGCCTTTTGCGGGCAAGTGCTCTACCATCTGAGCTACCGAACCACGACACACAACCCGTCCTCACAGCATCAGTTCTGCCAGTACCTCGTCTCAATCAAATTGTGTGCATATGGAGTATCGTCTCAGTTGTGTGACTAGGTTCGAGATTTCTTCTCAGAAAGGTCACGGTACGTAGTGATAGACGGTAAATCATCGAGTACAACATAAGTGATATCTGACTGAAAAAGGCATCTTATTAAGTACTTCCTTGTTCTGTTATCACAGGTACTATTAGATTACATTAATACCACTTCCACAGATCATGAACATGACACTTCACAATAGCGTGGAACATACCAGTCTAACAAAAAGATTTCTTTATATGCCATAATACAATGTCTCCTTTTTTAGTTGTGAGACCAATAGTTTATATCTAAAATTTCATGTACTGAGTAGAAGGATATGTCGTTCACAAATTCCCTTAATTTATTTTTAAATTTCTAATTTTGCATTGCTACCTGTCAGCCTTTCGATGCTATTTGGTATGTGGCTAAAGATCTTTCCTATGCCAAAGTTAGATATAATCTCAAGTGGTGAATATCACCCTTTCTCCTAGTGTTGTAGCTTTGCACATTGCTGTTGCTTTTGAATTGGGCGTAGTCATAAATATCAAATTTTGTAAGTGTATATAAATATTGCAAAGCTACTGTGAGTAATCCCCCGCAAGATGATCTTCACTGGGCTCCAACTAGTGTCCTGACATGCTTTTGTACAACAAATAGTTGTTTAATTAGTGATGAATTACCCCAAAATATGTAATAACCATACTAGCACAAATTATTGAACTCAAAACTTTTTCAGTAGATGAACAATGTGTTTCTGACAATTCAAGCTCTCATTAATGGACACTTTCAAAAATATGGAATACTCTGCCTTAGCTATGAACCTCTTATCAAACTCAATATTTTACTGCTATTGTGTCATTTACTGTACAGAACAGTATACACTGTATTTTATCAAACTTTAATGAGAGTCCATTTGCAGGTAACAACTTGAAATTTTTTTGAAAGACGTTATTCAGAGTTTTCGCAGCTAGGTCTTGCTTGTTGGGTGCGATTGCTATACCTGTATCATCAGCAAAAGGAACTAGTTTAGCAGCTTTGTGATTACAGAGTGGCAAGGAAATTAACATACAAGAAGACTAAGGGACCCAAGATTGAAAGTTGTGGGACCCATTCTTGAAACCTCACCAGTTTGAGCAATCTGCTTATATCTTACGTCAGCTGTCTATTTCAGTGTTCTGTACTGTTCCACTTAAATGTCAATTAAACCATTTGTGCATTGTCCCAAGCATACTACAATATTTAAGCTTACCTAGAAGAATTCCATGATTTACACACTTAAAAACCTTTGAGAGATCGGAGTTGGTGATATCCGTTTATTCAGACCATTTAATTTGAGTTCAATGAAAATACATATAACATTTTCTGTTGAAAAGCTTTTCTGAAAACAAAATTGGCATTTTTAATACTTTATTTTTACAAATATGTGTAGCTACCCTTTAATACATTATGTTTTCCAGAATTTTGGACAAAGAAGTCAGACGTGAGACTGGACAGTAAGTAGATACCCTGTTTCAGTGGGCTATTATATAAGTGGCTGAGAACACTACGTTATTTTCCTAATTTTAGAAGAACAGCTCGGTAGAATTTCTAGTTTATAAAATTTATTAGGTAATGCATCTTCTGTAGCTTTCACTTTCCTAATGAACATCTGGATCCTGTTTTTTGCACAGCATTTGAAAATGATTGTTAAAAAATACATTCTATCTAAGACTTTTTGGCAATAAAATTTTCATTCACTTTGCCTGGCTTCCTTACAAATAAAAATCAAAAATGTTTTTATTTTGTTATCAGGGTTGCTAATCTTAGACATTATGCACATACTTTTGAACTTTTAATAACTTCCCTTAGTACAGTAGTTTTTACATTATTTGGCTGTTTCTGCATAATTACACTTTCTTGATATTAGATACAGTTGGTTCTTTTTTTGCTTACAAGATATTTCTATTCCTTTACTAAACAATAGTTTTTAAATTGATTTCTACAATTCTATTTCCCTGTTTTCTTAGGGAAACTATTTTCAAAAACACCTACAAGCCTATCATGAAATAAGTTATATTTTGTACAAGCATCAGATTCCTACAGCACTTCTTCCCAGTGTAATTGCTGCATTCTTTCCCTACAATTTGCCATCGTGAAATCTTTAACTAAATGCACCATTTTGGAGGACTATTTTGCATTAATGTATGGAGCTATGTTATGTTATATATTGTTACTGTGCATCATGATCAGAGAGACCAGACAGGGACCAGTTGTGAGCGGCATTGCACAGAAAAATTAGATTACTAGATGTTATGAACAATTTTTTGGGAAGAATTTACTTGATCATTGTGTAAAAGCTCTCTGAATTGTGCAACTGCGCCACAATTTATGATTCTGTAAAATTATTCTTTCAAACATTTAACCAACCTGACTAATGGGAATGCTTTATCAATATAAGTTAAACTATGTTGTCTCAAGCTCATATTCATATCATGAAGGACAATTATATCTCGAAATAATTTATCAATGTTAAAAAGAACATTCGCACCATGATGGGAACGCCAGTGATTGTTTAAATTCATTTTTTAAATATTTGCTATAATTTCAACAATAAATTACCCATTGTGTCAGCCACTATACATCATCGTATTAAAAGAGAGAAGCAGTAGTTAACACCATGTCACTTTGAGAAACGCTAATTCTCAGTGTCTCAGCGAACAACTGATTCCTACTTACAATACGATAATTACTGTCTACGGCCGAAATCGTTAATTTCATGTTGAATTTTGTGTAAATGTGTTGGAAAATCTTTTCAATATAACCAGAAGCTGTTGCACTATGGCACTCAGTTCCTGTTGGATGTGTTACTGTGGAAAAAAAAATAAAATCACAAAGGCCCCTCCGATTATACTGTGCTAGATGAAACCTATACAGGGATCTCGACATGCAATGACGTTCCAGTTATTCCTGCTACTAGCACCGTTCCCATTTATTTAATGATACTTAAAGTGTCCGCTGCTGTGGACTTGTACACTGTCAGGACCGTTAATTCCTTTGTTTACAAGTAATGTATATTACTGCCTCAAGTAGAACGAGGAGCAGGAAATATGCAGCACACTTCAACTGAAGCCAAGAAGCCTAGGAATGTACAAAGTGTTAGGAAAAAGAAAGTGCCATGGGAGAGGTGTAGGCCCTCAGTGACAGGAAAATTTTGGGGTAGCGTACCAGGCCACCAGTATCTTCAATGCAAATGCAGGGCTAAGTCATGTGACAGAGGACCTAATATCTGTATGTATATCTGTATTATCTTTATATGAAAGGGCAAACACTTACTGCAGAACTACTTCAAGAGGCTGAGGATCATGCATTTATATCAGAAAGGGAACACAGTTCAAATTAAGACATGGGACCCCAGTACAGTAAGTGAAGACAAACATAGCGATTATACAAGGCTCATTAA
Organism: Schistocerca gregaria; assembly: GCF_023897955.1. NCBI lineage: Eukaryota > Metazoa > Arthropoda > Insecta > Orthoptera > Acrididae > Schistocerca > Schistocerca gregaria. The sequence continues at coordinate 643,168,348 of NC_064921.1, forward strand.
CGAATAGAATAAATGAATTCTTCACATCAAAGACATTTCCAGAGCGGTTGAAACAGGCAAGAGTTGAACATTAGCTTAAGAAAGGTAATGCAGAAGACAGAAAGTTACTGGCCCAATTGCCTGCTGTCTGCATTGTCAAAAATAATAGAGGAAAGTATGAAAGACAGATTAATGAATTACCAGAATAAATACAATTTTTAACTGAATCACAGACTGGTTTCCGAAGTGCCAAAAATACAGAGTCAGATATAGTAGAATTCAAAAAGTTTAACTTGATACTCTTCATCAAGATGAGTGTGCCACAGGCATATATTTGGATCTTCCTGAGGTGTTTGATACAGTCGAAGACGAGATTCTACTACATAAATTGGAAGTATTAGGAGTAAGAGGGGTAGCTGGTTTTGATCATACCTAGAAGATAGGGTGCAAGGAGTAGAGTTAACACATACCTCAAATACATCTAAACATTTAGTAAAACACTTATCAGAATTAAAATATATTAATATAGGGTTTCCACAAGGTAGCATATTAGGTCCAACACTATTCCTGATAAATAACAATGATTCTCCCAGTAGTGTTAATCATGGTGAAAAAATTCTCTTTGCTGATGATGTAAGTGGGTGACATATCTTATGGTCTTTATGGAAGTGGATAACATATCTTACGTGACAATGGACAATGTATCTTAACTGTCATCTCAAGCCCAGGGTGGTAAACAGGCATTCCACATAGCTATAAATTTTGAACCTGTCTCAAAATTAATTACAATGCCACTGTGAAATTACAAGAACACTCAAATTAATAAAAATTATAAGTTTGGGATTTATCCTAAAATGATAACACAGCATCTCCCTTTCTCATTCCACATTTTATTTTATCAAAGCTTTCAAGGTTCAAGTCATAAACAACAAGTGTACTTAATTACTTCCAACTCTCAACAAAATAATTAACATTTAGACATTAAGTATGTGAATATTAAAACTTTAACCCTGTACCTGAAAGACTTGTGACAAATTAAACAATTAAACGTTTATCAATGATATTAACATCTATGTTGTCATAGCTGAGCAATGGGCTAAGTTGGTGGAGAATGAACTTTATTTTTTTGAATTCATCAAAACTCTCATGCACTCAGTGGAGGGTATGTCAGCAATTAACATTTGAATTTGGCTATTCAAAGTGTACACTGGTTGGAATAAACAAGATGTTGACTCAACATTTAATCTCACCTAACATGCGTTGGTACATTGCCAATTGGGAACTGTGGTGGCATTACCTCCATGCTGGATCTGAAACGCTAAAGCCCTACTGTGGCCTTGACTGAATTCAGTCAGTCTTAACTTTCCTAGTCGAAATTAATGGCAGCTGAACACTCGCTATGGGTTGGAGTGATGTACACAAATGTCAGGCCTCAAAAATTCCCAGAGGAATATGAACTACTGCTTTAAGTTTCTCGGCACAATGTGTGGTGCATACAACCCTCGCTTCACAAATGTAAAGTTTGATTCTCTACATCTTAGCTAATTTTACCACACGCATGAGTGTGGCCCGCCACGAGATGAGAGCTCTGTGTGTTAATTTAATTCTCAAAATGCTTTTATATGACGTTACTCTCCCCACCGCAATTCTACTACGTCACGCATACTGCTTTGGCCAACTGCTTCCTCTTTATAGGTGACTTCGTATTTTTCTTGCCCAGGTTGCAGCTACCTTCATTAATGTAGTATCTCCATTTACCAACAGTCTCGGTTGTGTTTATTCTAGAAGGCATTACACTGTATTCGCTTTACTTCATTCTGTGCTGCAGCTGGGCATCCTTTTGTTAATGGTAATTGGGGTTTCCCTATGCCATTAGCCACGTGTGCTGGTCTCCAAGCTGCATTCACTTTATCTCATTTACGCATGCCAGTGTTGTTATAAGTGTAGATATTGTTTTGGTATTTGGTACAAGAGATTGCCGTAATTATTTCCTGTTGACAATATAGAGTTATTTTCTCTGGATTTTATTCTGTATCATGTGTATGAAGCTTACGTAACGCCAGAAAATGCAGACACCTTCAACATGCCATTCTTTCCGACTTGCGTTTGTGCTGCTGTGAGCAATGATTGAGGCATTCGTCATTGCAATGCTTCATTATAAACTCAATTTAGTCTACGACTGTTTGGAGTAGCAGAAAATAAAGAAGAAGACACGGACAACCTGCTTATACAGGTTGCGCGTGAAAAATTAGGCGTCGAAGTGACCAAGGCAGACATTAACAGGAGCCACCGGGTGGGACCAAAACTACCAGGTGCTACCAAACCTCGTCCAATAATAATTAAATTTGTGTCGTACCGAAAAAGGGCTGAGATCTTTACCCAGAAGAAGAAGTTAGCAAGGACAGGGATTACAATAAGGGAAGATCTGACACACGAGCGGCTAAAGATTTTAAACAGTGCCATATCCCATTTCGGTCTTCAGAATGTGTGGACTCAGGATGGCAGAGTAACCATTAAGACTGCAGCTGGAAAGAAGACAGTCACAAACATGACAGAACTAAATAGTATTAAGTGAACCTACTCGAGCCAAAAGTCAAACTTAACACCATTTTCAAATTTTAACAGTCCTATACTCAGATATAGTCTTGTAATTGTATTAACTTTTTAATTATTTGTACCTTCAACTAATTGTTTTTGTAACTGTATTAACTTTTTAATTATTTGTACCTTCAACTAATTGTTTTTGTAACTGTATTAACATTTTACTTTTTTTTTGTGTCTTTAGCTGTAGCCATTGCTTAGTTTTAGTTACTGCTAATACTTTTTTCATTTTCTCAGTTTATTCTTTTCCATTCTGTAATAGTTATATTGCAGTTATTAGTCTCTCCTCTAGTTCATTAGTCAACCATCTCTTCGGTTTAAATTGTTCATAACAAAAATCACTATCAGTATCACTTTAGCAAATTTCAGTTTAATTCTAGCTTCCTACGATACTCTATTAACTATTAAGCTTACTTCTCTCTGCTGGCAGCATCGGCCTCTTAAAACACTCCTCTTTCCCTTATTTCCACCCTAAGCTGTTTCAAATACTCTAATTACACTTTTCCTCTTACGACATAGGATACTCAGTGACACACAGCTGTCACCATTTTGGTCATATTCTCCCTGCACCAAATACCACTAATCCATTTTCTATACTCCCGAAACCTCAGGAAATCTCTTGCAGTCGCTTTTCTTTCGGCTCTCGGGGAGTCACAAACAGGGCGCGCAAAATCTCGGACAACCCTGTAATATGTCACTTGGCGGAAACACCGGTCAGTGCCCCTCGCGGCAGGTAGTGCCTAACAAAGGGACAAACCAGTCTGCCACCCTACTCCAGGCTGCTCAGTGGAACGCGTCCGAGCTTTTAGCAGCTCACTGCAACATTCAGTCTTTACCTGCGCATTACGAAGAACTTAGCCTCCTCTTCCACCAACTAAACTACCGCGTAATCCTCTTATCCGAAACGTGGTTGAAACCACAAATATCCTCTGCATCTATTCATCTCCCAGGGTACACATTTCTTAGGGCAGACAGATCAAAAAAGCGAGGTGGCGGGGTCGGCGCATATATACCAACAGATCTCAAAGCGAAAGTCTTATGTACGTCAAATCCTGCTGAAGAAAAAGAGGCTGAATTCATGTTCATTGAAATAAATATACAAAGTCGGAAATTATTGACTGGCGTCATGTACAAGCCGCCAAAAATAAGCTCAATGAGTTCCTTCCAGTCGGAATTACATTCACTTCAGTGTCAATACGAACATGTCATCGTAATGGGTGACTTGAACATAGACCTGCTAAGAGACACTCCCTCAGCAATAACCCTAAGAAGATTGTTTAGTTGCAATAGCATGAACATTCTTCCATTACAACCTACACACCATACGGCGCACAGTCATACTCTTATAGACGTGATCGCAACGAAACAGACTGACAAAGTAAGAGATGTTGGTCAATCATCGGCCTCTGGCCTCTCAGCACATGATGTAATATTCCTGGCCTACTCTGTGCAGCCCCCAAGGATCAAATCGCGTTACATAACTTGTAGGAACATGAAACGTATTGACCTTGACGCTGTAACAGCTGATTGCTCAGAAATCTCATGGCATCAAATAATCAGAGAACCTACAATCGACGGCAAAATTAATGAACTTGGTGATAAACTCACTGCCCTCTATGACAAACATGCACCTGTGCGCACAGTCCGTGTAAGAAAATATCCTGCTCCATGGCTGACAGCTGAATTACGTCAAATGATGACTAATAGGGATGCTGCCCACAGGCGTTTCAAGGCAGATCCGAAACCCGAACGTTTTGAAGAATATAGAAAGCTACGGAACAGAGTGAAACAATGCATTCGCAATGCCAAAATCAGGCACGCTCGCTCCCTTGTATGCAGCGATCTGACACCCACGACTCTATGGAAGAATCTCCGTAGCTTGGCGGTCGGAAAGGCAAAATCGGAAACTACTTTTCATGTGACAGCTAACGAATTAAATGAATTCTTCTCTGCATCTCTGAATACCAGCACGGCTGATAATTACCGTCCACAAGAATCCCCAAACAGGATAACTAACAACGATACCTTTCATCTAAAACATGTAACAACAAATACGGCAAGAGAAGCAATAATGAGAATCTCTTCTGATGCAATAGGCAACGGCAGTATCGGTATAACCATGATTAAGAATGTTGCCGATATCTTAGTACCTGTCTTAACTGACATATTTAATTTTTCCCTCGTGAACGGAATATATCCCACTGCATGGAAAAGAAGCATAATTCGACCCATCCCTAAGGTCGAAAACCCGCAACTGCCTAGTGATTTCCGACCAATTAGCATACTGCCTGCTGTTTCCAAAGCACTGGAATATATTGGTCATGACCAAATCACTGAACACTTGCATGAATTCAGTCTATATGACAAATTTCAATCCGGTTTCCGTAAACATCACAGCACAAACACCGCTCTAATTAAAGTAACTGATGACCTGAAATATGCCATCGACAATCGAAAGGCAACAATATTGACGCTACTGGACTTAAGCAAAGCTTTTGACACTGTTAGCTTTGACATATTACTCAGAAAAATGCAACAGCTTAATTTCTCTGATAGTGCAATGAGATGGTTTGAAAGCTACTTAAAAGACAGACAGCCATGTGTTGTCTGCGCAAATGAAAAATCTTCCTGGAAACATGTTTCTTCAGGAGTGCCACAAGGATCAGTCTTAGGACCACTTTTGTTTTCTTTATATGTCAACGATGTTTCGTCGGTTTTGTCCTCCTGTAAACATCATTTCTATGCCGACGACCTCCAGCTCTACCTAAGCGTCAGACCTGAAGACGTAAACACTGCAATCGCTCTGATGATTGATGATCTGTCTTCAGTAGTGACATGGGCGAAAAACCTGGGGCTTAAATTAAATGCAAAAAAGAAGCAAGTAATCTTAATAGCCAATCAGAAATTAATAAGTTCAGATTTCCGCGAACGGCTACCTCCTATTTTGCTCGAAGGTACTCCAATACCATATCAGAAAACAGTGAAGAACTTGGGTGTAACTTTGGACGAGCATCTCAACTGGGTGGAGAATACAGTCGCAGTGTGCCGAAAGACGTCTGCTTGTCTCTATGCTCTCAAAAAGTTTCGGAACATATTCCCACAGGACATGAAACGCCAGCTCGTGCAAGCACTCGTTCTACCGAACCTCCACTATTGTGATGTGATTTAACAAGGCATGAGTAGTGAAAACAAAAGACGGCTAGAGCTAACCATGAATGCCTGTGTGCGATACACCTGCAACATACGCCGATATGATCATGTTAGTGCTTCATACTCCGAGCTAGGGTGGCTGCGGCAGGACAAACGGCGTGACTACCACACTCTATGTCTACTTCACCGACTCCTCATCGCGCAAGCACCCCAGTACCTAGCTTCAGAGATTAAAAACCTGTCATGCCATCATAATCGAAACACGAGGTCACTCTTATCTGGTATCCTAACTGTGCCCACTCACAAAACAAAAACTTTTGCAAACTCCTTCTCAGTTGCCGCTGTCCGCCTCTGGAACAAACTGCCCCTTACCTTGAGGAAAATTCAATCTCCTGTTGCTTTTAAGAAAAAGTTGAAGCATTTCCTACTATCATCCGCATAAAATTCTCCACAAAATTAATGTGCAAGGCCAATCCTCTCATCTGTCAAATAGCAAAGCTAGCGTCTCCTATCTTGCTCCTAAGATGCCTTCCTCTTCATCTATCTCTATTAGCCACGCAGTCTCCTTTTCCTTTATATTTTCCTTAATTATGTTTCATCATGTCTCTCTATTCTTCTCCTCCGTTCACCATGAGTCTCCCTGCTGCCAGCACTCCTATCTTAAATCTTTCTCTTCAATAATGTATTTTTCGAGGTGTACCTTTCTAATTGTTTATCTCACTTTTTGTATTAGATGTAGTTTAACATGCCTACTGAAACATATGACTGTAAAATAAGTAGAATGCCTGGTTAGATGTAAGAGAGGGCCTGATGGCACTAATCTTGCCAGGTTAAATAAATAAATAAATAAATAAATAAATAAATTTTTCATTGTCCACTTACTGGACTACCTTATTCTACATGATCTCGTCGTAATATCTTAAAATTTTAATTTAAAAAGCAGTCTTTACATGGTATTTTATCTGTATTGGTTAACAATCGTTTATAAAAGTACTGTTCAATTTAGTCCTAAAATATTTCCTTCCTCTTGCAGTTAAATTATATGAAAATGGTTCGTCCACACTTTATATTGTCCTTCGTTAATAATAATTCCAGGCATTCCACAGTTAACAAATACTCATTATGTTGATTACAGAAGATGAGTTGAAGTTAAGGAAGCGTTTTGTTTCTGTTATCTATAGTCTCAACATATACCTGTATACCTCTTACTTTAATTAAATTGTTATCATTTTTAAATAATATACAATTTTCCATAGTGCCAACTTTATATTTTTTCGTCTTATTTATCTTTGCAAACATATTTTTACCTCTACTACACACAAATGTTTTTGCTATATTTAGAGTGAACGAACAGACTTTACATATGAAATACAAATTTATAAAATAATGATGATTTAGAGTAAATAAAGGAACTCTATGTATGGAATATACACTCCTGGAAATGGAAAAAAGAACACATTGACACCAGTGTGTCAGAACCACCATACTTGCTCCGGACACTGCGAGAGGGCTGTACAAGCAATGATCACACGCACGGCACAGCGGACACACCAGGAACCGCGGTGTTGGCCGTCGAATGGCGCTAGCTGCGCAGCATTTGTGCACCGCCGCCGTCAGTGTCAGCCAGTTTGTCGTGGCATACGGAGCTCCATCGCAGTCTTTAACACTGGTAGCATGCGGCGACAGCGTGGACGTGAACCGTATGTGCAGTTGACGGACTTTGAGCGAGGGCGCATAGTGGGCATGCGGGAGGCCGGGTGGACGTACCGCCGAATTGCTCAACACGTGGGGCGTGAGGTCTCCACAGTACATCGATGTTGTCGCCAGTGGTCGGCGGAAGGTGCACGTGCCCGTCGACCTGGGACCGGACCGCAGCGACGCACGGATGCACGCCAAGACCGTAGGATCCTACGCAGTGCCATAGGGGACCGCACCGCCACTTCCCAGCAAATTAGGGACACTGTTGCTCCTGGGGTATCGGCGAGGACCATTCGCAACCGTCTCCATGAAGCTGGGCTACGGTCCCGCACACCGTTAGGCCGTCTTCGGCTCACGCCCCAACATCGTGCAGCCCGCCTCCAGTGGTGTCGCGACAGGCGTGAATGGAGGGACGAATGAAGACGTGTCGTCTTCAGCGATGAGAGTTGCTCTGCCTTGGTGCCAATGATGGTCGTATGCGTGTTTGGCGCCGTACAGGTGAGCTCCACAATCAGGACTGCGTATGACCGAGGCACACAGGGCCAACATCCAGCATCATGGTGTGGGGAGCGATCTCCTACACTGGCCGTACACCTCTGGTGATGGTCGATGGGACACTGAATAGTGCACGGTACATCCAAACCGTCATGAAATCCATCGTTCTACCACTCCTAGACCGGCAAGGGAACTTGCTGTTCCAACAGGACAATGCACGTCCACATGTATCCCGTGCCACCCAACGTGCTCTAGAAGGTGTAAGTCAACTACCCTGGCCAGCAAGATCTCCGGATCTGTCCCCCATTGAGCATGTTTGGGACTGGATGAAGCGTCGTCTCACGTGGTCTGCACGTCCAGCACGAACGCTGGTCCAACTGAGGCGCCAGTTGGAAACGGCATGGCAAGCCGTTCCACAGGACTACATCCAGCATATCTACTATCGTCTCCATGGGAGAATAGCAGCCTGCATTGCTGCGAAAGGTGGATATACACTGTACTAGTGCCGACATTGTGCATGCTCTGTTGCCTGTGTCTATGTGCCTGTGGTTCTGTCAGTGTGATCATGTAATGTATCTGACCCCAGGAATGTGTCAATAAAGTGTTCAGTGGTACAGGTGTAATTTATTTACTGGTATTTTAATTCTTTTGTTCAATTGAGAGTCTTTTTCACTCCTTTTCGAATATTACCATGACTTGGCCACACGAATCACTTTTTCCATTACACTTTCACTTAATTTTGGATGGGTTTCTTCTTGACACTACTGCTGATTTGTGGTCGCTGATATTGATAGTTAGTTGTAGAATCTGCTGTTGTTGAAGATCATTGACATCTTCAGTTCTGAGTGGTTGATTATGACTGCTGTTACAAGGTCAATTCAGCCAAGGCACTGTCATGAGGTAATGAGTTAGATGAACTTGTCCTTTTTCGTTTTGTTGTCATTGAGAATGTTGAGTGGGACTCCTCAACAATAGTTGCAGGTTGATGAATGAAGTCCCCAATATGCACTCTGCTAGAAGGTTTAACCACCTTTATTTGCTGAATAAATTAATTGTTAAGGTTTGTTGAATATTACTTGTAGTTGATTTGCGACGTCTCATACTGGCTTTAAGGTAAGGGACTGGCAAATTGGGATCTTCTGTTTTCTGCCCTCATCTTGGGGACACTCTCTTCTCTTCGTTCCTTGGTGTATCTTCATGGCTTCCTTCTTGGAACTTGTGCTTCTCAGGCGTAGGGATAGGATTTGTTGTTCAATAAATTATTTGAAATTATCAACAATGATGTTCTTTATGAGACACAAAGTTTGCATGGATCATGGAAGAGATAAATCTGCCTTCAGATATACACTTGTCCATTAGGTAATTGAGAGAAATATTCCATGTCTCTTTTTCCCAGGTGGTCGTGATGATAATGTGAGCTTAGCTTGCTTCCTGTTGCTATTCTTGTCGCTAATGGGGTTTTCTTGCCTTCCTTGCACATGTGCTTCCCAGGTATCCTAATTGCTGTCTTTCCCCGATCCTTTCAGCAAATAGCGTTAGGCACATTGTTTAACATACACCTGGCTCGTTATCCAGCTTTAAATAAGGCGTGAGTCAATGAATTCTTTTCTTCGATCGCTCGTTGGTTACTAACGCCACGTTGTGAAATCGTATACTCTAACTCAGATCTGTAGCTTCCTATAGACTTTGCGTATTTAACATCGGTTTGGCTGTCCCTTCCTTACCCAGACGCTGGCAATGAAGTGGCTCTGCGTCTTCTTCACCTCTTGACTACTACTTACAATTTTCTGTACATGAATTTGACAATAAAGTCTACATTTCTTAATTTCATAGTTAATGCAATAATATGAACTATACATCGAATAATTATAATATAGACTCTTACATAAATATTTACATAAATGAACATGCACATGAATAACACAATAAATATTTAAATGTTGGATATTTAAGTAAGAGTTTCGTAGTTACTTTACATAAATTTATCATCTATATATCATTACATTACTTTATTTTGGTTTTGCAGTTCCTTCACTTCATATATGAGTATTAATTGGCGATATATCGATCAGTTTATTAGTTCATTATGCTGTTGGTTTCCTCTTCATAATCTTTTCTGATCTGCTTTACCAATTTGATTGCTTAATATTATGTGACTTAAAATTTGAATGATTGCTTGTCTTTGTAGTTCTTCTTGTTGGCATCTGGATTTCTGCTGCTACCTGTAACATATCTGTGTATCTTCTATATTATCCATGATCTATTTGTTTCCATTCTCATGGCTATGAGTCATACAATTAGCGTAACATTATTTTCCAATGTGCCTGATTAGCACGCCATTCTTCAGTAAATAGTGCTATGGGATGTCAATCAATTTCTCTTCTTTCCATTTATGTTTGACTTTTACAACTTCAGGATCTTCATTCTTTTCGTGCATGTGATAGTCATAGCTGTCACTATTAAATAACTGATTTGATATTGTCGTTAACTCACTTCCACTATCTATAATTGCGTTAACTCCAAAACCCGTTACTGTTACACATAGTATCGGACTTATCTCGAAAATACTCTCCCCTTTGACTTCCTCCATTAATACGACCTTAATTACTTTGTAGTTTAATGAATGTAGTTGTGTTTGTTCCAAAGTTTGGGTACAAGTATTTCTCTTTTGCAAATTGTGTAACTGTATTGTTGTTCCTTTTAGATCAGCTTCTACCTTAACCAATCTAGATTTTAAATCATCATTTTGACACCTTCCTCTCTCTTTTACCTTTGTCTCCTTGTCACACATCCGCGTGATCCTATTTAATTTGGACTTTAAAACATGATAACTATTTTTGAAATGTGTTTGTGCTCGCACCCTGATTTAATAATTCGTTTTAATCTTTGTTATCTGACACTGAAGGTTGCAGATTCACATTTTCAGCTGTGTCGTTGTTTATTGCATTGCTGTTTTCTATATCTGGCTTGGTGGTTACATAGTCTCGGTAATATTACAATACTAACGCCTCATATGTACCACAATTATAAACCCCTGACTCTGATTTATTGGACTGTTCAGATACTTTATTATTTTGTTCGTTTTTCGTCCTAGACGAAATATTTGCCCTATAGTTGGTCTCTCTATGATCTAACTGTTCTTCCCTATTCTGTTCTATGCTATGTATTCATAACGCTTCCGACTCTTTCTCTTTTTCTTCCAAGGTTTGATGGAAGTATTTTAACAAATCATGCAGCGTATAGAACTTTTGATTAGGCGTACTCGTTTGTACTTTTCTTTTTTCTTTCTGACCTACACTAGCTGTATTTTGTGGTATACTCTTAAGGTCTGGATCAATTGCAACATGACTAATTACATTAGGATATGTATTATCCTATTGAGAGTCGTCTTTCGTCTTTTGAGAATCAAACATCTGCGCCAGATACATCAATTCTTCCTCATTATTACTTGGTTCATGATTAGGTAAAGCAAGGAGTTCTTCCTCACCGTCCATATCAGTTCAATCTATCTCGTCGCAACACTTTAGTTGTGACTTCCTTCCCATCTGAAGTATAGGTTCCGACGCTTTTGGCGATTCTTGTAGCACATCCCCATCTACTTTCTTCTCATTGACCTGGCGATCTCTGATTAAAATCAGTCTGTCGGTTTTCCCGAAGTTTCCAATTGCCATTCCTATTGTCATCCCTATTCATCCTGTTCCAATTATTATTATTATTGAATCCATACTCATTACGTTGTGGTCTCATATTTGCACTATTCCTACTTATGTAAGTATTTCCATTTCTTCCAGAATTCAATTCCATTACCGATCTACCTTTGCTACCATTAATAGTCTCTTCATTACTTATCTTTTTGAAGTTATTTTATCCTGACTCACGACGTCTTTCAGCGTAATTTCGATACATGATCTCAGTCTCTAACAAAATACCTATGAAAGTTTCAACACTATCGTCCCACGTCCTATCAGAGCTTGTTGATATTTCTCTGGTAGTTTTGTTTCGCATATCTGTATCAATTCTCCATTACTATATCGGCCGTCTAAACATCGATTTCATTTCGCCATATTCTCAAAGAATTTGTCTCCAGTTTTCTCTCGTGAATTTTCAAATGAGACATTTCTGCTATTGGCTGTACTTTATTCTCATTTGCGCGTGACCAACATCTAGCTGTAAAGGCTGCTCGAAACGAATCATACGAATCGAAAGATTCCGCTATTCTCTGCATGGTTTCAGCTGTACATCGTTCCACGCGTGCACAAATGAAATCTAGTTTATGTTATACCGGCCAGTGTGTTGGTATTCCTACTTTGAACTGATCAGTAAATGTGTGAGGCTGTAGACTGTATCTCCCTTATAGTGCTGGTATTTGCGCACTGTAAGGAAGTGGTTACCATCAAAACTTCTTTCTTTGCCCTGTGACATCATACCTTCTTTGTTTGCAAAACTCGAACTCTGTCCTACGTTTGCCGGCCGGAGTGGCTGTGCGGTTCTAGGCGCTACAGTCTGGAACCGAGAGACTGCTACAGTCGCAGGTTCGAATCCTGCCTCGGGCATAGATGTGTATGATGTCCTTCGGTTAGTTAGATTTAATTAGTTCTAAGTTCTAGGCGACTGATGACCTCAGAAGTTAAGTCGCATAGTGCTCAGAGCCATTTGTCCTACGTTTGCATCAGATCTACGCAAAAGTGTGTAATTGGGCTTATCTTGTGACATTTGTGTTGAAGAATCACTTGCAGGTTTCATTGCACAATATGCACGCACAACACCCGCTGCCGGCTCTGTATCTTTTCTTGTGAACGATTCTGGCTCGTGAGATGCTGTACTGTAACCATTCGGTATTCGTCCCACGTGTTGTGGTGTTGAGTAATGTGTCGCTATCGTTAGGTCTGCACATGTCACGCTTTGTGCTTGACGTACGTAATCTTGCTGCAACCCGCCTTCTCGTATTCCTAACTGACCTGTTATTCCCTCGTGAGCAAGTGGTCGCAAACCACATTGTTTCCTACTGTTACCGTATTGTTCTGGGATACAATGTTTTGAACTAATTTCCCGATCTCTGTCTGCGGTTTCGGACTGACATTCACATTTGCGTTTCCATCTCACTTCACCCGTACTTTCGCGTTCTCGTTCTGTCGTATTATCGGTGACTGTTTAATTTGCCGTCTTCACAGTATTATCTACCAACATTATAGTCGTCATTTGTGACGCCCCACTCATACTTTCCGCGTCTCCTTGATTTTCTATTGCCGCAAAACTTCCGTTCTGAACCTTTGAAATTTTTGATGTTCGTTTTTCTCTTGTCTCTTTAAAATACGAGCATCGAATTTCTTTAATGCAGCAGTCGTTGTTGTTCTTTTCACGTAACGTATTCATGTCTGCTTGGACAGAGGTAATGTCTGTTTTCATTTGTGTGTGCCCTGTAACTAGGGTTTGAAGCGTAATTTGTGCTTCTTGAGCTTCAGTTAGAATTTGATCTGGTTGATCTTGAATATTATCACACTCTTTTTTGTATTTCCTTGTTAGTTTCTCTGAGCCCCAGTGCTATGCACCTTTCTAAATCTTTATGCCCTTGAGTTATGCGCCGTTCTAAACGCCGTGCTAATTATTTTTGTCCTTGGGTTATGTGCCCTTCTAAAAGCTTTTTTGATACTTGAGATTGTTGTAATAACCGCTGCAACATACCAAATATGTTGGGGTTTTCTACTCCTACATAATTTTCACCTGTTGCCATTTCATGGTACTGTTCCTCTAGCGTTTTTCGTGAACTGTTTCCTTCTCTTCCGAATAACGCGTAGGTGCACCAATATTCGTTCTTTCATGTGATTGCAAACCTGTCTCATTCAATATGATAACGTTCGGTTCTACATACTGTAAATTACTGTCAATGGATTCTAGATCTGAAGCATGTGTGTCGCCCACCACAAGGCGAGAGCTCTCTGTGTGTTAATGTAATTCTCAAAATGCTTTTATATGACGTTACTCTCGCCACCGCGATTCTACTACATCACACAGCACGGCTTAGACCAACTGCTTCCTCGTTGTAGGTGAATTCTTATTTTTCTTGCCTGGGTCGCCGTTAGCCTCGTTAATGTAGTATCGCCATATACTCACAGACTGTGTTTATTCTAAAAGATATTATATTGTAGTCTCCTCATTTCTTTCTGTGCTGCAGCTGGGCTTTCATTTGTCAATGTTAACTGGGGTTTCCCAATGCCATTAGCCACGTGTGCTGGTCTCCAAGTTGCATTCACTTTATCTCATTTACGCATACCTCTGTTGTTATAAGTGTAGATATTTTTGTTATTTTGTTCACGAGATTGCCATAATTACTTCCTGTTGACAATATAGAATTATTTTCTGCGAATTTTATTCTGTATTGTACGCATGAAGTTTATGTAAGGTCCGAAAATGCGGACACCTTACAATGACAGCAATAAAATAGTCACAGAGAAAACAAGAGAAACCCTTGCCGAGAAATCAAATGAAACTCTCAAGCTAGTTTATGATTGGTCTTTAAGCAATAAAGTGAAATTGAAAATAAAGAAAACTAATGCCATGAATTATAGTTTGAAGAGGATAAATGACAATGTTAAATAAAATGTAGACTGTGTAACAAATGCAAAATTTCTAGGAATGAATATTGCTTATTAGTTGAAGTGGTGTGAACACACAAAGCTACTTGTAAAGAGAACGTCATCAGCATGTTATGCCCTTAGAATCCTATCATCAGTGTGTAACATGCAGTGTCTTTTAGAGATATATTATTCATATCTACACTCAATTCTTACCTATGGCATTCTTTTTTGACAACAATCGCACAAAATATGAACACAATTTTCAAACTCCAGAGAAAAGAGCCATAAGAATAATAACTCAAAATACTAATCGAGTTCACTGAAAACATCAGTTCGAAACACTGGGGATTTTAACAGAGCCATGTGAATGCATTTACCAGTCAGTTGTGTACATAAAAAATAACATTGGCAATTACTGCACAAAGAGCTCTGTTCATGATTATGCGACAAGAGACAGACTCAACTTAGATTGAAGAAGAAAAAATAAACATAATACTCTAAACAGCATTTTCTACCAAGGAATAAAGCCGCACAATAAACTACAAAAGAGATTAAACAAAATTGCAAAAATATACTTATTTAAAAAAGGCAGCTTAGAAGTACTTTCAAGCAACACATTTTATACATTGAAGGATTACTTGGATAAAACAGAGTAGGGGTTTGATACAAAATGTCATAGAAATAAATAATAGTATTAAGGATTATAGAACATCCAACATTCCACATAACACCTTCACTTTAAGTTTTTTTTCCTTTCTAGGGATACTTACCTCACTATGCCTCACTGTACCCCACTATGCATTGCAGAATACTAAAACCTCTTCTTCTTTCTGAGCTCAACATGTCATTCATTATGGAGGGATGCTGATTCGGTTTTTCAGGATAACAAATGAGAAGTTGTGGTACAGTGAATGGCTTAGAGATCACCAGTGTGTGTGTGTGTGTGTGTGTGTGTGTGTGTGTGTGTGTGTGTGTGTGTGTGTGTGTGTGTGTGTTTGTGTTTGTCTGTGTAGTGAGTGAAGTGTTATGAAAGAATGTGTGTATAGTGTTTGCTGTGACTGATAGTAACACATGAGTGAACAGTGTGGCATTACATTATCTAACAAATTATTTGTAAAAAAGGTATTGTATACCAGGAGTAAATCTCATGATTGTCTCTAGCTAGAGGTCTGTAATTATATGTGTATACGAAATAGCTTATTTTAAATTGGTCGTAACTTGTAAATACTTTGACATGTCCTATATTGTTGTTCAAAGAGATCTACTGATGAATAAAGCTACTACTACTACTACTACTACTACTACTACTGAGGTACAACATCCACAGATTCAGACTCTTCTTGCATACAGGCACTTCACTTTCCATCGTATTACGTTTACAATAATGTGAATTTAGCTCTTATCTCTAGGTGAATCATTTCAATATCTGCACAGTGTTTTGAAGCTGACATATCGTCAAAAATGGTCATTATGGACCGTTCAAGTTTTATAGGTACTGAAGACTTTTGTCTTCCACAATCTCCGTACGTGTAGGAAATTAAATACAATCAATTATTTGTGGAAACTGCAGCAATTAATCTGTGTACTCAGTAACGTGCTACATCTTTCATCCACTACGATATTAGGAACTACCTATTAACTGTAAATCATATACATTGTACGGAAGAAAAAACAATTACAGCAACATTAAATTTAATATCTGTATACAAATTTTATTTCAACGATATATTTATAAATAACTATATAATGCTCATTCATTTTGGCTGTTTTCGTTCACCAGCACACAAGACTGATGCCTTGCGTATTAATAAAGAGCATATGGCAGATGTTCCTCTTTTCACAATTAAAATATTTAACGTTAAACGTCAGATATACAACTCAACATCATCACTTAAAATAAGTAACAGAAATTCCAGAATATGAGTCCTACAAACATTTTATGCAATTTGTGTGCTCAGGAGAAATATGGAACATAGATATATTCGCATCATTATCTTGGTAAATCTAAAATAACTGTGGACGTCTGTAACTTCAATTGTGGCAAAGAACAGGTGTTTGATTGCATCAGATACGTTTATTTTATTATTTCTGTCTTTACTCGTCCTCTGAGACTTCTATCCGACTGAGGAAATCGAATACCGCTTCGATCTTCGTGGCTCCGTGGCTTGCAGGTAATTTCTGCAGAGAAGGCTAGCCGCAACGCGCGATCGTGAACCAATAGAATTTCAGAGTTTGCAAACTATGTTCCAAAAACGCCGAAAGATATTGTAGGCGACCACAGGGATTTTAGAAGTATTTACCATAAAACGAATGCTGAAATGAAAGCTTTTAAAAGAACTAGGCACCGAATGTAGCAGGGCTCCCAGGTGCCAGAAATACTTTTATCGGTACGTATTATTAATTATTATGTAAGTAGAATGGAAGTGAACGCTCTGCTACACTTCGCATGCAGGCGAAATATTTCATTTTGCTGCTGTGATGAAAGCCGCAGTATATCATTGGTTTCTATTCATCTCACCCCTGGGTACGCCCAGTGCACCGTGGGATATGATACCAGGTGAAATTGAGATATATTTGCCAAATGCAATGTCATAAGCGTGACAGTATCTTTTGTTCAGTATATCATCCGGTTTCCGACTGGTTCCACTGGAGACGAACGAAAGGAAATTTTGATTTGTGAAGATGTATTTTGGATGCATATTGGTTCATTCGTTAAGTCTCATATTACAGATCCAAAAGGTCCAGAGTTTTATATTCGGTCACTCGTCATTACTGTCACATCTCGAAATCTCCTTAAACTTGAAAAAGGACGAATTGCCCAGTACTTCGGAGGCCGTTTTAAACTATAGATTCTTCTGAAATTGTCCTGGTAAGGCCATTCGAAGGCCAGACGGGAACAACAGCATACCACTTTCAGTATGAGCATGACTAGTAAAGGCATGTTTTCAAACCAATCTTCTGGTTAATGGCGGGTTCATTAACTACGAGCGCTGTAACACTGGTCACAATGATGTCCTAGGCAAAAGGCGTCTTGTAGCGCAGAGTTTCATTATAATCAGTGTTACACCTCAAGCAGTAAGTATAGCGATGGTAGACAACAGTAGACCTCAGAAATCTAAACAACCAAATAGTTTCTTAGCGTCCCTCTAAGGGTTAGAACCAAACGCGCTTCGGATAGGGGAATGCATGTGGTGTTTAATTTTCTTGCATTTACAATCAAAAAGAGCTACGTGGCACAATGATGATAAGGGATTCGTATCCGTGAAGACGGAGGTTCAGTCCCGCGTCCGCCAACGCAAACATTAATATTCCACAAGCTCCCTGAATCGCATAAGACGAATGCCGGGATGGTTCCTTCGAAAATCTATTTAACCCCCAGCGTCCATACCAGAGATTTTGTTCGACCTCTAATGACTTAATTGTCGTCGAGACGTTAAAAATAAGCGTCTTATTTATAAGTATAATATACTCAAGTACCCCATGAATCATGGACCTTGTCGTTGGTGGGAAGGCTTGCGTGACTCATCGATACAGATAGCCGTACCGTGGGTACAGTCACAACGGAGGGGTATCTGTTGAGAGGCCAGACAAACATGTGGTTCCTGAAGAGAGGCAGCAGCCTTTTCAGTAGTTGCAAGGGCAATGGTCTGGATGATTGACTGATCTGGCCTTGTAACAATAACCAAAACGGCCTTGCTGCGGTGGTACTGCGAACGGCTGAAAGCAAGGGGAAACTACGGCCGTAATTTTTACCGAGGGCATGCAGCTTTACTGTATGATTAAATGATAATGGCGTCCTCTTGGGTAAAATATTCCGGAGGTAAAATAGTCCCCCATTCGGATCTCTGGGCGGGAACTACTCAAGAGGATAGGATACCGTTATCAGGAGAATGAAAACTGGCGTTCTACGGATCGGAGCGTGGAATGTCAGATCCCTTAATCGGGCAGGTAGGTTAGAAAATTTAAAAAGGGAGATGGATAGGTTAAAGTTAGATATAGTGGGAATTAGTGAAGTTCGGTGGCATGAGGAACAAGACTTCTGGTCAAGTGACTACAGGGTTATAAACACAAAATCAAATAGGGGTAATGCAGGAGTAGGTTTAATAATGAATAGGAAAATAGGAATACGGGGAAGCTACTACAAACAGTATAGTGAACGCATTATTGTGGCCAAGATAGATAGGAAGCCCAAACCTACTACAGTACTACAAGTTTATATGTCAACTAGCTCGTAGTAGGTGAATACGGATTGGGGCTATGAAATGAAACAGGAAGCGGCCTGGTAGAATTTTGCACAGAGCACAACTTAATCATAGCTTTCACTTGGTTTCAGAATCATGAAAGGAGGTTGTATACATGGAAGAACCCTGGAGATACTAAAAGGTATCAGATAGATTATATAACGGTAAGACAGAGATTTAGGCACCAGGTTTTAAATCTGAAGACATTTCCAGGGGCAGATGTGGAACCTGACCACAATCTATTGGTTATGAACTTTAGATTAAAACTGAAGAAACTGCAAAAAGGTGGGAATTTAAGGAGATGGGACCTGTATAAACTGAAAGAACCAGAGGTTGTACAGTTTCAGGGAGAGCATAAGGGAACAATTGACAGTAATGGGGGAAAGAAATACATTAGAGGTAGAATGGTTAGTTCTGAGGCATGAAGTAGTGAAGGCAGCAGAGAATCAAGTAGGTAAAAAGACGAGGGCTAGTAGAAATCCTTGGGTAACAGAAGAAATATTGAATTTAATTGATGAAAGGAGAAAATATAAAAATGCAGTAAATGAAGCAGCCAAAAAGGAATACAAACGTCTCAAAAATGAGATCGACAGGATGTGCAAAATGGCTAAGCAGGGATGGCTAGAGGACAAATGTAAGGATGTAGAGGCTTATCTCACTAGGGGTAAGATAGATACTGCCTACAGGAAAATTAAAGACATCTTTGGAGAAAAGAGAACCACTTGTATGAATATCAAGAGCTCAGATGCAAACGCAGTTCTAAGCAAAGAAGGGAAAGGAGGAAGGTGGAAAGAGTATATAAAAGGTCTATACAAGGGCGATGTACGTGAGGACGATATTATGGCAATGGAAGAGGATGTAGATGAAGATGAAATGGGAGATACGATACTGCGTAAAGAGTTTGACAGAGCACTGAAAGAGCTGAGTCGAAACAAGGCCCCCGGAGTAGACAATATTCCATTGGAACTACTGACGGCCTTGGGAGAGCCAGTCCTGACAAAACTGTACCATCTGGTGAGCAAGGTTTATGAAACAGGCGAAATACTCTCAGACTTCAAGAAGAATATAATAATTCCTATCCCAAAGAAAGCAGGTGTTGACAGACGTGAAAATTACCGAACAATCAGTTTAATAATCCACTGCTGCAAAATACTAACACGAATTCTATACAGACGAATGGAATAACTAATAGAAGCCGACCTCGGGGAAGATCAGTTTCGATTCCGTAGAAATACTAGAACACGTGAGGCAATTCTGACCTTACGACTTATCTTAGAAGAAAGATTAAGGAAAGGCAAACCTACGTTTAGAGCATTTGTAGACTTAGAGAAAGCTTTTGACAATGTTGACTAGAATACTCTCTTTCAAATTCTAAAGGTAGCAGTGGTAAAATAGAGGGAGCGAAAGGTTACTTACAATTTTTACAGAAACCAGATTGCAGTTATAAGAGTCGAAAGACATGAAAGGGAAGCAGTGGTTGGGAAGGGAGTAAGACAAGGGTTGTAGCCTCTCCCCGATGTTATTCAATTTGTATATTGAGCAAGGAGTAAAGGAAGCAAAAGAAAAATTCGTAGTAGGTATTAAAATCCATGGAGAAGAAATAAAAACTTTGAAGTTCGCCGATGACATTGTAATTCTGTCAGAGACAGCAAAGGACTTGGAAGAGCAGTTGAACGGAATGGACAGTGTCTTGGAAGAAGGATATGAGATGAACATCAACAAAAGCAAAACGAGAATAATGGAATGTAGTCGAATTAAGTCGGGTGATGCTGAGGGAATTAGATTAGGAAATGAGACACTTGAGGTAGTAAAGGAGTTTTGCTTTTTGGGGAGCAAAATAACTGATGATGGTCGAAGTAGAGAGGATATAAAATGTAGACTGGCAATGGCAAGGAAAACGTTTTTGAAGAAGAGAAATTTGTTAACATTGAGTATAGATTTAAGTGTCAGGAAGTCATTTCTGAAAGTATTTGTATGGAGTGTAGCCATGTATGGAAGTGAAACATGGACGATAAATAGTTTGGACAAGAAGAGAATAGAAGCTTTCGAACTGTGGTGCTACAGAAGAATGTTGAAGATTTAGGTGGGTAGATCACATAACTAATGATGAGGCGTTAAATAGGATTGGGGAGAAGAGAAGTTTGTGGCACAACTTGACCAGAAGAAGGGATCGGTTGGTAGGACATGTTCTGAGGCATCAAGGGATCATCAATTTAGTACTGGAGGGCAGCGTGGAGGGTAAAAATCGTAGAGGGAGACCAAGAGATGAATACACTAAGCAGATTAGGAAGGATGTAGGTTGCAGTAGGTACTGGGAGATGAAGAAGCTTGCACAGGATAGAGTAGCATGGAGAGCTGCAACAAACCAGTCTCAGGACTGAAGACAACAACAACAGTCTCAAGTTACTGTGAGAAGACGTGCTAACCATTAAGAATATTTACTCTACCTTTCACTCACATCTCGAAAACTATGCGAAATCGAATGACAAGTTTTGAGCAAAACAGCAAAATTATACTTGAAAGCCTTTCTGTTTTCTACTAAGTGTGGTCACTTTTTTGTGAGTGTACTCTGTCCAGTCACATTAATGTGACCACCTGTCAAAAGCCTGAACAACCAAACTTTCGAAGCGCATTCCACTGCTAGTCGTGCAGAAAGAGGCCCAATGAAGTTTTGCAGGGTACCGGCAGGGATGTACAACCATGCCGAATCCAGTACCGTGGCTGGTTCCCTAGATTTCACAGTTGAGGATCTGTTGAGTGGTGCTTAAGATAGGTAAATAAATTATTGAAATCAATGTTAAGTGAAGTATAAACTAGAAAATAAATGAAAAACTTAGTTTAGTTTAGAAGAATTACACAATGGCAAACGACAGGTAGAGCAGCAGTGGCAACGGCCGGCGCTTGCAAGTCAGTACGTTCAGGAGAAGCCATCGCCCTCCCCATATAAGCGGAAGCTGTCGATTGAGCCCAACAGGCTCACTTCTTTCTCAATTGTCACACGTGATCACAAGCCCTCACCTACATTCCAAAAGCCAATGACCGACGTTAAGATTCTTCGAGAAGCTCTTCAATGTGAGAGAAGAGGCAATGACCGTGAAGTCATTCACCTCCAGTGAACTGAAGTAAAAAAAATACGCGAGACGCAGTGGGTCCGAGAGTAGTTTTCAGATCAGTTTCAGTTCAAGTTCAGTTCCAGTGCAGTTCAGTCCGTGCTGAAGACTGTCATGCAGGAAGAGACTACATCGTACACAGAAGTCCGCCGCTGTAATGGACTAGCAAGCAGCAGCCTCGCCGCCAGCTGCCTCTCTCCCAGACAGTACAATCCAGTAAAGAAACCATTGTAGAAATCTTCAATAAAATTTTTCTTACGTGAAAATGCTGTTTCATTCTACCTCATACACGAGCCAAGGTAGAACCCACCCTGCTCACATGTTGTTAAGAGAGAAAAAGGAATTTATTTAGTGTTTTTCACCCTGACATAATGCTTTAGAACCAATTGCCCTTTGCAGTAATGCTCATCCTGACATTTGACTAGCAGGAAAAGAGGTTAACCAGTTACAGATCATTGGTGTGAATAGTCTGATCGATGTGGTCCCACAGAAACTTCACTTGATTGAAATCTGAAGAATCCGATGGCCAGGGAAGTATTGTGAACACATCCTGGCGCTCTTCAAACCACGCTAGCTTTATGACACGTTGCACTGTCCTGCTGGTAGAGGCGTCGTGCCGAGGGAAGCCCATCTAGGAGTGAACATGGTTGTGTTGATCCTTTGCGCCTTCCAGAATGACGAGACCGTCCAGAAAACGTCAAGAAAATATCCCTCAGACCATAACTTGCTTATTGTTGGGCGTTTGATCAGTTCGATGGTGCAAAAAACGTGATTCCTTTGAAAAGGCTACGTCTTGTTTATCAGTGGATGTATAGTTGCGTTATTGGAGTGGAAATTCCAGCCTTGGTCCTCGATAAACGGAAGTCAGCATGGATGTGTGAACCAGGCGCCCGCTGCTCAAGCCAATACGCAGCAACATTCGCTAAACGATCGTTGAGGAAACGCTGTTTGTAGGCGCTTGGTAAATCTGGGCGATCTGTTGCTTAACAATTGCACATCTACTCGCCCGCACACATCTTCGAAGCCATTGCTCACTTTTGTTAACTACGGGTAGTCTTGGCTTCGGCATCGGTTTTGGATAGCGCCATTTTACCACTGTGGCAAGCGAACGGTTTACAACTTTATCCGTTTCGGAAATGCTTCCACTCTTGGCCCGAAAGCGAACTATCATGCCTTTTGGGAATCCAGAGAAATCACTCAGTTTCTGCAAAACGACAACCATAGCACTGTTCTCCGTGTGACTCCGTCACTCTTCATATACCATCCACTGGTAAAGCTGGTTTTATAAACCCTCGTCGCCAGTTTCGTAAAGACCACGTCACTACCGTTGCGGAGGCCGAGTTGCCACTGTTGTTACGGTAGGCCGAGTTCGTGAATTCGTGAAACGGCTTCTGACACTATTATAGAAAAAGTTGGTTCAAATGATTCGGAGCACTATAGGACTTAACATCTGACGTCATCAGTCCCCTATAACGTAGAACTACTTATACGTAACTAACCTCAGGACAGCACACACATCCATGCCGTAGGCAGGATTCGAACCAGCGATCGTAGCAGCAGCGCGGTTCCAGACTATTACGCAGCTATGCCCGAAGATCAGGTAACAGAACAGGAGAAGGGAGGTTCTACAACACTCCAACAAATTATCAACAATGTCACACAAATGGATTAAAAAGGTTTACTTATCTTTGTGACTTGTAGAATAATGAAGTCAGCAACACTGCTTGCTACATAACACAAAAATCCGCTCAATGGGTGAGTGCAAATAATCGTAGGCAAACTTAACACCACGTAGCAAATACAATTTACAACAACTGTCTGTTCTCTTCTAACAGCCCACTAAATGACATTCCCTGTCTAAGTCAGCCCTGATCGATGACCTATAAGCAAGTGGGCGAGACCTGCTCTTCCGTCTTCTCAGCAGGCCTCTGTTCATTGTCGTCTGGTTATTGCCGGATTGTACTCATCCAGCAATTTTTTCCGAGGCAATGTGGATATGTTCATCCTCGCGCCGATCGTGGAGCTGGTGGAACTCTTGAGTCTCCATGGCACTGGTAACAGCTCGTACCGTTCCGCCTGTGGTGCTTTTGTCCTGGCGGTGTCTTGTTCGGACGACATAGCAGCTTGATCTGTCGTCTGTGAGTGATCGTTGCACACTGACGTGAACACAGGTAGTGGACCGTGTAATATGGATAAGATGAACTGTTAATCATGGTAAATTAGATTCGCACTGAGTAAATTTAATCTCCAGTGTTAAAGCATTCAAAGACACAACATCGAGCGGGATTGCAAAGTCGTTAGCAGATGTTGCTTTTATCAAAGAGAAATATTATTGAAGTTTCCATCTCACCATTTATTTTCTGTGGTTTTCATCATTTGAGCGCAGGGATGATCGATTTCCTAATACATACTTGCCTATTACCGTTGATGAAACATTAAACTATAATCTCTCGTCCTTCTTCATTTCCTCATCATTTCGTCTTTCTTCCTTCTAGCATCATTTTTCATTGATTCTCTCTTTCATCTTCCCGTCCTCCGTTCTTCTATATTAGTACGGTATTTTTCATTTTATACACGGTCATACACTTTTTCATCCGGTCGTAATAAGAAAATTTATATGTTTCTAACTTTTACATTTCAAAATTAACCGATAATCATGAAACGTAAGCAGTTGTCTACAAGCAAATTTATTGCGACGCTTTTCTAATTTTTCGTGTGTTTTTTACCTATACTCCTGCGTCTGGCATGCAGAAATGTACGTACGTGCAGATCAACTTGACAAATTAAAAGTCCTGTCTAATATTTCTATATCCCACAAAATATCTCCCCTACACCCATCTGAATAAGTGCACGTGGAAGAGGACGTGTCGTAGAGAATATCGTACCCAGTGACTGAGTTTTACTTATGAATATATTCTTCTTTTCTGTTTATGTATGTTCACTATTCATAAACGGCATGAGGGATTACTAGTGTGTACAGACTGTGGCTCGAATTCCACCCCTGGCTTTCTTCAAACACTGCTGTTACAGATGGAGACCACCAAGCACGAATTTGAAGCACGGACTGCAGTGATCCACGTACCCTTTGGTCAAGAAATGGTTGCCGTAGAAAGCATACGTCCGAGCCTCTCATTTCTCCATTTCTAGTATACTGACACCGCGGCAGTTAATACAGAAGAATTAAAACCTATTTTATTATTTTTCTGGGTACACAAAACAGGAAATGAAAATTTCTAGACCACGTGCTGTTTCATGGGCTCAGTGATACGGACGTAGCACTCCTTAGTAGAATATGTTTATGTAAGGGTAATACACGTTAAACAACCGTTGCTTAAATAGGCCGGAGTACGTTTGCAACAGTATTCCCAATGGGATGGAACAGTGTTTAGCATTTGATGCTTCATATTGGCTTCTATCCAGTAGGAAATACACGTGATGGCGATCGCAATCTGCATTGGTAACGAAATCATGTTCCATTCAACTGCACTGAACGACAGCTGTGCATACGTAACTAAGTTTCGCCGTACAGCGCTAACAAATTCTGATGCTTTATGAATAACGCGTGACAGTCATACGCTCTGAAAGCAAATAATATTTATCCTCTGGACGTGGCTTCGGTCCTTTACTTTTGTTCGTGCTGCAAGGCTGTTTAAATACATATTAGGTTCAGTATCTCGAAACTTATTAATAGCCTGAAAGATGGAACCTTGGGTACCAAAGCCAATGCTGCTACTCACTGAGGCAATTTTTGCGAGCAGTACTGTAGCACTGCTTCGTAAACTCAGTTAATGTTACCCTTTTTAAAAGGATTGCAGTTCACCTTCACGGTGCATCTAATGGGGTGGGCTATTGGATTGTGCAATTCTTTTCCTGGCATACCTTTGTATCAAAGAGACAATCTGAACCAACAAAGGGAGAAGAAACAGCTTTCCTCACATTATAGTAACCGTATGTGACAAAATAAACTATTGCAGCCCATTCAAACAGAACAAATTATTTCAGAACGAATCGTATTGAAATATAAACGCCAGTAGATAAAAAATTTGATTTCATCTACTTACAGAATGGTTCATAAAAATGGAAACAGACAAGAACATACTAGTTACATCAGCCGTTTACTACCTCCTTGAATACGTCTGTTGGTGAGATAAAATCAAGCAATAAACTTTGTCACACAATGTGGGCACTTTTGACCAAATCTGTACTATACGCAGACACTCGGGACGGAACCTATTATTATGAGAATATTAACTGATTGTTGATCCGCAAAGTAAGACACGTGGCGGCCTTCAATCTGTTAATATTGCCAATATGTAACACCAACTATGAAATAAGTGATTAACTGTTTAAATGACAACTTCCTCTTTCAGGATCAGTCGGAAGTATTTGTGAATTGGCCCTATCACAGGAACTCCTTACCGACCTTGTGACCTGCATGGGATCACGTTGCATAGCATCCACTGCCGTTCGTGGTGATCGCACGTCCTGTCAAGAACCACTTCACACTTTTGTACTATTCTGTGGACCATCATAAATCACGTTGGCTTTAGAGTATTTATTGTCTTTCTGCTCGTCTGGTTGCTATTTCATTCCCTTATCTTCTGTTCCATACTGTATCAGTTGTGTCTTTGTGTGGTTCCAGTTGTTACTCGGCACTGACAATCGTGCGAAAGTGGCTGTCGTCCTTAATTTTTGTACGGCACTGAAAATGATAAGGCGAAAAATGAGGCACTCTGCAGAACCACCGAGGAGAGGAATATGCGGCAAACACTGGCTAGAGCGAGGGAAAATACGACGTGACAAGTGTTAAGACATTGATCCATTCATTTTTCGATAGAATACACAATGAGGGCCTGTCAGCTGTGACGTGAGGTCTGCACGTTATCGAGACCTCCTTGTAAAGCTTTGAAAACCACTGTTTTCCTTCAAGATGGGACAACATGTCATGTTTCTCGCTCAGTGAAAGGTGTGATTGATGGAACCTTTCACGATCTTCTTATCTGCTGAGGTTTTGCAGACGAGTGCCTAAAACATTAGTTGAAGTGAATGCATATCACTTTTGGCTCTGGAGATATCTAGAAGAACGCGTTTAGCAGGGACACATTCGGGCTCTGCATAATTTGCCGGGCACCGTGCAGGAAAACGTTCCTCAGTTTCCACCAGAACGCCATTTTACGGCCATTTTGCTCGTATTGAACAAATTGTGTTGATCACGTTGTTTTATGAATACATCACCTCACTCCCGTGCACATACTCAACATAGTGTGAAAGTGGTGGTTTATAATAAAATGAATATTATACCTTGCTGGTGTGCCTGACCTTCTGCGCCCAACCCCTGCTCGTAAACCATTGTGTATACGTACATTTCTATGCGCCTTTCTTCCATTCACGGTGCCAAATTTATACCTGGCAGGAAAAACTATAACTAATTTTTCGCAGCGTCAGTCGGTCCCGCATTAACGCTTGAATATCTGTCAACCTCCGCTGGCATTCGACAATTAAAGCCAACAATGTAAATCAGTGAGTAGCGGCACTTCGCCGGCCGCGGTGGCCGTGTGGTTCTAGGCGCTGCAGTCCGGAAGCGCGGGACTGCTACTGCCGCTTGTTCGAATTCTGCCTCGGGCATGGATGTGTGTGATGTCTTTAGGTTAGTTAGGTTTAAGTAGTTCTAAGTTCTAGAGGATTGATGACCTAAGATGTTAACTCTCATAGTCCTCCGAGCCATTTGAACCATTTGAAGCTGAAGCTGCACTTCACACTTAACCACTCGGTATAAGGGAGTGTTACAGGGGATAATAATAATCGTGGGTAGCCTGAAATACATTAAACAAATAGGTTCAGACGATTGGTGCAACTGCGTCTATGAAGTGAAGAGGTTGTGTAGCGCCGCTTAAAAGCCCCCCGCCCCTCCCACCCCCCGCCTTCCTCTCCCACTCCAGAAATCTCCCGAGAAAAGGTCAGATGGGAAATGTACTAAACAGGACAATGTGACATGATGCTTGTTAGGGGAAGGACGGAAGTCCGGGGAGAATCACTTGACAGTACAAAATGGCGTAACGTGTTTGAAATTCTGAGAAATCTGCTGGTTATATAGGAAGTTAAGAGCACTGAGAATAACAAATTTGTGTTAATCGGATAGTATGAAATAACTGTCATTCTTTAATGTATCAATAATTCTATAAATGGACAGAAATAATGAAGACCTAGATCGCATAATGAATCGAAGGTAGATCGCGCGTAGTATGGTTTCAGAAAGTTACGACAAAGATGATGAAGAGAAGTAGAGGGGTGGGTTGTTTGGGGGAAGAGACCAAACAGCGAGGTCATTGGTCTCATCGGATTAGGGAAGGCTGTCGGCAGTGCCCTTTCAAAGGAACCATCCCGGCAGTTGCCTGGAGCGATTTAGGGAAATCACGGAAAACCTAAAGAGGGATGGCCGGACGCAGAAACAAAAACAATGACACTGTCAACGTCAAATGTTCATATGTCTTACGTGAAGAAAAGGCATACATTCCATTTATCTAAGAATAAACGTGAAGTACGACTAGTACAGTGTAACGAAGAAACATAGAAGAATAAGACTGGCTGTGAATAAGAAAGACCCTTTTTTTTAACTAAAACTATTCTGGAACAAAATATTTTCTATTAACTGAGTGGCATATTCTCGAAACTGTGTTTTTGGACACGTCATTGCACAATGTTGAAGCTGCCACTTTAGAAACTAGAGAAGAAGAAATTGGAAGCACAAGAAATTTGTCGGTACTGTAGAATGTTAAAATTTCAGGAAATAAATGAAATACCAATTGAGAGTGCCTAATGCAGAGTGAGCGACAGTAAAATTAACCACTCCAACTGACACAACTTAACAGACGATTCGTATACTTGGTACTCAAAGGTATTTTCGTAGAGAAAATTCTAGGGCAGAATATTTTAGAGGAAGGACTACATTGAGGAAATTGTATGTAATCTCCATTTAAAGACGAAAAGAAAATAGAAATATGTGGATGATGACTTTGAAAAAATAGTGGATGAGGAGTAGGCAGTGGTATGGCTGTGAAAACGTGACGTATCGCCAACCCTCAGGAGTGGCTCAAGTAATTTTAATTGTGCCACCACGTTGTAATCGACCATCACTAATCCGTGCAGCTAGTCTGAACACATGTCACTAGCACTGAGAAGACAAAGGCACTGAGCATGAAAGACTAATTTCCTTATAATGCCAGACATTTTGAAGAGAGAACGAATAACATATGCGAATCAGCTTGTTGATTCTCGATACAATGCTTAGAAAGGAGAAACTTCGGCATATGCACCATAACAGCAATAACTTTTAAACAACTACTTAACTTTTGAACTGGTGTAAGTCCTCCAATTGTTGTTTCACAAAATACACTCTCATTGAAGTTTGATTATATCACATTTCACCGTAATCGCTACAATTTCATACAATTCCGAAGTTCCAATAGCGAGTACCACCGGTTTCGCCTGAAGAGTTACACAGTATTCCATTTCGCTCCTAAGCATCTGAATCCAAAAGCTGTGAGACATTGTACTTTGTGATTGTGTGAATTTCTGAAAGACTAATTTTGAGCCCTGTGCGTACTTTTTCAGATGTTTACTTATTTGTGTCGTCTGGGTAATTTGAATGTTTGTTTCATGTGCAGTTGCGTAATGTGCTACTACGGTTGATGTCCGAAGCAAATAGGAGAATGTAGAATCTAGCGAGCGCATTTATCCAGAAACTCAAGTTGGTAGCCGCTGCGATTAAAGATGATATCTGTTATTAGTCGCCGGCTGCGGTGGTCTCGCGGTTCTAGGCGCGCAGTCCGGAACCGTGCGACTGCTACGGTCGCAGGTTCGAATCCTGCCTCGGGCATGGATGTGTGTGATGTCCTTAGGTTAGTTAGGTTTAAGTAGTTCTAAGTTCTAGGGGACTAATGACCACAGCAGTTGACTCCCATAGTGCTCAGAGCCATTTGAACCATTTTTGTTATTAGTCTGACTGTCAACTATGAAACATGTCATCGCCCCTTCAGGCACGGCGTGACATTGGCGGTTCAACGAATGTTGGTGACCGATAGTGCAGTGATTACGTAACACGCATGATCGACTCTCCTTTCAGAGGAGTACAGGGTGATATAAACAGCCGCAGGAAATCGTAGAACTTGGGTAGGATTCGTTATGAATAGGAAGGCATGGTGGAGAATGGGTTACCGTTAAAACTTCAGTGACGAGGTAATTCTCGAGAGCAAACTAGACTAGACAACGACATTTCAGGTATACATGCTGACGTCGCAAACGGTACATGAAGATACAGAGTAAGTGTATGAAGATATTGAACGTGTAATTCGTTCATACGGGGAGATGACAACCTAATAGTCATGACAACTGGAATGCGGTTGTAGGGGAAGAAGTGTAAGAAAGCGTTGCGGGAGAATATGGGCTTGGTAATAGGAATAAGAGAGTAGAAACGATACTTGGATTCTGCATAAATTTTAGCTATTAATAGCGAATACTTTGTTCAAGAATCACAAAAGGAGCAAGTATAGTATGGAAAAGCAGGGAGATAGGGGAAAATTTTAGTTCAATCACATCATGGTAAGGCGGAGGCTTCGAAATCAGATATTGGGTTGTAAGCCGGACGCAGTGGTAGATATAGATTACTCTGCAATTTAATAGTGGTGAAGAGCAGCTGAAGTTCAACAGACTAGTCAGGAAAGATCAATGAGCAAAGAAGTTGAAATACGGAAGTAGTAAGAAAAGAAGAGATGTTCTTGACGTTCTCTGAGACTGTAAATACTACTATCAGGAAAAGTTCAGTAGGTGTTCAGTTAGAGACGAATTGACAACTCTAAAAAGGGCAGTCACAGAAGTCAGAAATAAAAATATAATTACAAAGAAGATAATTGCGATGAAACCATGGGTAACAGAAGAACTACCCGAGTCGATCGATGAAAGAAGGAAGTACAAAAATATAACGGACGTTCGGGAATGCAGGAGTACAAGTCACTTAGGGAAAAATGAGAAGAAATCGAAAAGGAAACGACTGTCGGAAGGACAGTCAGCATGCATAAAAGTTAACTCAGCCTTCGGTGAAATTAAAAGCAAGGGTGGTAACATTAAGACTGCAATGTAGATTACACTGTGAAATGTAGAGGAGAGAGCGGACAGGAAGAGAGAGTACATTGAATGCCTCTGTGAGAGGGAGGCGTCTCTGATGACATGACAGCAGTCGATATGATAGCGATAGGTGATCCAGTACTAGAATCAGAATTTAAAAGAGCTTTAGAATAAGGCAAAAAGGATATCAGAATTTTTAGAACCACTAGCAATAAAACTATTATTCACGTTGTTTGGTAGAGTGTATGATTCTGGAGATAAACCATTTGACTTTCGGAAATACATCATCAATGCAATTCCGAAGACTGCAAGAGGCGAAAAGTGCGAGGTCATCGGACAGTCAGCTTAACAACTGAAGAATCCAAATTCCTGGCAAGAATAATACATAGAAGAATGCAATAGAAAATTGAGAATGTGTTAGAAGACGCACAGTTTGGCTTTAGGAAATACACTCCTGGAAATGGAAAAAAGAACACATTGACACCGGTGTGTCAGACCCAACATACTTGCTCCGGACACTGCGAGAGGGCTGTACAAACAATGATCACACGCACGGCACAGCGGACACACCAGGAACCGCGGTGTTGGCCGTCAAATGGCGCTAGCTGCGCAGCATTTGTGCACCGCCGCCGTCAGTGTCAGCCAGTTTGCTGTGGCATACGGAGCTCCATCGCAGCCTTTAACACTGGTAGCATGCCGCGACAGCGTGGACGTGAACCGTATGTGCAGTTGACGGACTTTGAGCGAGGGCGTATAGTGGGCATGCGGGAGGCCGGGTGGACGTACCGCCGAATTGCTCAACACGTGGGGCGTGAGGTCTCCACAGTACATCGATGTTGTCGCCAATGGTCGGCGGAAGGTGCACGTGCCCGTCGACCTGGGACCGGACCGCAGCGACCCACAGATGCACGCCAAGACCGTAGGATCCTACGCAGTGCCGTAGGGGACCGCACCGCCACTTCCCAGCAAATTAGGGACACTGTTGCTCCTGGGGTATCGGCGAGGACCATTCGCAACCGTCTCCATGAAGCTGGGCTATGGTCCCGCACACCATTAGGCCGTCTTCCGCTCACGCCCGAACATTGTGCAGCCCGCCTCCAGTGGTGTCGCAACAGGTGTGAATAGAGGGACGAATGGACACATGTCGTCTTCAGCGATGAGAGTCGCTTCTGCCTTGGTGCCAATGATGGTCGTATGCGTGTTTGGCGCCGTGCAGGTGAGCGCCACAATCAGGACTGCATACGACCGAGGCACACAGGGCCAACACCTGGCATCATGGTGTGGGGAGCGATCTACACTGGCCGTACACCTCTGGTGATCGTCGAGGGGACAGTGAATAGTGCACGGTACATCCAAACCGTCATCGAACCCATCGTCCTACCATTCCTAGGCCGGAAAGGGAACTCGCTGTTCCAACAGGACAATGCACGTCCGCATGTATCCCGTGCCACCCAACGTGCTCTAGAAGGTGTAAGTTAACTACCCTGGCCAGCAAGATCTCCGGATCTGTCCCCCATTGGGCATGTTTGGGACTGGATGAAGCGTCGTCTCACGCGGTCTGCACGTCCAGCACGAACGCTGGTCCAACTGAGGCGCCAGGTGGAAATGGCATGGCAAGCCGTTCCACAGGACTACATCCAGCATCTCCGCGATCGTCTCCATGGGAGAATAGCAGCCTGCATTGCTGCGAAAGGTGTAGTAGTGCCGACATTGTGCATGCTCTGTTGCCTGTGTCTATGTGCCTGTGGTTCTGTCAGTGTGATCATGTGATGTATCTGACCCCAGGAATGTGTCAATAAAGTTTCCCCTTCCTGGGACAATGAATTCACGGTGTTCTTATTTCTATTTCCAGGAGTGTATATAGGCGCCAGATAGGTAATTCTGATGCTGAGGCTCATACTGGAAGCAAGACTAAAGACAAATCAGTACACGTTCAAAGCATTTGTTGCCGTGCAAAAAGTGTTAGACAGTGTCAAGTGGTTCGATATTCTGAGAAAAATATGGGTAATCTCTAGGTAAAGAAGTGTAACATACAAAATGTACAACAGCCAAGATGGAACAATAACTGTGGGATGCCAACAGCGAAGTTCTCGGATCAAACGGTGTCTAAGACAAGGATGTAATCTTTTGCTCATTCTGCTAAGTCAGTGCATCGAAGAAGGTGTAAGGATGTCAATGATTAGATTGGCTGATGAGATTGCTATCCTCAGTGAAAGTGAAGAGGAATTACGGTATCTGCTGAGTAGAACGAACATTTGAGTACAGAATATGGATTTTCATTGAGAAAAATGACAAAAGTAATAAAACGTACCAGAAATGAGAATAGCTAAAAAACTTAATAGCACGATTGATGATCACGGAGTAGGTGAATTCTGCCACCTAGGCAGCAAAGTTACCCTGACGGAAGGAGCAAGGAGGACATAAAAAACGGCACTGGCAAAAAGGTCTTTTCTGGTCAGAAGAAGTATACTAGTATCAAACACAGGCCTTACTTTGAGGAAGAAATTTCTGAGAATGTACGTTTGGAGCACAGAATTGCATGGCAGTGAAACATGGAACGCGGGAAAACCGGAACAGAAGAGACCCGAAGCATTTGAGGTGTGGTGCCACAGAAAAATGAGGTGGACTGGTAAGGTAAGGGAATAGGAGGTTCTACAGAAAATCAGTGAGGAAATTGATGTATGGTACACTTTGACGTGAAGAAGGGACAGTATGGTAAGACATCTGTTAAGACTTCATCATCTAGCGTCCATGATACTAGATATAGTTATAGAGGATATAAACTGAACAAGAGAACAGAGATCGGAATACATCCAGCAAATAACTGAGGACTTGCTGTTGCTACACTGAGCTGAATAGGTTGGTACAGGAGAGGAAATCTTGGCGAACCACAAACAAGAAAACCAGTTAGAAGATGACTAAAAAAAACACATCTAAACGTTGCTCACCAACTAAGGTGATTCAAATATGACAACAAAGAAGAAGTCGCAAATCATTGTGAGACGACCTGCTAATGCCTCAGGACAGGACAAGTAGTAGGAAGTGTGGAAGGGAGACAGAGTGAGCGGCTGACAGTTACACTCAAAACATAGCACATTATTTCCTTGTTCAAACATTACAGTGCAACTTCTAAGCTTGACTATCGACAGAAAACGTGTGTAATTCTAAAGCGGTTGAAGGCCCATGATATAAATACAACTGCTATAAATATTTTTTTCAGACCGAGGGCTCTAGGCTTTAATATTAAACAGTATTTAAGGCCAAGCGGTGTAAGACTAAATAAGCAAGAATCGAAAATTTTAAAGCGGCTGAAGGCCCATTATTTTAAGAAGAATACAACTACGATACATCATTTTCAACAGGCAGAAGGCCCACAGCTTTATCTTGAAAGAATGTAATACTTTCTAAGTAAGAACCTTAAAACTTAAAGCCGATGAAGCACGATGCTATTAAAAACAATACACTAGAATAAATTTTCAACAGGCAGGAAGCCCACAGCTTTTTCTTTCAAAAGGTATTACTTGATAAGTAAGATCCTTGAAACTTACCCAAAGCTGCTTAAAGCCGATGCTTTATAACAATACAATAAATGTTCAACATGCAGAAGGCCCAATCTTTATCATCAGACAATGTAAGACTTGCCCAATTGAGAAATACTTTTAAAACGGCTCAAGGCCTTTGATTTTAAGAACACAATTACAAACATACAACATCGGCTATGAGCCATTAAAAGTACACAATTAAACGCCAACAAGAAAGGCAGTATAGGCAACGGCGCTCATACTTTTCCAGGAGGCTCGGTCTGCCCTTGAAGTCTTAGGTGAGACAAGAAGTCGGCTAAACTATACTCGATCCGCCGGAACACAACCAAGAGACAGTCAGGGACCCACCGACAAGACGACTTGCTAACCACCGACCAGTATACGACGATTCCAGAGCCAAAACATTAGAGACACAGGCGCCCACAACCAAATATACATTAAGCTGTTCAAAACTACACACTATGCTGGACAGCGACAACAGGTGAGGAAAGGTCACTGCCAGAATTTACATCAGGGACCAGGGCAGGTAACCGAACACTAACGACCACAAGGCAGAAAATTCCCTGGTGCACCTGAATTTCAAATCGACAATAAAGTTAATTCCACTACACGACGGTTAAATCTTCACCAACTCGAACACTCACTGTTGCTCCCAAGAATACCACCAACAGCGAACCACCAACCAATGGGAGAACGTGAACAGACGTGGCTTCGGTAATTAAATCACCACTCAACTTTCATGTCCTGGGTAGGTGAGCCACGAGCCTCGTAGCACTTGGAACAGCTCCGACACTGCATAGAGACCGACAGTGGGCCCGGACGAGCGCGCCGCGGGAGACTTGCATGCAGATCCGCTCCAGCAGACCGATTCCCTGCCAGTACGCCGACAACATTTAAAACAAGTTGTCAGTGGAAATGACACCAACTACACACACAGTTTGACAAACACTTGCACGAAGACTTGAACGACACTAAGCAGTGGCTGTGCAATCACGAAGACAAATCGGGAGCTGATACACACGCACACAGCCAATCCATAAACGATCGGCGAACCAATTCACGTCGTCCAGTAGGACGACCGACCGACGATCCACGAAGACGTCACCGGATCGAGTTATGCGTGGCGGCAACGGTCGGGTGAGCTATGGATATCCAGGCCTCACTGCTGCTCCAACTGGAATGAACTAGTGTCGCGTTCCAACTCCACGACTGGCAGGTCCGAACTTCACTCCTGGCACGCTCCAACTGACTCCACGACAGCTGACAACCGTGAATTAATAGCAGTGCAGCAAAGATAACCCGTAAGGAGTATATCTATAGGCGCTGCTGCTGTCGCTTACTGGCAGACAAAGCTGCAACTCAGTGACAACAGGAACTGAAACAAACATAACGAGGTGGGAGCACTCCAAAAAAACAAGGTGCAAAATAAGAGATGGTACGAGCGCGCGCCACGTACGGCTCACACTGTCAACAGCGAGGATTACTTTTTCTGCTGGGTCGGCTGAGCCAGGTGTTGCTGTGTATCAATGCTCAATTATCATCCAAACTAAAGAATGAAGAATGAACATGAACTAATGCGGCATGTGAAGATTTAAGATCATGACATATGTGTGTAGCACTATCGCAGTAACAGATACAGCCGAATGTGGGTACAAATACTTTACGTGTGACACTTTAATTTCTTTCTGTCGAGTGCACTGTTTCTCCATCTTGTTTTGCTGTTCGTCGTAGCTACGTTGACACTGAAGTTATGTGCCACTTAATTCTGGGTCTTCTTCATACCCTTGTTCCGTCTAGTCTTCTGCAGAACGCTACTCTCGGTATTTTATTCTCAGTCATTCTTGTTGTATGGCCAGCTAAGTTTAACCTTCCCTTCTTTAGAACTTTGTCGATGTTACTAGGTTCGTACAACTCTCTTGTAGCTTTTTTTATTCTCATCTCCCTTTGCTTGCTATTTTCATAAGATACAAGTCCAAAAATTTCCTTAGACATTTTATTTAAATATGAAAAGTTTCTCTTCATCCATCTTTCTAAATATTAATGTTTAACATCTGCACAATGTTACCGCTATAATTGTCAACTGATAATTGCACTTTTTGAAGTTATTACCTAGTTACTTTTTCTTTAAGATTTCGATAAAACTAAAAACAGTTTTCTTAGCAGTTGCTTGATGAAACCTATTTCTATACCCTTTCTGTTGTAATTCTCAAAAGATTCCATAAGTATATGAAGTGGTCAGCTATGTTGAAAGTGAATCCATCTGCAACCATAGGTTCAGAACTTCGGATTTTCTAACTCTCGGCTAGATATTCTCTCACTTCTTCATTAACACGCACTTCAAATGCAGAGGGATACGTCTGCCATCAAGCGAGATCAGAATTGCTGCTGCATGTCTCATTAGTAAGTTTTCTATATTGTAGTACGTATGTAAAATACACTCCTGGAAATGGAAAAAAGAACACATTGACACCGGTGTGTCAGACCCAACATACTTGCTCCGGACACTGCGAGAGGGCTGTACAAGCAATGATCACACGCGCGGCACAGCGGACAAACCAGGAACCGCGGTGTTGGCCGTCGAATGGCGCTAGCTGCGCAGCATTTGTGCACCGCCGCCGTCAGTGTCAGCCAGTTTGCCGTGGCATACGGAGCTCCATCTCAGTCTTTAACACTGGTAGCACGCCGCGACAGCGTGGACGTTAACCGTATGTGCAGTCGACGGACTTTGAGCGAGGGCGTATAGTGGGCATGCGGGAGGCCGGGTGGACGTACCGCCGAATTGCTCAACACGTGGGGCGTGAGGTCTCCACAGTACATCGATGTTGTCGCCAGAAGCCGGCGGAAGGTGCACGTGCCCGTCGACCTGGGACCGGACCGCAGCGACGCACGGATGCACGCCAAGACCATAGGAGCCTACGCAGAGCCGTAGGGGACCGCACCGCCACTTTCCAGCAAATTAGGGACACTGTTGCTCCTGGGGTATCGGCGAGGACCATTCGCAACCGTCTCCATGAAGCTGGGCTACGGTCCCACACACCGTTAGGCCGTCTTCCGCTCACGCCCCAACATCGTGCAGCCCGCCTCCAGTGGTGTCGCGACAGGCGTGAATGGAGAGACGAATGGAGACGTGTCGTCTTCAGCGATGAGAGTCGCTTCTGCCTTGGTGCCAATGATGGTCGTATGCGTGTTTGGCGCCGTGCAGGTGAGCGCCACAATCAGGACTGCATACGACCGAGGCACACAGGGCCAACACCCGGCATCATGGTGTGGGGAGCGATCTCCTACACTGGCCGTACACCTCTGGTGATGGTCGATGGGACACTGAATAGTGCACGGTACATCCATACCGTCATCGAACCCATCGTTCTACCATTCCGAGACCGGCTAGGGAACTTGCTGTTCCAACAGGACAATGCACGTCCGCATATATCCCGTGCCACCCAACGTGCTCTAGAGGGTGTAAGTCAACTACCCTGGCCAGCAAGATCTCCGGATCTTTCCCCCATTGAGCATGTTTGGGACTGGATGAAGCGTCGTCTCACGCGGTCTACACGTCCAGCACGAACGCTGGTCCAACTGAGGCGCCAGGTGGGAATGGCATGGCAAGCCGTTCCATAGGACTACATCCAGCATCTCTACGATCGTCTCCATGGGAGAATAGCAGCCTGCATTGCTGCGAAAGGTGGATATACAGTGTAGTAGTGCCGACATTGTGCATGCTCTGTTGCCTGTGTCTATGTGCCGGTGGTTCTGTCAGTGTGATCATGTGATGTATCTGACCCAGGAATGTGTCAATAAAGTTTCCCCTTCCTGGGACAATGAATTCACGGTGTTCTTCTTTCAATT
Organism: Schistocerca gregaria; assembly: GCF_023897955.1. Classification (NCBI taxonomy): domain Eukaryota; kingdom Metazoa; phylum Arthropoda; class Insecta; order Orthoptera; family Acrididae; genus Schistocerca; species Schistocerca gregaria. The sequence goes on from NC_064921.1 coordinate 643,206,705, forward strand.
TCCAGGAGTGTAGCTGTTCAGCTCTATATCATTAACCAGAGTCCGTGTTGTCATGGTACAATCAAGCATTGTTTCAGCAAATATTGTATTACAATTTTTTGATATAAAATGGCTGGGTGTCGACAGTGATTTAGAGCGGAAATCAAACCACCATTATATTTTAAGACCCACGAAATAAAAACGTCTTTTTTGTTAGTACGAGATTTATATCACATGTCTCTATGCTAATACTGAAAAATAATCGTGAAACATGTAAGATGTGTAAACGTAGTTTCATCAAGCGACGATAACGAAGCAGATCGTTAGCCATTAGTACAAGGCGACATTTCTGTTGGTACGGGAAATGCAACTAATTACATGAAATGCTGTTGTTGTTGTTGTGGTCTTCAGTCCCGAGACTGGTTTGATGCAGCTCTCCATGCTACCCTATCCTGTGCAAGCTTCTTCATCTCCCAGTACCTACTACAACCTACATCCTTCTGTATCTGCTTAGTGTATTCATCTCTTGGTCTCCCTCTACGATTTTTACCCTCCACGCTGCCCTCCAATGCTAAATTTGTGATCCCTTGATGCCTCAGAACATGTCCTACCAACCGGTTCCTTCTTTTCGTCAAGTTGTTGTCAAGTTCTATTCAATACCTCCTAATTAGTTATGTGATCTACCCATCTAATCTTCAGCATTCTTCTGTAGCACCACATTTCGAAAGCTTCTAATCTCTTCCTGTCCAAACTATTTGTCGTGCATGTTTCACTTCCATACATGGCTACACTCCATACGAATGCTTTCAGAAATGACTTCCTGACATTTGAATCTATACTCGATGTTAACAAATTTCTCTTCTTCAGAAACGCTTTCCTTGCCACTGTCAGTCTACATTTTATATCCTCTCTACTTGGACCATCATCAGTTATTTTTCTCCCCAAATAGCAAAACTCCTTTACTACTGTAAGTGTCTCATTTCCTAATTCAATTCCTTCAGCATCACCCGACTTAATTCGACTACATACCATTACCCTCGTTTTGCTTTTGTTGATGTTCATTTTATATCCTCCTTTCAGGACGCTATCCATTCCATTCAACTGATCTTTCAAGTCCTTTGCTGTCTCTGACAGAATTACGATGTCATCGGCAAACCTCAAAGTTTTTATTTCTTCTCCATGGATTTTAATACCTACTCCGATATTTCTTTTGTTTCCTTTACTGCTTTCTCAATATACAGATTGAATAACATTGGGGAGAGGCTACAACCCTGTCTCACACCCTTCCCAACCACTGCTCGCCTTTCATGCCCCTCGATTCTTATAACTGCCATCTGGTTTCTGTACAAACTGTAAATAGCCTTTCGCTTCCTGTATTTTACCTTTGCCACCTTTAGAATTGGAAAGAGTGTATTCCAGTCTAAGTCTGCAAATGCTAGAAATTTAGGTTGTCCTTTCCTTAATCTTTCTTCTAAGATAAGTCGTAAGGTCAGTATTGCCTCAAGCGTCCCAACATTTCTGCGGAATACAAACTGATCTTCCCCGAAGTCGGTTTGTACCAGTTTTTCCACTCGTCTGTAAAGAATTCGTGTTAGTATATTCAGCTGTGACTTATGAAACAGACAGTCCGGTAATTTTCACATCTGTCAACACTTGCTTTCTTTGGAGTTGGAACTATTATTTTCTTCTTGTAGTCTGAAGGTATTTCGCCTGTCTCATACATCTTGCTCACCAGATGTTAGAGTTTTATCAGGACGGGCACTCCCAAGGCCGTCAGTAGTTCTAATGGAATGTTGTCTACTCCTGGGGCCTTGTTTCAACTTAGGTCTTTCAGTGCTCTGTCAAACTCTTCACGCAGTATCGTATCTCCCATTTCATCTTCATCTACAGTCTCTTCCATTTCCATAATATTGTCCTCAAGTACATCGCGCTTGTATAGGCCCTCTATATACTCCTTCCACCTATCTGCTTTCCCTTCTTTGGTTAAAACTGGGTTTCCATCTGAGCTCTTGATATTCATACATGTGGCTCTCTTTCCTCCAAAGGTCTCTTTAATGTTCCTGTAGGCAGTGTCTATCTTACCCCTAGCGAGATAAGCATCTACATCCTTACATTTGTCCTCTAGCCATCCCTGCTTAGCCATTATGCGCTTCCTGTCGATCTCATTTTTGAGACGTTTGTATTCGTTTTGGCCCGCTTCATTTGCTGAGTTTTTTTATATTTTCTTCTTTCATCAATCAAATTCAATATTGCTTCTATACATGTACATTAATACTGAGATGAATCAAAAAGTTTAGTACCACATTTAAGTTTCATCGCTACTTTTCTTTAACTCCAAAACAACAAATCGATAGAATTTAAAACTATCTCATGCGATAATGATCACATTTGAAGTATTTTTTGAATTTGTTTCATGCAGACGAAACACATCGGTCACAATATGACAGATATTTCTCAATAGTGAACAAGGCGAAATGGATCCGTAAATTTGGTCACAATATACATCCTCTGGACATAGTGATCAGTGCTACTTGGTGAGTGCCGTCGACAGAACTTGTCTACTGTCCGCCAGTATAAAACAGAGAAACCCCTCCTGGCTCCTTGTTTCGACATTCAAGCTGAGTTGTTCATACATGTCTCAAAAGGCTGTTCCAGCACACAAATACATTTATCGTTAAAAAAAAGGGAGAGGAATTTTAGAGTGCTGAATATCCGTACTCTCTGCCTGGGACATTCCCTACACATGAAAAAGTCACCCTTCATAACTTAATATAAGCATGGAGTGCTCTGTACTGCCATACACAGATGTTACAAATGCCAGCTCGCAAACCTCGAGATGCACTATTTAAAGTTGTTGTCGCAAGCCAGCCAGAATGGGTACAGTTTATGGTGGTTCCTCGTGCATACAAGTTTGTTGGCGCAACATCTCCTCGTCAGGAATGGGATATAGTCTTACACTTAAACCTTGACAAGGTGATGAACAAATTGCAAATTTTTCTCATACATTTCCCTCTCTTCTGGTAAGGGTAAATAACGATGTGACCATTCGACAGCAGTATTTTCTAATACTGTACTTATCGGATGTTCTTCATAGATGGTCACCAAATTCGACAATAGTTCCAGGAAAGAGAAAGATAAATATTCTAAGCGTATCATTTACAGTGAACGATATACATATTAGCCCGACCAATCACCATCTCCTACTTAACAACATAGTAGAATTTATGCCACTCTCTTCCACGTTGCTTACCAAACGTTATATCATTGGAAGATTACGTTTTTTTCCAGGAACACAGCCAGAAATGAAAAAAAAAACTGTAAGAAACACAGATTACCTTTTCTCAGTCGTAGCCCCAATACACTTATGTAACGACTATTTAATATAAAGTATGTGTGTTAGCATTTTCAGTCGTGATTTTAGCTTCTGAAGCATTTGAGTTCCATCGTTGCGGTCGTGTGCCTGAGATGACAGGATAATGCAGAGCCGGGCGAGAAACTCAGTCGCATCCCTTGGAGGCGAAAGGCAGTCTTCAGTCGCAAAGGACCGCGAAATACTCCGGGGAGCTTGCGTCGCCTCCATAACATGCTATCGGCAAAGAGATCTCCCTCCTGTGATCAACGTTGCAAACCTCTACACAGAGGATCTCGTTAAAGGGAATGGAACTCGTGGCGTCATAAGGAAATTAAATTCTACCAGAGAACTACCCTTAGAGCCACGAAAACCGGAGATCACCAGAAGCTGATGTCCTTGCTCATTTGGACGCTGCAGTTCACCGTCTTTGTGGATTATACTGTAAACGTTTCAGCTGCTGACTTGTATCTGTTCATTTTGCCTCGCATTCATTTCATCCCAGTTGTGATTATTATACTTCGTTAAGGAAATTTCATAACTTTTTTTTGCATCAGTTTTTGCAGTGTGTATATCAGCTTCACAAATACATAGTTCAATGATTACGTTGTCTATTCTTTCTCTTCAAGAGTTTATCGTCTCTCTACTAAGGCTATGATAAGGAAATTTATACATCTCCATCACCTTGTTATAGTGGAATAAGTCTTTGATATCACTAATACAATTTTGCAAAGGGTAGTTGATAGAATGTCAGGCGCAACTATTGAGGAGCATGTGTGACATTGTTTCAGCGTGGTTTAATCGAGTTTTTGTATTTTTAAACTCGTACGAAACGTAAAACCTAGGAGGTGTTTATTCGTTTCACACATTAATGTATTGTTTCTTTTCAGGAAACCATTCCAAATATTACGAGGAAAATTAGAAAATAAATTCGCACCTTCGTGTTTCAATTCGAGTCTGCAACCCCTTAACGAAATTGAAATAAGAAGTATCGGAAGATTAGACACGCCGTAGTCACAACGTGTATTACTTGCGTGGATAATAATATGGTTTTATTTTAACGTCGACTTCAAACATTGATACGATTGATATGGTAAAAGATTGAATGGATTTAGTGTAGGGCAGAGTGTTGTTCTTTGGAACACTTTCCAGACTTTCGCTGCTAATCGGCCCCAGAAACCGAACTATGATACATTTGCTTACTCCATTTTAAAATTATGGCTTTCACTTTGTGTGTGTGGCAGTATTCAACTGAAATTACAGAAAGTTACTCCGGAAAGTGAAGGCTCTTCCAAAAGTGAAAACCTGTTTCATGGTACGATGTGATTACTTCTCTAGGAAGAAATATTCGATTTTAATTTAAAAGCATTGCGATCGAGAAACTCTGCTCAATGTTGTACTTAACCGTCTCTCTGACACATTATTACTCTACTACACACCAAAAAGTCAAATTACGTCAAGCATAAGTGTTATCAAAATCCAAGATCAAGATACATACGCACTGAAATAGACACTATTCAAAGTAATACAAATTTCCATATTCAAGATTGATAAAATTGTTAACACATGAAAAAAATTGATTTCAGTTGAAAGTATCAAATGCTCCATTGTAAAACACCAAGGTATAAGATGGTGTACAACCAACAAACAGTGACTTACCTGAGCACATGTTATATAAACATTTGTAAATATATTTAGAATATGGTTACTATCACATAAAGCAAATTGAAGCATTCCCATAATGATATTTTCACTCTGCAGTGGAGTGTGCGCTGATATGAAACGCTTCCGGACCGAAACTTGTTCTCTGGAACTTTGCCTTCCACAGAAGAGTGCTGTACCACCTGAGCTACCCAACCACGACGCTCGACGCGTCCTCACAGTTTCAACTATGCCAGTAGTTCATTTCTTACCTACCACACCTCATAGAAGCTCGTATGCAAACGTTGCAGGACGGTTCTGCTGTGAGGACGCGCCGTGAGCTGTGCTTGGTTAGCCCAGATGCTAAAGCACTTGCCCGCGAAAGACGAAGGTCACGAGTTCGAGTCTCGGCCCGGCACACAGTTTTAATCTGGCAGACGTTTAAAGCAGAAACTTTGTTTTCCTTAACAGTACGTATGCACACACATAACATGCCGAAAAACATTTAATTAATTAAATTTGCCTTATTTACAAAGCAGGGAAATTTGCAAACAGATATCCAAATACCGAATTCATTCAGCTGACTTCTTTGTTGCCATCAGAAAGTCCTCCGATCTCCAGGAAATGACAGCATTACCCATACACGTGCGATGTGCTAAACAGTTTTTCGTTCTTCACAGCAGTCACAGCTTCTTCATCGTCAGTTGTTCACTGAGTCAGCACAACTTCCACTATTTACCATTATTCTGTCGAACGCTGACTAGACCGTGCGGCACTCTTCAGGATCTTGTGGATGGATGAGATGCCGGACATCTGAAGGTTCTGTGGTAGCACTGTTCTGCCACATTTCTGTTCATCGGTCTGTTATTGTTTCTCCACTGTCCAGCAAAACGTTTTGCAAAATTCGAGCGATGTCAGGTTTTACTAAGTACAAAAGTGCCCTCATGTACAGGGAAATAAAGCTTAACAGCTATTATTGTCATCTCTCGCTTGAGAGCAGATTCTCGGCTCTGAAATTGGGGAGTTATATGCCTGAAAACTGACATCTATAAAGCTGAAGTATTTCTGATTGTTCCTACTGTTATGCACATAGTCTGGTGGAGCTGCATGTAGGCGCGTTTGGTGTGTGGGCTGTTGATGCGAATTGCAGAGCAGTGTTCTGCCACAAGGTACGCGAGTCCACGAGGAGATGTTCTTACTGTAGGAACTGATGTTCCCCTATGCGGTACCACGAAATTTCTGCAAGAAGTTATTTCTTGTCTTCTTCTTGGAGGTAGTGTTCAGCAAGTGCTTTTTAAAGTCTACCGTTCTGTGAAAACTTCCCCGAAGATAACCTGGATTTCTGATATCCCTCAACTCTCTCGCTTCAAATCTACATTTATTTCCTCGTTGTCGAGGTTATTGTTAAGGTAGAACTACTGATTTCTATTTGGGTAGCACTTTTCTGTAGCCTCCTGTTATGAAAGTATTTGTGAACAATTTGTAGATTTTCGGCCACGACAGAATCAGTAGTACTCAGGTTTTTGTAGCTTTAGAAAAACCCCAATCGCTAGCATATCTAAATTTCCAAGGTGTTGCCTGAGGCATTTCGTTATATATAGATGAAACAGAAGATGGGGCTAGCACTCACCATTGTGGAAGGCCATTATTATGTTCACTTACGGAAATCATCTTTTCTCCAATGAGAAGTCGAAAGTTTCTATGGCATAACAGAGTATTCATGAATTTTTCAGTTTTAAGCGATATTTGTGAAAATTTGAATATTACCCCTGACTCCTCACAGTATCTTAAGCTCCTGATAGATCTATAAAGACAGTTGAGATCTTTTGTTTGTTGTGAGATATAGCTTCATTAAAAGATTTCAGTGAGAGAACCTGGTAGGAGCAGTTGCGGTGTGGACGTAATCCTGACTGTTCAGTGATCTTTTGTGATATAGCATTTTACCCACCATAAGAACCTAACTGAAGAATTAACAATATATTCCCAATGGTTTAAAATGTTATAAAGCACTTAAATATGTATAAAGCGAAATAGTTTTAAATGCTGCACAAAAGACCAATTCATGTCTAACAACAACGAAAAAGCTTTAAATATCGAAAGCAACTTATGTGGCTCTCTAGTAATTCTTACCACCATAACGAAGGTAAATCCTGGGAAATATTGTTGAAAGATTGATGCTATTAATGTATCTTACTCCTCTGAAGAAATTAAATTGAAAATGATAGAGATGGTAGATTAGAAACTATAAGGGTAGAACTGTTGTTGGCGTCAAGCCTCCAATTGTAAGGTCCACTGTTGCTTTTGCTACAGAGTCCGCCTTCTTCGAGTGTGCAGATGTACGCCAAATATGAAAAACGTACAAGAAAGTCCTGCTCGTAATGGACGCGGGCAGAAATGGAAAGAAACGACTTTGTTCGGCAAGAACGTAAGAGTTCTCACAAGCAATGTCAGGAAAACGACTGAGTGCTTGTAGGGAACAGCGGAGGAATGTGCTACCCCTCAGTTTAGTAATGGGAAGTCCTGTCACACTATATGTCGTGTTTTCAAGTGTGCCACGTGCTATAAATAAGAAGTCTCATAGCTACTGCTAGAAGGTGCTGTATACGAAGTAAATTGTTCTGACATACCACATTTGCATATTTATTTTCCATTTTAGCTACGCACGTAACATTTAACGGCTCAAGGTACACTTCTGATAGAGTTCCAATCAACATATCCTTTCAACTACGGTAAATAAAACAAAACTGTTTGGAGATATTTTCGAGATGATGGAAAAACATACAATGAAAATGTGACAAGAATGTAACTGAAAATGAGAAGAGCATGATGGTGATGAAACAGTAATTTTGACAAAATACCATATTTTGACAACAGCCCGCAGCGAATTTAATGCCAGAGATGACGTTGTGGGCACTTGAGGCAGTAAGGAATACACATAAGCAGAGCAGAGCCGAATGAGGACTCATCTGAGCGACAATAAGGGCCGCAAAAAATGAAACACACGTAGTCCACCAAACTAACAATACTGCGGTGTGGGCGGTCTACACATGAGAGAGCAGGGGCTCCGACAACGAGAGCACACACAACGTCCGTCTGTAGAAACGATAACCACAACCCCACGAGTAAATTGAACGTGGAACAGGAGGAAAGCAGAGGAAAGGGAATGGAGTAATGACATCACCTGCATCCGGAGTTTATGCAGAATCATTGGCGACACGTGAAATTTGTGCCGGACCGGGACTCGAACCCAAAACTCCTTACCAGGTAGTTGCGTTTAACACAGCTGCGGACTCTACGTGGTGTCTGTTCTTTCGGACATGTCCGAAAGAGCGTATACCACGTTTTCACGACAATGATTTGCCTAGATGGGCAATGAATCCACAACCTTCGGTGCTGATGGACATTTACGTTCGACCGCCTGTGGGAATTTAAATTAGCGAGCATGGAGGACACTGAAGGGAACTGTGGCTAGGTGTGAGTGTGAGTCAACTTGTGGGCGTGCCTAGATAGTCTGCGACAAACACTGCCCGAGTGGCGCAGTGGTTAACCAAACTGCCTAGTAAGCAAGAGATCCCAGGTAAGAGTCCCGGTCCTGTACATATTTTCATTCGTCACCACTAATTCCGCATAATGCTTATATCATTAGTTTCTTCCCTTTCCTGTGACCCCTCTTGACCATTGATTTACCTAATATGTATCAAAGCTACGGTTTCCGCGTGGCGTCCGTCCGAAAGAACAGACACCACACATTCATGTAACATCAGAAGTGTTGCTGTGGAAAATTCAGGATACGACTACTGCGACTCGGGGCACTCACCTCACTGGCGGGCAGTTGCGATGTGCTCCGAGGACGGTGCTACAGTATATACCTATTTGCTTCCGCCATATCATGTGGCCAGTTCATCAAACGGCCAGTACTTAAACCATCACACGGCCCGTATCTGATAGTTGAAGCCAGCTCGTGAACCGGCAAACGCCGCTATTGGAATTGTGAAGATCTGAGACTAGATTTTCTTGGTGGTCCGTAAGACATAGTTGTCAGTGCACCAGGCATTCCAAATTGACTAGTCTTTGCTTGTATTAGCGCAAGTATTAAACAGAGATAGTTATCTTGACTCCTGAAACATTAGTGTTCTTATTCATTAATGCTCCGAATTATGTTGTTGCTACTAAACCTATTGTTTGTTGTCTGCCTGGGTGTGTGTTCTTCTACACCGAGCCTTGTGTGGGCCGTTTCAGCGAGCATCTGCCAAAAGTGGACGGACAGCGAAACGCAAGGATGCTACACTTGTCCACTCTGTCGAGCAACGTCGGCGGCGATTTGTAGCGGGGCAACAGGGTTCATGGCTGGTGCAGGTACAAGTGTTTCGGCGTCCATCGTTCAAGGAACATTGTTGAACTGGGCGCTTCACAGCAGAAGATACCTGTGTTCTCACGTTCACCGATGCCAGCGTCAATTAAGATTTTAGTAGCCCGTGAAACAACGGAAACGTGTCACCTGATCAGATGAATCAAGTTTCCGACTACAGCTGGTCGATAATTGTCTCCAGGTACGTTATTATCCAGGAGAACAGTTTCCTACAACATGCTCCTCCCCACAGGCACACGATGGTGGGAGCAAGGTTGTGTTACCTGTGGTAATAACAGTAGGCATCATGGCAGCTGTGCACTGCGTGTGAGTTTTTACGGCCACTTACATCACTTCACGCTTGACATCTTCTTCGGCATTAACGGTGTATTCCAGAGGAATAGCTATATCGGAAAGACAAAATCGTACAACAGCATTTTGACGAGCATGATTGTAAACTCGCGTTATTGTGTCTGCCACGAAATTATCCTGTTCTGAAGCTGACGGAGCTCATCTGGGATGCTACCAGGTGCCACCACTTCGTCGACAAACGACCGACTCGTAATTGACGGGAACTGCCTGACCTGTGCGACGACATCTTTTGCCAAAACGTCCGCAAACCAACGAAAAACTGTCGAATGCTGCCACGTGCAATAGCTGATGTACTGTGTTTCCAATGTGGACTGGCACGCTATTAAGCAGGCAGCCATAATGTTTCGATTTACCAGCTTGCGTTGGGTAAACACATACCATCAGCTACTCTGATAGACGACATGGTCACAAAGACCGGGAAGGGTATTCTGTGAGTGTTCGGCTACTACTTGTTTTACTGTCAGGGATAACCGTGGCGATACTTGCATTCCGGAAACCATGTCACATGAGTTGTACAAATCTATTCCAACTAAAAGAAAAGGAATGGTGTTAAGACATAATGAAGTTTCAACAAACGTGAACAAAGCTTTATGAAAAGCAATGCATACGAATTTAAAAACCGGGTATTCTTGACGGAGGATGTAAGAGAGAGAGTTACTTGGCGTTTGCGTCGTTTTGCTGAAATCACTGGCTTTGGACCATTATCACTAACAGTCAAAAATAGGCCAAATCAGTAAAATAGAAGATTCTTAAAAACATTTTCTGAGTGCTATTCCCACCAACTACCGTTAGCTGAGTAATAATCACGGGAAGCAGCGTTATGCAGTAAAATATCGAAAATATTTTGGATGTTTGTAAAAGAAGACACTATTCCGAATCTGTAACTATGTTGTAGCCCTTCTACTTTAAATGAAAGTAGTACAGCAAATACTTAAAGGCTGCGTATTAACTTTGTCCCAGTAATCTACATCTTCATCAATACTCGGCAAGCCACATGAAGGGGTGTGGCGGAGGGTATTCTAATACCAGTAACTGAACTCCCTTCCTTGTTACACTCATGAATAACATCTGGGAAGAATTGTTGCCAGTAAAACTCTCTATTAGGTCTAATTTCCCTAATTTTCTCGCCGTGGTCATTTCACGAGATCTACTTGGGAGGAAGTAAGATGCTGTTCGATACTTCTCAGAAAGTTCTGTCGCGAAATTTCAATAATAAACCTCTTCGTAATGCACAACTTGCGGCGGCGCGGTTAATTTCGTCCATTACCTGCCCTTACCTGTGAACTCGTTGCAGCAGATGGCCGGTAGGAAAGCCGAGCACAAACCTACCGTACTGCAACTCCCACAAGGCTGCATGCAATGCAACTATTCTAAGAATCGGAAAAAGGTCATAATTTAGAATGAATGTTGGAAATAATGAAGCTTTGGTACGTTCTGAACCTTGAGATGTACACGTTCAGTGCGAAGCTCGTGTGTTAAGTGGACTTAAGATAGGTAAATGAATTAGTGAAATCAATGTCAAATGAAGTGGAAATTAGAAAATAAATGAAAAACCTAGTTTAGTTTAGAAGAGTTACACACTGGCAAACTGCGGGCATAGCAGCAGTGGCAACGGCTGGCGATTGCAAGTCAGCACGTTCAGGAAAAGTCATCGCGTTCCCCACATAAGCGGAAGCTGACGATTCAGCAGTCAGGGCATCGCCCGACCGGCTCGAATGTTTCTCAGTTGTCACATGTGATCAATGGCCCTCGCTAACATTCCAAGAGCCAATGACAGATGTTAAGAAGGTTCTTCCATTAGCTTTTCAACGTGACACAGGAGGCAATGACCGTGAAGTCGTTCACCTCCAGCGAACTGAAATAAATAAATACGTGAGACGCAGTGGGCCCGACAGCAGTTTTCAGTTCCAGTACAGTTCAGTCGGTGCTGAAGACCGTCAGACATCACACAACATAGGATCCCAACAGGAAATAGCCCCCCCCCCCCCCAGTTTATAGGAAGCCTTACAGAGTTCCGCATCACTTACAGCCAGTACTGAATGAATTCTTAGAACAGCATCTAAAAGATGGAATTATGGAATATTCTGATTCACCTTATAATTCAAATATTGTAATTATTCGAAAGAAGTCTCCTAAAGATACGAAACGATATAGATTTTGTTGTGACCACAGACACCTTAACAAATGAACTATCTCAGATGTTTATCCTCTTCCAAACACTACAGTTACCACTGACAGTCTGGGTAACAGTAAATACTTTTCAACAGTCGATTTAAATAGTGGATATCATCAATTGGAAATTGCACCTGAAGATAGGCATAAGACAGCATGCTCTATCCCTGGAGGCCAGTGGCAATTTAAAAGAATGCCTTTCGGTTTGAAAAACGCACCACCAAATTTTCAAAGATTACTCGATGGAGTATTGCGAGGACTCAAAACTCAGCAATATTTTTTATATCTAGACGATATTATTGTGTTCTCCAAAGACATTAATGAACATGCTGTGCATCAGCATAACGTATTTCAGAGGCTTAGAAAAGCTAAATTAACATTAAAGTTGGAAAAATGTAGTTTTGCGATGACAGAGATTACATACCTAGGGCACGTCATTAGTAAAAAAGGAATTAAAACAGATCCTCGATTAATTTCGGCAGTTTAGGATTTCCCAACACCACAATGCATTAAGGAAGTACAAAGTTTCATTGGCCTCGCATCGTATTACCGAAAATATGTTCAAAATTTTGCTGAAATTGCCCGACCCTTAACCCAATTATTGAAAAAGTGTGCAATGTTTCATTGGTCTGAAGATTGTGAATCAGCATTTCAAACCTTTAAAGATAAGTTAACACACAGTCCAGTATTAGCCTACCCGGATTAAAATAAAGAATTTATTTTATCCTGTGACGCAAGTGGTCATTCAGTAGGAGTTGGTTTGAGTCAGAATATTAATGGCAGAAAGAAATTATTCCACAACGGAGAAAGAATTGTCAAGTGTTATCTATGGCATCAAATACTGTAAATGCTACTTGTATGGTAGGAAATTCAAGGTTATTACAGACCAAGCAGCATTAAAATGGTTGCTTGGGTTAAAGGATCCTTCTAGTCGCCTCACGCGTTGGGCACTACGTCTTTCCGAAATGGATTTCGAAGATATCCACAAACCAGGCAAAAAACACACGAATGCAGATTGCCTAAGTCGGCAAATAGCACTTTTGGAAACAACAGGCCTAAATACTGAGGACTGGAGAAAGGCACAAGATGAGGATACAGAATGCAAAAATTACGCAACACAAAAACAATTTTGCTCTGAAGATGGTGTATTATGCCAGAAGATGGTGTATTATGCCATAAAACAAAACTTAGACCGCAAATTGTTGTTTCCCAACACCTTAGACAAGAAATAATGGCAGAGTCCCGCGATCATATCCTTGCAGGACACAGTGGACAGCGGACAACCGAAAGACTCGTAGCAGAGCGATTTTGGTGGCAAACCAGGAATCAAGATGTTGCACAGTACGTTCGTAATTCCACTGCCTTGAGCACATCGAGCTGAACTTTCTCGTTTAAAAATACCCTTACAGAGACTCCCCGAGGCTTCATAGAACACCTGCTGGTAATACGTATGTTCTTACGATTATAGATCACTTTTCACGCTATCTAGTTATGGTGAGTCTCCCAGATCAGCAAGCAAATACAGTTGCCCAAGCCTTAGATAACAACTGTATACTTAAATTTGACCTACCTGAAGCTATTATTACAGATCAGGGATCTAATTTTATGTCTAAATTAATGAAACAGCTATGCCACTTACTAAAAATATGTAAATTATGCACAATTCCGTTACATCCTCAGTGCAACGCATGCACAGGAAGAATTCATCGGATAATTGGCAAGATGCTTAGTTATTATATTAACGAAGAACATTCTAATTGGGAAACGTAATTCCCAATAATCGTGTCGGTATACAACGCCAAAAGGCATGAAGCAACTGGCATGTCACCTTATGAAGTGGTCTCTATGGAAGAAAAATGCCGTCCCCTTTTGATGTAATCAGGCAGAAAATTGAAAAGTCGGAGAAACAGTAGAACATTTTTCTCGAAGGACGAAGGATGTATGGAAAAAGGTCCAAAAATCTAATACAAAGGCTTTCGAACGACAGGAAAGATTAGGTAATGCCCAACCTAAATATCCAAATTACAAAATCGGTCAGTTTGTGATGCTGTGAACCCCATACATTGCGACAGGAAAAACGAAGAAATTAGGAACAAATTACAGAAGTCCTTATCAAATTATTGCGGTCAATGCTAAACTGCAACTATTGTCCATGAAAGTCGTTTGAAACCTTTTAAGGGCGCTCCAGATGTAATTCCTTCAACAATAGTGTCTGCTTTTCCGAAGGGTGGAGGAAGTGCCCGAAGAGGAAAAAGAGTGGCCACGCCATCACAACATACAGACATGGCAGCATACAATCTTTGACCAAGGGTGCAAATGTTCTAGTTGAATCGTAGTAGACTGTGGATAGTATAAAAATGTAAATATTTAGTTAATGATAATGGTTATTTTTTAAGAAAAGGAAGTTGAACGTAGAAACATGAAGATCTAGTACTTAACAATACATTCCTTCTTTCCTTGGTTTTTGTTTTTACTAGCATTTCCTTCACAAAACCTATCCTACCTCAATGACTCCCTTAACAGTACCCTTATAACGTCATTAGATATGTTCATAAATTCCCAGCAAGGTAAAATTGATGCCAATGTTATGATGCAACATGTCTTAAAGTTAAAAAGTGAACACAAAACTAAAATTATAATGCTAGGAACGGGTATATACCTTTGTGATGGTGTTTCTGCTTTGTACACTTTTCTTTTATTTAAGACGAAAAAATAAGCCAAAGAATAATATGCCACTTCATAAAATCCCTGTTAACTGGATACCACACTCTTCACTGGTATACTTCGTTGGTTACTTTTGAGCATTAGTGTATTAATTTTGTTTACTGTACTTCAGTCTTTATTAACCAGTCTCATGTTAAAATAAACAATACTGTAGAATAGATATTCTTGCATTAATACAGGATACATTAAACAGGTGTTGCTACGTAATTTTCTAAGTGAAAAATCTACACTCCTGGAAATTGAAATAAGAACACCGTGAATTCATTGTCCCAGGAAGGGCAAACTTTATTGACACATTCCTGGGGTCAGATACATCACATGATCACACTGACAGAACCACAGGCACATAGACACAGGCAACAGAGCATGCACAATGTCGGCACTAGTACGTGTATATCCACCTTTCGCAGCAATTCAGGCTGCTATTCTCCCATGGAGACGATCGTAGAGATGCTGGATGTAGTCCTGTGGAACGGCTTGCCATGCCATTTCCACCTGGCGCCTCAGTTGGACCAGCGTTCGTGCTGGACGTGCAGACCGCGTGAGACGACGCTTCATCCAGTCCCAAACATGCTCAATGGGGGACAGATCCGGAGATCTTGCTGGCCAGGGTAGTTAACTTACACCTTCTAGAGCACGTTGGGTGGCACAGGATACATGCGGACGTGCATTGTCCTGTTGGAACAGCAAGTTCCCTTGCCGGTCTAGGAATGGTAGAACGATGGGTTAGATGACGGTTTGGATGTACCGTGCACTATTCAGTGTCCCCTCGACGATCACCAGAGGTGTACGGCCAGTGTAGGAGATCGCTCCCCACACCATGATGCCGGGTGTTGGCCCTGTGTGCCTCGGTCGTATGCAGTCCTGATTGTGGCGCTTACCTGCACGGCGCCAAACACGCATACGACCATCATTGGCACCAAGGCAGAAGCGACTCTCATCGCTGAAGACGACACGTCTCCATTCGTCCCTCCATTCACGTCCACGCTGTCGCGGCATGCTACTAGTGTTAAAGACTGCGATGGAGCTCCGTATGCCACGGCAAACTGGCTGACACTGACGGCGGCGGTGCACAAATGCTGCGCAGCTAGCGCCATTCGATGGCCAACACCGCGGTTCCTGGTGTGTCCGCTGTGCCGTGCGTGTGATCATTGCTTGTACAGCCCTCTCGCAGTGTCCGGAGCAAGTATGGTGGGTCTGACACATCGGTGTCAATGTGTTATTTTTTCCATTTCCAGGAGTGTATTTTTGTTTATTCACTATCATCAAGATTTGTTACATTTATTATAACGATTTATGTGTGAACTTTGTGATTAATGAGTGTACAGTGCTTTGGTAAAGTGATAAAGTATTTTTAACATACTTAATGTGAAGCGTTTGTAATCGTCTAAGTCGAGAGTTTTCATTGCTTGTGTTAGTGCTTTTGCCGTGTGAAGAGTGGAGGAATGTCGAGCGGTGAATTCCAGGGCGAATTTCTCCGAAGAGTGGAGGAATATAGAGTGGTACTTAAAATAGGCAAATAAATTAGTGAAATCAATATGAATTGAAGTAGAAATTAGAAAATAAATGAAAAACTTAGTTTAGTTCAGAAGAGTTACACACTAGCAAACAGTGGGCACAGCAGCAGTGGCAGTGGCCGGTGTTTGCAAGTCAGCACGTTCAGGATAGGCCATTGCCCTCCCCATATAAGCAAAAGCTGTTGATTCAGCCGTCAGGGCATCGCCCGACCGGCTCACGCCTTTCTCAATTGTCACATGTGACCAAAGGCCCTCGCCTATGTTCCAAGAGCCAATGACAGACGTTACGAAGATTCTACGAGAAGCTTTTCAACTTGGCAGAAGAGGCAATGACCGTGAAGTCATTCACCTCCAGTGAACTGAAGTAAATAAATACGCAAGACGCAGTGGGCCTGACAGTGGTTTTCAGTTCCAGTACAGTTCAGTTGGTGCTGAAGACCGTCATGCAGGAAGAGACTACATCGTACACAGAAGCACGAAGTCCGCCGCTATAATGGAATAGCAAGCAGCAGCCTCGCCGCCAGAAGACAGAAGTTAGAATGTATTTGAAGACTGATTTTTACGTACCTGGGTGACTCTTGAGGACGGGAAGGACACGGCCTCACATAAACAGTCACCTGTGAGCTGGTGATGAAGATCTGATAACAGAAGACTGGCAAGCCGGAGTCCGTTGTTCGAGTCTGGGACACTGGCCTTCCCCCGCCGCGCCGCTCCGCTGGCCGACACACCACAGTGACACGCAGCCGCCTAGAGAAGAAAAACACGGGGACATCACATCCAAAGTATCACAATCCTATTCATGACTTGGTTCTTAATAATCAAACGGGCCACCTCACGATGCGTCAACTGGGCTAAACAGCGACACGAGATACACACCGCCAACTGGACGAAACAGCGACACGAGATACACACCGCCAACTGGGCGATACAGCGACACGAGATACACACCGCCAACTGGGCGATACAGCGACACGAGATACACACCACCAACTGGGCGATACAGCGACACGAGATACACACCGCCAACTGGGCGAAACAGCGACACGAGATACACACCACCAACTGGGCTAAACAGCGACACGAGATACACACCGCCAACTGGACGAAACAGCGACACGAGATACACACCGCCAACTGGGCGATACAGCGACACGAGATACACACCGCCAACTGGGCGATACAGCGACACAAGATACACACCACCAACTGGGCGAAAGAGCGACACGAGATACACACCGCCAACTGGGCGAAACAGCGACACGAGATACACACCGCCAACTGGGCGATACAGCGACACGAGATACACACCACCAACTGGGCGAAAGAGCGACACGAGATACACACCACCAACTGGGCGAAACAGCGACACGAGATACACACCACCAACTGGGCTAAACAGCGACACGAGATACACACCGCCAACTGGACGAAACAGCGACACGAGATACACACTGCCAACTGGGCGATACAGCGACACGAGATACACACCACCAACTGGGCTAAACAGCGACACGAGATACACACCGCCAACTGGGCGAAACAGCGACACGAGATACACACCGCCAACTGGGCGAAACAGCGACACGAGATACACACCACCAACTGGGCGAAAGAGCGACACGAGATACACACCACCAACTGGGCTAAACAGCGACACGAGATACACACCGCCAACTGGGCGAAACAGCGACACGAGATACACACCGCCAACTGGGCGAAACAGCGACACGAGATACACACCACCAACTGGGCGAAAGAGCGACACGAGATACACACCACCAACTGGGCTAAACAGCGACACGAGATACACACCGCCAACTGGGCGAAACAGCGACACGAGATACACACCGCCAACTGGGCGATACAGCGACACGAGATACACACCACCAACTGGGCGAAAGAGCAACACGAGATACACACCACCAACTGGGCGAAAGAGCAACACGAGATACACACCACCAACTGGGCTAAACAGCGACACGAGATACACACCGCCAACTGGGCGAAAGAGCGACACGAGATACACACCACCAACTGGGCGAAAGAGCGACACGAGATACACACCACCAACTGGGCGAAAGAGCGACACGAGATACACACCACCAACTGGGCGAAAGAGCGACACGAGATACACACCACCAACTGGGCGAAAGAGCGACACGAGATACACACCACCAACTGGGCTAAACAGCGACACGAGATACACACCGCCAACTGGGCTAAACAGCGACACGAGATACACACCGCCAACTGGGCGAAAGAGCGACACGAGATACACACCACCAACTGGGCGAAAGAGCGACACGAGATACACACCACCAACTGGGCGAAAGAGCGACACGAGATACACACCACCAACTGGGCTAAACAGCGACACGAGATACACACCGCCAACTGGGCGAAAGAGCGACACGAGATACACACCACCAACTGGGCGAAAGAGCGACACGAGATACACACCACTAACTGGGCGAAAGAGCGACACGAGATACGCAACACCAGGCATAATAAGTCTCCGCCGACCACGCAGCAGAAGGCTTCGCAAACGACACTGCTGCCGCTCTCCCAGCCAGAATAATCCAGTAAGGAAACCATTGTGCAAATCTTTCAATAAAACTTATCTTATGTTAAAATGCTGTTTCCTTCTACCTCATACCCGAGCCGAGGAAGAACCCACGCCGCCCACCTATTGTTAAGAGAGAAAAAGTAATTTATTTAGTGTTTTTCACCCTGACATAATGCTTTAGATTCAAATGCCCCTTGCCGTAACGCTCATCCTGACAATTGACTTGTATCAAAAGAGATTACCCAGTTACATGTGCTAATCTTAACACTGTCATGCACAAACCCTTTCATTCACATTAGCAAGTTTAGGGTAATGTATTTCCAGAAATCTGAACAGCTACTAAGTACGGATTGCTCTTAAACGAAACTGTTCGCCATACTATGTAGTTGATCGGTGTGTAATGTGCTCAAATGTTTAGTCACCAATGTGCTCAATATGCTACGTACATTTATTGTCTTTTATAATACACGATATTACTCAAAAGAAGTCTGTACTTTCTAAAAAACATACCGGAATAAATACGCCTTCTCTTAAAACACTTTTGAAAAATGTAGCACAACCAAAACCGGCGAAGTACAACTTCCTTCGGAGCTTATAGTATATGGCACCGTACCATTGAAAGACTGGGCTCCGACTGCTGTAAGCATTCTCTATCTCCAAGAGAAAAGACACAGACTCCGTTTGGTGACTTTTCTTTAAGGGCAATAAAAAACATTATTCTCCTGCGGTAGGCCGCGCTTTTCATGAATAACTAATCCACAAATAAAACACATTCGAACTATACTTTTTCTCGAAATAAATATTTAAAATTCTGGTATTTTGTTTATACTTTACGTTATTAACTATTTTCATTGGCACTTAAATTAGCTTTCCTTTTTCAATAAACTTACTTAACATATTATGATACAAAATTCCCCGTCGTCTGCATTCACACTGTCTTAAAACTTTCTCATACTATTTCGCGCAGCATTCATCAGTAGAACAATGACCTGCATATTTACTTTGGACAACATTCACGCATCATTCACACTACTAAAAGCATATACAAAACTGTACAAACATAAATAAACAAAAAGCCTACAAGAAATAAGCAGAACAATTCACAAAAGCATTTGGTTCACTCCTAGATGCCTAGACCCTTTCCTTGTTGAGAGCCATTCCTGCCACAAAGTAACAATTCTGATGCGATTGAACCGCTGTATTGACCGTCTAGGCATGGCTGAACTACAGACAACACGAGACTTGTACCTCCTTCCTGGTGGAATTATCGACTGTCGGACCACCTACGTCTAATTATCGCTGCTCTTGCATGGTTATGTACGTCTCTGGGCGAGTTTAGTGGCTTCTCTGAACAGTCAAATGGACTGTGTCTATGATACAATATCCACAGTCATTGTCTATCTTCAGAAATTATGGGAACCGAGGTGATGCAAAACTTTTTTGGCGTATGTATTATGATACGAAAATCCCCGTCGTCTGCATTCACACTGCCTTAAAACTTTGTCACACTAGTTCATACAGCATTCATCAATAGAACAGTGATCTGCATATTTACTTTAGACCTCATCACGCACCATGAACACTACTAAAAGCATATACAAAACTGTAAAAACCTAAATAAACAAAAACCTTCAAGAAATAAACAGAATAATTCAAAAAATCATTCTCTTGACCTGTTTCTTGAATTTCCGAATTCTTAACTACATTGCGCTTTTTTCTGGCTACTGCGCTCCACTACAGCCCTCTAGCAGATGAAAATTGAAACCACGTACTCGACTGAGCCCACTTCAAACCATCTGTCAGTGTGCACGCATGAGTCATTCTCCTCATACAGAGGCTCTAGACAGGAGCGAAATAAGGCGCCGCGTCTCAAATGCCTCTCTTGTAGCGTCCACCGCTGGAGTTCGTTTCTGAATTCTGTAACGGGCTCACTGTGATATCAGCGTTAGATAGCACACTTGTTAAGGGTTGCAGTTATTGATCGCGGTCCGTATTAGTATCATGGACCCGTGGGTCGCGACCAGCGCCCCTAGTGCCGCTCCGCAGCTTGTACCGTGTTTCTAACGAGCTCTCGTCCACTCTTCCTCGGGACGTCAAGTAGTAAAGTAGCATAACCTTAAGCTGATAGGGAGCAACCTGCGTCTCGTGACGCAATGCCCTTCTAAGGACCATGTGTATTCCCTGTATCAGTCTTACATAGCAAGGAACCCAGATGGACGAAAAATACTCAGCAATCGGTCGAATGACAATGAGCCACTTCCTTCGTGGGTGAGCTACATTTTCTTGGATTCTTCCTACGAGCCGGCCGAAGTGGCCGAGAGGTTCTAGGCGCTACAGTCTAGAATCGCGCGATCGTTACGGTCGCAGGTTATAATCCTGCCTCGGGCAAGGATGTGTGTGATGTCGTTAGATTAGTTAGGTTTAACTAGGTCTAAGTTGTAGGGGGTTGATGACCTGAGAAATTAAGTCCCATAGAGCTCAGAGCCATTTGATTTTTGACCGATTTTTTATCTTTCTATGAATCTCATCTGGCAAATTAGGCATCTGCTTTTCCCACTATTTGTTCTACGTCGTCATTCCACTAAAGGTCGTTCTGGATAGTCACACCTAGATATCTTATGGCAGGCAATGTTTCCAGCAGTTTCTCATGAATAATGTAATGGAGCAGTAGTATATATCTTATCCTAAGTACCCGCAGTTATTGATGTTCTCAGTCAATTTTCATAGCCTACACTATTAATAGATCCTCTGTATGTCATTCTGCCATTCGACAGTGTCTCATGACCTTGCTGGTTTCCTATAGGCTGTCACATCAGCTGCCAACAGTCGTATTGAACATCCGACGCTTACTGCTAAATCATTTTCAGACACTGAAACGCTGACGGTCCTATCGCACTTGTGCTACTCCGTAATTTACCTTTAAATCTATCGATTTTGTTCCGTTAAGAGCTACATAATGAGTTCTAGTTGCAAAAAAGTCTTGAATCCAGTCACAAATATAGTCCAATATTCGGTAAGCTTGTATTTTTTTCACTAAACGGCAGTGCGGGACGGGATTCAAATGTCTTTCTGAAGTAAATGAACACAGCACCAACCTGAGCGCCGTTCTCTATAGCGCTACAGATC
This sequence comes from Schistocerca gregaria, assembly GCF_023897955.1. Classification (NCBI taxonomy): domain Eukaryota; kingdom Metazoa; phylum Arthropoda; class Insecta; order Orthoptera; family Acrididae; genus Schistocerca; species Schistocerca gregaria. Next base: position 643,228,499 of record NC_064921.1, read on the forward strand.
TCAGAGCGAGCTGAGTTTCGTGAGATCTGCGCCTGACAAATTCATGTTGATTTTTATACAAGAAATTTTCATTCTTCAAAAACGTCATAATTCTTGAGCGTAAAATGCGTTCCATAATTCTACGAAAGGATGACGTTAAAATTGTATACCTATAATTAAATGCGTCTATCCTACGGCCCATCTTGGAAACGGGGATTTCCTCCGCTTTTGCGAGTGACTTTTATACCCTTCGTTGCTCCAGAGAACTACGATTAGCTGCAGATAGAAGGGAAATAAGGTCTTTCGCATAATCCTTACACAGTCTTACCTGTATCCCAGGTAGTAGTGATGCCTTACCACTACTAAGCTCTTGGTGTTGTGTTTGAGTGTTGCTTTCGGTTATCTCGATATCTGAAATTTCGAGGTTTGTGCAGTGTTAGAAGGGAGCGATCATAGTACGACGTTGAGAGGTTAAAAAATTTCGGATGTTTGAATTCAGTGTTTTGATCTTCTCCCTGTTATGTTAAGTTTTGGTGCCAGTATGGTCACTGAGCGAATGGATGGAAGAATTCGACTGCTTATTGATTTTACGCATGACCAATACCATTTATAATTTTTTGTCAGATCTCTAGACAAAATTTTTCGTTAAAGTCATCAATCGCTTATCTCATTCTTTCCTTACGCTTTATTTTCTCTGCCTTCAGTTTTTGTTTGTTAGCAGGGTTTTTACTTCTCTTGAATCTGAGATGAAGTTCTCTTTGCTCACGTACCAGTATTCTAACATGGATGTTAAACCATGATAGATGTTCCGATCTCTTCCGACCTTGCTTACAACTCTCTATTGGAAATTTGTGGTAAGGTCTCATGGGATCAAACTGTTGAGGTCAGCGACCCCTAAGCTTACACACTACTTAACCTAACTTAAACTTTAAGTAAGCTGTTTAGATTTTCTTATTGGTAACGCCACGTCGTGCTCTGTATGAAAATCACTGGCTGTTCTGTGTGCAGTCTGTGGCTAGTTTGCATTGTTGTCTGCCATTGTAGTGTTGGACAGCTGGAAGGTAACAGCGCGTAACGTTGCGCAGTTGGAGGTGAGCCACCAGCAGTGGTGGATGTGGCGAGAGAAATGGCAGAGTTTTGAAATTTGTAAGACTGGATGTCATGAACTGCTATATATATTATGACTTTTGAACACTATCAAGGTAAATACATTGTTTGTTCTCTATTAAAATCTTTCATTTGCTAACTATGCCTATCAGTAGTTAGTGCCTTCCATAGTTTGAATCTTTTATTTAGCTGGCAGTAGTGGCGTTCGCTGTATTGCAGTAGCTTGAGTACCAAAGATTTTTGTGAGGTAAGTGATTTGAGAAAGGTATAGGTTAATGTTAGTCAGGGCCATTCTTTTGTAGTGATTTATGAAAGTCTGACTGCGTTGCGCTAAAAATGTTGTGTGTCAGTTTAGTGTTGGTCAGAATAGGTAAAGAGCGAAATGTCTGAGTTGCGTTCAGTTCTACTAAGCTGTTTGAAATTCAAATAATGTAAGAGGTTTATCAGCACAGTAATTAATTAATTTTTCTAAGGGGACATTTCATATGTCGACCCTCAGCCGAGAATACCTCACTGGAATCTTCTGATTTTTTCTTCTAGTTTGTGCAATTAGTGCGGCCTTTGTTTATTGCTAGCGCGTAATTGTAGAGAGAATTCTCTTTGTAGTTGCAGTTTTTCATTCTTATACAGTAAAACAGTTATGGCATGCATGTAGGTTTGCACCAAGTATTTCGCAGCTGCGCATGCAATTAACGAGATATCATTTTCAATGCTATGTTAATGTGTATTCTTATTTTGCTCTTCAAATTGTACTTTTCTGTGTTGTCGTGTGAAATATTGGGACAATCATGGCGTGTGAAAAACGTAATACTAGGCTCCAAGGTAAACTGAGAAATGACAGTGAAGACGAAAGCAGTGTGCTCGCGCCACCGTGTAATGAATTAACCTGTTTTCAAAGTAGTAATTTGGTAACTGTGCATAGCTAAATGGAGCGGGCTACAAATAATGGTGTAGGCAGTGAAACAATTTGAACAGGAAAGCATTATCGATCGATCGGTCGGCAACAGTTGCCCCAGGAATCCGAAATGACAGGACAGAATCTTGCAAATACTGTAGATTCAGGTTTGGGGTCCTCACCGTTTTCTCAAATAAGTCAAGACACATTTTCTGCTTGTCAAAATGTGAATGTTGCCGGTGCAACTACACTGCCGAAAAACACTGAGGAAGATGTTTCAGACACCAGTGCATTGTTCTTACAGTTAATGCAACAAATGCGACAAAGGCTACAAAAGTTAGACACAATGGAACAAAATCTTCAAAAGTTAGACACAATGGAACAAAATCTTCTAAAGTTAGACACAATGGAAGAAAATCTTCGAAAGTTAGACACAATGGAACATCGCCAGAGACAAACACAGCAACAGTTAGACGCAATTGAACAAAATCAAAAAGAGTCACAGCAACAGCTTCAAAAATTAGATATCACACTTGAACAGAAACGTGAAGATTTAACTACTGAGTTACATAACATTGAATCGAAATGTCAAAAAGTTTGTAATGACGTAGAAACACAAATTAGTGAGCATTTTTAACCTATTTTTTCGCGGCATGAAAATACATGACAGAATCACGAAGCAGCCAAAAAAGAACTGCAAGCTACTGTTCATGAAAATCACGAGACCTTGCAAGCTAAAACTGACTCAGTTGCATCTACCGATTCGGTTACGCTACTTGCAAAAACTCAGGAAAACTTAAAGGACACAGTAGATACGATTTCAACACAAATGGACACTCTGAAACTTGGTTCAGAAAAACACACTGAGGAAATGTGTTCCCTATCAGAGAAAGTAGCCGAACTTTCGGATCAGTTCACTAACTTCACTGCAAAAGGTAGATGATGATCTGAGTGACACAAGACCTGTAGCCATGATTGACACAAGAGAGTATGAAGAAATTAAGAAATTCAAACAAAATCAGAATCAAATTAATACGCAACACTAAAGAGAAATCCGGGAAGTACGTGATCAGTTGGCACAAGTAATACAAAAATTACATATTTCAGTGGACACTCGCGCTACAACACGAGAAGAGGGACTTAGAAATACGGATAAGCCGCAAAATAATAACAATGGGCATTTCGGAAATTATGAAAGAAATTGGCAAGGTGCCCCGAATTTTGAGATAGAAACGCCGACACGACGTAACAATGACCAAAATGCTACTCGCCGACACGATGATTTTGACTATAAGCTGTTCATTACTACATGTAAATTCAAAACATTTACGAATTCTGGCAACGACATTCATCCACAAGCGTGGCTCAATCAATTCTCTCATTGTTTACCTCCCAACTGGTCGTTAGAGCACAGATTAGAATTTATGTGTGGCTACTTAGACAATGAACCAACCGAAAGAATGCGATCAGTCATTCACGATTGTCACAGTGAAGGAGAATTTTATCATGCCTTCCTCTCATCACACTGGTCTCAAGCTACACAAGACCAAGTAAAACATAGCATCATAATGACGAAACATTTCGAACAATCTGAATTTTCCAGTCTTGTGAAATATTTTGAAGACATGTGGCACAAGAATCAGTACCTGTCAAACCCATACAGCCCTTCAGAACTCATCCGCATTTGCTTAATCAAATTACCTGAACATTTACGACATATTATTTTGGCAGGACGTTGCAAAGACGACATTGAAGCTTTTCAGGAACTCTTACAAGAATTAGAAATTGACACTGACAATCGCGGAACGCGAAAACAGGAACACAACAATTACATGTCACATCCGTCGCAATTGCGCGATGAAAGAAATAATAACTAGACACGACACGGCTATTCTCACAACGCTAATCGTGACCAAAATAGACACCACCTATATGACAACCAATGGCAGAGTAATACTTACAGAGGAAGATCGCATTTCCGTAATAATGAACATGACAGAGATAACAATAGAAACAGACAATATGGGAACCAAAACAATTATTATCAAGGGAGACAGAATAGCAACGGTCCACCACTCACCTACGATTCCGGGAGAAATTCTCCACCACATGACCGACAGACAAGAAACTACGTAAACTACCGACAAAACGACAGACCCGAATTCCATCAGAACTGGCGAGCTTCAAACAGGGCAGGGCCTTCTCGTCAAGGTGAATTTGTAGAAGTTAGGTCTCCTAATCCCAATAATGACGCGCGCGAACAAAGAGACAGACAATGACTCGCACCGGAGGCAGCCACGTGCGCCGGCTGACTCCGCGAAAAATAACATAGACGCTAACCTTGAGAAAAATTTTAGCATTCCTTACCGATGCATACAACATGATAATTACTTTGAAGTTGAAACACTGCTCACTAAGAGGGGTAAAGGATTTCACCACATTTCACATGTAAAACCGTTTCTAGAGAGATAATCTTTTCTTTTAACTTAGTCTTTGCAATAAAATTTTTCACTTCACGCTACTAGTACAATTTGTCAAACTGAGAAACTGGTAACATGAAACAATGTTTTGAAGTTAACTATCCAGTCTAGAACCTAGGGAACATATTTAGACAGTATTCACAAGTGCATTGTTATAGTGAACAGACGACACAGTGTTATTGTGTGTACATTCTTGCTTGTTAGTTGGACGATTACGTAACGACTATAAGGCTTAAATACTTAGAACATATACAGGTACTGCTAATGAGATTTTAATGCAGCATTTTGGTTTACTTGAAAATACATTCTGGATATAAAGTACTTTCTGTGAGATACCAGATGACACAGTGGTTAGTTTATAAGACAGCTACATGATTTTATTACGACGCTACTAATGAGTGACAATTTACAATGTTGCTTTTGCGGTGTTTCTGTTTTATATCTGCAGAGTTTTCTGAATTATTCTGGAAAGTAAAACATGCTTTAGTAGTAACTTTTGTAGAATAGCTACAATGAGACAGCCTTTTCTGTAGCACAACAATACGTTACAGCACAGTACTTTCTTCATCATGGCAGTAAGCGTAATAACTAAGTATCTAACTGCAAAGCCTCTCACTTTTGTTTATCATGAGGTAAGTACATTCACTTTTGCAGAACTTAGCTTTCGGAGGACGATAACTACGACTCTTCCACTGAGATTATCTTACAACAAGACGCACAGTTTAGCGCTACAGTACACGTATCTGAGTGATTAATTTTGTACTTAAAACATTTATTTTTAAAGATATTAGAAGTACAATGATACAAAGAAAGTTGTCCATGATACATTTCATTCCATCGCTATAATCTGTAACACCTGAGGGTATTATTACATTAATCCTCAGGGGGGTGTACGCTTACTTTGTGTACCATGTGTGATGTGTGTGGCGAGCACAAGGAGCCCTAGCTAATATGGTATTTGCTTAAACAACTTCACAAATCGGTACCATATTTCTCTAACACCGAGTTACACAGCTATCTGATCATTTAACTGAGAGAGACAAATATTTATTTTACTACATAAGTGACAGATGTTTACGTAATTACGAAGTTGGATAACTTCACACTTATGAAATTGTATTTTACCTGTACTTTGGGAAATGTTCATATTTTTTTCGGAACCATTGTGTTACTATGAGAGCTTTGAATGATGTACATGGTAAGAGATAATGAGTTTTAAAGTACGTTTGAGGTAGATGACACTATTGAAATGAGCAGAGAATTTTTTTAGGTTTAGAAATTATTGGAGGAAGCTACAACGTTTTTGAGAATTGACTGAGATGTTGTGATATTATTATGACGACGATGTGTATTATGCTGTTGAGGTATGTTTATGACCATTAAGATGATGCTACCGTATATGAGGAATTTGATTATGCTATGTACTTCTTATGATGAAATATTGAAGAAGTGTCGATGAATATGTATATGTATAATACGGTAAGGAATAATGAGTAGTGGTTAGGGACTCTGACTTGCGAAGAAGGATGTTGGAACCCAAGAATCGTACTTTGAGAGTTATGAAATGTGTGTATATGTGTGAATGTATCACAATGCCGCCGAAATTTTTTTGGACACTGTTATATTTACAGGACTGTATTTCTACAGATTTGCAACGGAAATCCTCGACCTGTGAAATTTTTATATGAGACTGTCACTGTAGTGCAAACTGGTGTCGTAAATATTTCGGTAATAATGATAAGTGACCAGCTTCATGTAATGCGTCGTGAGCACCCACCTGCATGACAGTCTTCTGGAAAAAAGCCATTAGTGTGTGCCTTTCAGAGGCACAGATGGAGAAAAAAGAAAGAATCCATTATCCTCGCTATTGACATTCCTTTGTAGAAAGCATCGCAAATACGACACGATCAAACTTGAAAACATATGATTACACTGTTGAGCTCTTAATTTATGATATTTGCTAAAATGTCTAATGAAATGATGAGAAACACTTTACATCTATTGTCTTTCTAGCGGAGAGATTGCTCAATTTGTTGAATATCTAGTTTCTAGATCCACTGCAGCCTTGGTTAAAATAAAATTTATTAGAGGTACTAATATAAATATTTTCTGCCTACAGATCCAGTAAATATTAACTTTATGATGTACTTAAAAAAAACGAAGCAACACAAAAGTCATTTCCCTTCACAGGAATTGCATACAGAATATTCTTTCCAAGTACTTGGTAATGTTTTAGAGTAAGTTGTTGTGGTGCACCACTTTAATTACGTAGACATGAAGATGTGAATAGTCGTTTCCCTTATCTTCATTGTTGTCTTTAATGTAATGTTTTTTCTGCTTGAGCTTTGATATGTTTAGGTATAAGTAATAGCATTTGCTGCTGTTGCTGTTTGCCAGGCATAGTGTTACTGAATTTGAATTTGTATTCCTCAGTTAAGTCAGTTTTACTACTGATTTATTTTTCTTGTATGCTGCTCATTGCCTTATATTAGTTGTAATATTGCAGCTTGCGCTCACAATTTCAATTTTTTCCATTGCTGTTTGTATTAATTGTTTTGTGCTGCTGCACAGCCTCATCCCTTAGTTTAGCCACTCAGCTCAGTAGATTTAAGTTAGTTTAAGAAAGGGTAGGATATATAAGACAACGAGTTGTAATGAATTGGAAAAAATACATTGAGAAGCTATAAGAAAATGGTTTGGCCAAAAAAGTATTTAGAAAGAGGATAAAGAACCAAAAAATAGGGTATAGAGACAACAGGTTTAGGTAGGGTTTTTTTAGAAATAAATGATGAGGTAAGATAATGGAAAATAAATAATGAGGTAAGAAATATGTGAACATATAAATACAGAAAGCATGCTTGGATAGGATTTCTTTGGTTAAAACAAATGTTGAAATAAGACGAAAGATCTGTGGAATGATATTTTGGGTTGGACTGCAGTACCAAATGTTACACTGAAAACAAACCCTGCCTGTTCCTCTTGTGTTAATCTGCTATGTGTTTGTGAACTCTTGTATATTTGTGTTTTTCCTGTCTTTATGTGTTTAGCTGATATGAGTTATGTTGAGAAACTTTTCTAATAATATGTTATTTTCCTTGTAAAGATGGTTAGATATTATCTATTTTGTTTTCTTTTAATGCTCATGTGTGAAGTTGCTGTTTCAAAAGTTATTCTGATTTTTTATGTATTTACTTATCTCATAATTCCTGTAACCCTAATGTATATGTTTATTTCTATTATTCTGTAAAGCCTGTACTACTACAAATGTTATTTGTGTTATTATGTTTTTAATGATGTATTTTGTACCATTGTTTTTGTATTTGTGTGTTATAAAATTGTAATTGACACCAGTTCATCAAATTAAGTAATTTGTAAGCTATATTTCACTGGACAGGTTTCTGTTTGTCATAGTATATGAACAATATGTGAAACGTAGGGACTGATAGTGTTTGTACTTGTGTTAATAATTCAGAAAGAGCCTGGATAACAGCATTGCTGGTTCTAAGGACCTTTCAAAAAAAATTTTGTGAGTGCATAAGTGGTGGTTCATGGACTTGCTATATTGTCCACAACACTCTTCGATGGTGATTGTGCGCCTGCACAGTCGCAGCAGCTGGCTGCTGGCCATCTCTACAAGCATTGCACTGGGTCTGCACCTTTGATGACTCACCAATACCATACTCTCTACCAGGACTACAGTGGGTCTGCTCTTTGATGACCTACCTACCAATATTCTTCAAAACTTCGACTGACTCTGCTGTGGGTTTGCTCTGTTGTGGCCCATTACCTGTCTGCATGTCAAGAGTTAGCACTGTCTTTCCGTTGGAAGGACAACACAACTTCTTCAAGACTGCATGGAAATCCACTACTTCCGTGTGCATTTTCTTTTACTGCTCAGACTTTGAGAAAAAAATACACTGCAATTTTGATGTGATGAATGATCAGGACTGTCTTTGTGGACTGTGAGAAAATTTTTGCTTTTGACCAACATTGTATCAATAAGTGTGTGCATTTGATTTCTTTGTTATTGTAATTATGAAAAAAATTTTCAAATCTGTATTGGCCACTGCCCAAAACAATTTGTAAATTGTTTTGTGGGGAGCATGGGGGCTATGTAAGTAGGCTGTTTAGGTTTTCTTATTGATAACGCCACATAGCGCTCTGTATGAAAATCACGGGCTATGCTGTGTGCAGTCTGTGGCTAGTTTGCATTGTTGTCTGCCATTGTAGTGTTCGGCAGCTGGATGGTAACAGCGCATAGCGTTGCGCAGTTATAGGTGAGCCGCCAGCAGTGGTGGATGTGGCGAGAGAAATGGCAGAGTTTTGAAATTTGTAAGACTGGATGTCATGAACTGCTGTATATATTATGACTTTTGAACATGAAGGTAAATACATTGTTTGTTCTCAATTAAAATCTTTCATTTGCTAACTATGCCTATCAGTAGTTAGTGCCTTCCATAGTTTGAATCCTTTATTTAGCTGGCAGTAGTGGCGTTCGCTGTATTGCAGTAGCTTGAGTACCGAAGATTTTTGTGAGGTAAGTGATTTGTGAAAGGTATAGGTTAATGTTAGTCAGGGCCATTCTTTTGTAGGGATTTTTGAAAGTCAGATTGCGTTGCGCTAAAAATGTTGTATGTCAGTCTAGTGTTGATCAGAATAGGTAAAGAGCGAAATGTCTTGAGTGCGTTCAATTCTGCTCAGCTGTTTGAAATTCAAATAATGTATGAGGTTTATCAGCACAGTAACGAAATAATTTTTCTAAGGGGACGTTTCATAAAACTTACGCTAAGGACGACACACACACACACATGCCCGAGGGAGGACTCGAACCTCCGACGGGGGGAGCAGCGAGGATCAGTGACATGACGCCCTAAACCACACGGCTACGCCGAGCGGCAGAACGTTCTTATCAAAGGCGCAGTGCAAGGAGCTTTTGACTTTTTTTCCATTTGAGTTCCACATCATCGTCATCAGTACTGAATATTAGGTGATGACTGCTCAGCTACTCTGCAGCTTTTATCCTACAACTTTTGCTAAGGAAAAATATTGTCCTGCCTTTCTTTCCGTTATTTGTAATACCTATCGCCATAGTTGCTGTCACAGACTTGTCATATTGATGCTTTTCTCTACGTTAAGTTCAGATCTATTTGTTGCACAGGAGGACAAAAAAGTTACCTTGTCTATCTTGTTCTTTACGTTACTGCCCGAAGTAATTTTCGGACAAGGCATTCAGGATAATGTGACATGAATGCCTGCCTCCGGTACCAAATTTGATTTAAATACTCTCCTAATACTTATCTGGCTTGTTGAAGTTACAACGACATGATCAGGAATGTTATTAATGATATTCTGCAAGTTTTCTCTGAAACGCCCGAACAGGACAACTGCTCCAGGCGACCTATAAAAGCATTCGATTACCATTTATGACCGACCTTTGGTGCTTAACATCACCCAAATTAATTCACATTCGAGATATAAACGAGTTCTTTGCTGCAGTGTCTGGCCGCCGCTATTGGCGACTAACCTATGCTTGTGGTTAATATTCTAATCCGACCGACGATTTCGTTGCTGTTCACATCAGATCTCATTAGCTTTCTGTTCCTACTACTATTTGCCATTATAATCTTCAATAAACGACACTAATCCTGGACCTTTCTTTGGACGTTCCTGCAGTTTCCCGATATTAAAATAGCCTTTCCGAGATCTCATTAGCTTTCTGTTCCTACAACTATTTGCCATTATAATCTTCAATAAGCGACACTAATCCTGGACCTTTCTTTGGACGTTGCTGCAGTTTCCCGATATTAAAATAGCCTTTCCGATATCCACCTCTCAAGGACGAGCATTCGCAGAGAACACAGTCACTGACTTATCTTCTATTTTGGCCTGCATTTCGCCCCTGATCCTGGTGGTAAGGGAGAGGCGGGGGGGGGGGGGGGGGGTGGATGCGGGGGTCTTCTAACCTAAAAACATCAATGTGTACGTTCGGGTTATACGTACTCCGCTATCCCAGTAACAGCTTCTGGCGTGTTGTGCGCGCCTCACCTACAAGTCTGCACACAGTAGAGGAGGTCGAGAAATTTGCATGTGATACCGTCGCAGGATAGTCTGCGCCTCAAGTTTAGAGTTTTCACTGCACTCCTAACCATAGTATCACGAAGGACTCTGGGTGTGATGCTACAAATAGTGTGCTTATCATTCATCCCGCGCGTGATAGTCGTCAGAAGGAACAGAGGATGGCGTCAAAACTCAAGCGGCAGGCGTCATTCATGGCGACCACTGGACCAACGGCAGAGGCATCCTGTGCGGCCTCAGAGGTATTACCAACGTTGGGTACCACCTCAAACATGGCCTAAGAACAATGCCGTTCTGCCAGTTCCCTCTTTTGCGCCTACCGGAGTGGCCGAGCGGTTCTAGGCGCTACAGTCAGGAACCGCGCGACCGCTGCGGTCGCAGGTTCGATTCCTGCATCGGGCATGGATGTGTGTGATGTCCTTAGTTTAGTTAAGTTTATGTAGTTCTATGTTCTAGGGGACTATGACCTCAGAAGTTAAGTCCCACAGTGCTCAGAGCCATTTGATACCTTTTGAACCCTCTTTTGCCTTCCTCCCAGTGGCACGCAAACCTACCACTGCCCACCAAAGGAGTCGCAAGTCGTGCAGTCCGACGTCTCTGTAGCTCTGAGCAATAGCTTGTTACCTGTGGCCACTTGCGGCTTCCTGCTGTTTATGGACAGCATCAATATCTCCTTGTGTCGGCTCACAATAAGCAGAGTTCCTGTCCCTATCTTACTATGTAAACTGAATAAGATTTCAGAAAATACAAACAAAGCTGTCACGAGTTACTGAGAAACTACAGCCACCTCCCTATCCTCCCACAAAACAATATACAATGTGACTGTAGCATTACTGATGTTGGAATGCACGCAAAATGCAAACGAAAAGAATAAAAGAATAGTAAAATCTACTCTGGGATTGTAGCTCACTGAAAACAAGTGGACAGCACACAGGCAGACAACGAACTTTGGGTATCAATTAGTTGCTCTGGAATATACACAATATCAGTCTGTGGCCCTACAGGCTGCATAAAACTATACTATTAAAACTATGATACGCTCAAAAATGTAAACAAGTAAACAAAACTAGCTTTGGTCTCTTATACACGACACTGAAAGTTATACAAATAATCGTTGTTACAGAATTAAAGGCTCTCACTTGTAAATCAATGTTGGTTCACTATTCACAGGTGGACAGCCCACATACAGACAATGAACTGCACTAGATATTCTCTACAAGTTTCACCAATAGCAGAGAACCACTTTTAATGACAATGAAGCAAGGCAAAAAGCAGAAATTAGAAATGGATAATACACAAATCACTGATTTCCGTTCCTGGACGAAATTACAGGAAGGGTGAAGAGTATGAATTTCTCGTTTGTCTGGGATTTGTAAATTGGTTGAAAGCTTTTGAAACGGTTGCAACGAGACTGTGCCAACAGTTCTACGAAAACAAAATACTGATTAAACCTGCATTTTTATACTGAAAAATATACACTGAAGTGCCAAAGAAACTCGTACAGGTATGCGTATTGAAATATAGAGATAAGTAAACAGGCAGAATACGGCCTGCGGTCGGTAACGCATATATAAGACAACAAGAGTCTGGCGCAGTTGTTATATCGGTTACTGCTGCTTAAATTGCAGATTGTCAAGATTTAAGTGAGTTTGAACGCGTTGTTATAGTCGGCGCACGAGCGATGGGACCATCATCATCGAGGTAGCGATGCAGATTTTCCCGTACGACCATTTATTCTCGAGTGCACCGTAAATATCAAATCTCCGACATTGCTCCCGGCAGAAAAAAGATACTTCAAGAACGGTACCAACGACGATTGAAGAGACTCATTCAACGAGACGGAAGAGCAGCCCTTCCGCAAATTCCTGCAGATTTCAGTCCTGACCTATCAACAAGTGTCAGCGTTCGAACCATTCAACGACACATGATCGATATGAGCTTTCTGAGCCGACGGCCTACTCGTGTATCCTTGGTGACTACACAACACAATGCTTCACGCCTCGCCTGGCCCCTTCAACCCCGACATTGGACTGTTGATGAATGGAAACATATTGCCTGGTCGGACGAGTCTCGTTTCAGATTCATCGAGCGGATGGACGTGTGCAGGTATGGACACAGCCTAATGAATCCAAGGACCGGGAATGCGACACCACACACCTCCAGAATTGCTGCCGAGTGCCTCCAAGAACATTCTTCTCTGTTTAAACACTTCCACTGTTCACCAAACTCCCCATACATAAACATTCTTGAGCATATCTGGGATTCCTTGTGACGGGTGTTCAGAAGACATCTCCACCCCGTCATGCTCGTAGGATTTATGGGCAGCCCTGCAAGATTCGTGGTGTCAGTTCGCTCCAGCACTACTTCAGACATGAGTCGAGTCCATGGCACGTCGTGTTGCGGCACCTCTGCGTGCTTGCGGGTGCTCTACACGATGTTGGGCGGGTGTACCAATTTCTTTCACTCTTCAATGTTTACATCAAAGTAACACCTTTCAGCTGACTGCATCAAGAGTGTGAGAAATGTAGAAGTGAAAGAAGAGTCACGTACAGCGATTCATTATCAGCGAGACCGTTCTCAGCAGATCAAGAAAAAAAAAGCCATGTAGTATCAGCAGCGGAAAGGAGGGATGTCACTGTGAAATATATAATAAAAACCTGAATATAATTTTTAACATAAAAGTAATAACGTATAGCCGACAAAGCGAAAAGAAAAAAGTACACGCTAACAATGATGACATTGCACCAGCCGAGGAGCTTTTCCTTTCTGAAGATATGAAGAAAGCAGTTGGCCGAACAGGGAAAAACAGCGAAAAGTAAGAATAGCTTTGATGTATTTTGGTAAATAAATAGGGTTTTCAAAACTAATTTCCCTATGTGCCTCAAAAGGAATACAAAAGTAATGGTTAAAGTAGGTCCAATACAAAAATGCATTGTGAGTATTGTTACGAGAGAAAACAGGTGTGGCACAGAACAGACTGCGGTTGAAGATGCAAACTGTGACTGTAATAAACAGGGAACAGAAAGCGGCTATGAATCTAGCCACGAGATTGCATGCTGATTAAAATGATATCGTTATGACGAGATAATGAAAACTGCATAAAAACATTCGAAAAAGTGGATTCACGCAAAGTTATGGAAATGAAATCTGTAATGCCTGGAAGCGTCTACAGCAGTCCGTACCGCCCACTGGTGGACGTTGCTGACCTCATGGTGGTCGGTAGATGGTAAGTATTGTAAAAGTTTTCATGTAATTTTGACATGAAATAATTTTGACATGAAGTATTTGGTATTAGCTGCAATCTATACATTTTATAATGTTAAATTTCACCGCTTATCTGGAACCGGTGGGCGGCTGGAAATTTTTATTACTGAAAGACATAAAAAGGTGGGCGGTTGGTATAAAAAGTTGACTCTCTATGATCTAGAGGAAGCTTTTATTCATTAGTAGATGTCAAATGGCTACTGATTTTAAATACTGGTTTGCACTTCTCGTTTAGGACATTAAAAACCTCCGTTTTTACTACCCAAATAGTGCATTTAATCTTTCTGTTCCTGGTTACAAATTATCCCATAATTTACGTCCAGTTTCTCCTCTTGTAGGTAACATTCTTTCCTCATTCGTAGTATCTGCTCACTTCATATCCAAATAAGAATAACAGAACTTTAAGAAAGATTCGAGGAAATGTGTTGTTAAATTAAGACTACAATGTCTGCTCAACCTAGAAAGGCTCGTTTATGTTGGTACTGAGTTCAGAACAAAAATATCAATCTTTATGATGTAATATAATGTATATTTGGAGGACACAATTAGGTACATCCATTATTTTGTGAAATTTGTTATATGTGATTTATTTAAGCTTTTGACCCTGGGTTTCATCCTAATGTACAACAAACTAAATTGAATGTATGGAGACTAACATATTTACCATATTTACAGCACTAAATAAAGGCAGTATAGTTTGATCTTGTTGTATTATTGTGAACTATTGCTGAGGTCTAATAAACCTAACAGGACTAAGATTGTAAAATAAACTTCATAACTTAATGTTGGTTTATATTAGTTTTAATTTTATTTAAAACACAAATACGACAATCCCTCTACTGAAAACCTCCACACATGGCACTCAGGCATGAACGTTCATTACCAGAGTTTAAGAAACTATACACAAAAATATTACATATTGATAGCTGGAACGGTGAATTTAAAACTAATTTTATTTGCATTTACTTTTTGACACAACAGGCAGTGTTTCAAAACCCGCATGTATTTTTGCTATTGCTGGTTAAAGTTACTCAAGTTGCATTTCATTTGTCCCCTTGAAAAAATATAAATGGCAGTCGAAAGAATATGCTAGACATAAATTGCCCTTTCAACGGATGGTCATTAACTGTCGTTTACCACTACATCTGTGTCCACCAACCATGTGCGCTACCCACCTTCGTCCAGTACTTAGGGATTGCTTCTCCTTCCCGAGACCTCTTACTCGAAGGTTTTAAATATCCTCACAGCAAAGAAATTAGACTTATATATTTTAAATTTTTATCGCTACTACAGACATGATACTCTCTGATGCTGCCATCGAGTGACTGCGTCAGCATCCTTCACAAGCCGACTCTAAATTTCAATGAGGCATCTCCTCCATCCATAGAGCAAGGAGAACGAAAAGTTTATTTGGACGGGGGCTTGAACATGTAAATCTTGTAATTTTCATCGAAATTCAAATATCTCTTCTGAAGTTCCAAAATAATTTGCAGATGTCAGGAAGACCAGTATGTAGCCTGCATTTAAAGCAAATCTATCACCCAGCAAAAAGTTCTTCCCAAGTGGAAAGTGAGCGCAGCTGACTCCTGCATATAACACAGGCAAAACAACTGACCCGCATAATTACGGACCAATATTATTAACAGCGATTTGCTGCAAAATTGTTGAACACATTCTGAGTTCGAATGTAATAAATTTACTTCACACAGAAAAGCTTCAGTCTGTAAATTAGCTTGGATCTAGAAACCATCGCTCGTGCAAAACTCAGCTCTCCCTGTTCTCACAGATGATATCCTGCAAACCATGGACGGAGGGCAACTGGCAGTTTCCATATTCTTAGATTTCCGGAAAGAATTTGACACTGTGCCCCACTGCAGATTGTTGATGAAGGTCCGAGCGTACGTTTTAGGTTCTCAGTTATAGTGAGTGGCTCGGAGTTTTTATGTAATAGGAAACAGTGCATGGTCCTCGACGGCGGTTGTTCATCAGAGACAATGAGATCTTCAGAGTGCCTTAGGTCAATGTATTATGACTGCTTTTATTCCCTTGGTACATAAGTGATGTGACGGACAGGCTGAGCAGTAATTTACAGCTGTTTGCTGACAATGCTGTGTTGTAAGGGAAAGTTTCGTCGTTCATTGATTCTAGGATTATACAAGATGGCTTACATAAATTTCCAGTTGGTGTGATGAATGGCAGCTTGAAGTAATTGCGTAAAACTTTAAGTTAACGGGGATGTGCAGGAAAAATCGCCCTGTAATGTTCTAATACAGTATTAGTAAGGTGCAATATTGCACTGAAGTTTCGATTACATATCTAGGTGTAACGCTCCATATCGATGTGAAATGGAATGAGCAGGTCAGGTTGGCAGTAGAGAAAGTGAATGCTCTATTAAGTCTTACAGGGAGAATTTAGGTCAAGTGTGGCTCTTCGACTAAGGAGATGGCGCATAGAGCGCTATTGCAACAAGTTCCTCGGTACTGTTCGACTGTGGGATCCCTCCTGGGGATTTTCAAATTAAAATGGTTCAAATGGCTCTGAGCACTATGGGACTTAAATTCTGAGGTCATCAGTCCCCTACAACTTAGAACTACTTAAGCCTAACCAACCTAAGGACATCACAAGCATCCATGCCCGTTGCAGGATTCGAACCTGCGACCGTAGCGGTCGCGTGGTTCCAGACTGTAGCGCCTAGAACCACTCGGCCACCCCGGCCGGTAGGGGATTTTCCAAACACGTATTACCAGGAGAGGGGGGCGGATTTCTGCCTACCGTAAAAAAATACATTATGTGTGTCTACTTATATCAACAACATACTTTTTACAGATATACTGATGTCCAAATAGTGTACACACCCTGATAATGTTTTTAGCACACTGTTAACTATACGGAAACACTTTCAGCAACTTGTACTTCCAGGGGGTGGGGAAGCTACTTTATGCACAACGAAAAAAGCTAGAAATGCAAATTGCAATAATTGTTGTTGACTTTTACCTACAACACCCTCTTCAAAAAGATATAATTTGTAAGTGAGGTCCTGAACCTGACAATATCGATTACGATATTCATCGAGGAAGTGAAATTTACTCATAGGATTTAAATTTTTGGGTTAAATTTAACTGAAAATTTTAAAACTAATTATGGAACCTGATAGAAGAATTCATTAAAAACAATAAATATTATCCGCAGGATTGTAAAATATCTACTAACGTATGTTGGTGATTCGAAGAGCTCTCAGGCAGCCACGTAAATCTGATTTGCAGTGTATCCATGTACAGGAACCAATTACATTAAGAAGGTGGTCATAAAGTACATCACCTCTCTTGGTATATCGAGGTTAAGGGAAGACATCGAAGCACTTCTGAAGGGTGCTGCTAGATTTGTTACTGGTGGATTCGATCAGCACGCAAGTATTATGAGGCGCTTCGTGAACTCAAATGGGAATCCCTGGAGGGATGACGTTACTCTTTCCGCGAGGAACTATTACGAACATGTAGACATCAGGTATTTGAAACCGACTGCAGGACTATTCTACTGCCAAAAGGTAGATTTTGCATAAGGACCATGAAGATGAGATGTGAGAGATTAGGGCTCGTCATTTTTCCTTCGGTCTGTTTACGAGTGGAACAGGAAAGGAAATGGTTAGTACAGTACGATTGGCTGCTGAGTATGTGGGTAGACGTAGATGCTGAATGGTTTTCAAGCTAAGTATCGAGACGAAATTTTGACGTTACTCAGCTCCATTCCAGAAAAGTCATTGAATGTTCAGTAACCCTGGATATCCTCTAGTAACCAAACAAAATAGCAATGATCACAAAACGTTTGGACCTTGTGTTGTTGTCTTAAGTCCTGAGACTGGTATGATGAAGCTATCCATGCTACTCTATCCTGTGCAACCTTCTTCATCTCCCAGAATTTACTGCAGCCTACATCCGTCTGAACCTGCTTAGTGTATTCATCTCTTGGTCTCCCTCTACAATTTTAGCCCTCCACGCTACCCTCCAATTTGTGATCCCTTGATGCCTCAGAACATGTCCTACCAACCGGACCCTTCTTCTTGTCAAGTTGTGCCACAAACTCCTCTTCACCCCAATTCAATTCAATACCTCCTCATTTGTTATGTGATCGACCCATCTAATCTTCAGCATTCTGCTGTAGCACCACATTTCGAAAGCTTCTATTCTCTTCTTGTCCAAACTATTTATCGTCCATGTTTCACTTCCATACATGGCTACACTCCATACAAATACTTTCAGAAATGACTTCCTGACACTTAAATCTATATTCGATGTTAACAAATTTCTCTTCCTCAGAAACGCTTTCCTTGCCATTACCAGTCTACATTTTATATCCTCCCTACTCGTATCCTCCATCATCAGTTATTTTGCTCCTCAAATAGCAAAGCTCCTTTACTACTTTAAGTGTGCCATTTTGTAATCAAATGCCCTCTGCATCACCCGACGTAATTCGTCTACATTCCATTATCCTCATTTTGCTTTTGTTGATGTTCATCTCATATCCCCCTTTCAAGACACTGTCCATTCCGTTCAACTACTCTTCCAAGTCCTTTGCTGTCTCTGACAGAATTACAATGTCATCAGCGAACCTCAACGGTTTTATTTCTTCTCCATGGACTTTAATACATACTCAGAATTTCTCTTTTGTTTCCTTTACTGCTTGCTAAATATACAGATCAAATAACATCGGGGACAGACTACAACCCTGCCTCACTGCCTTCCCAACCGCAGCTTCCCTTTCATGCCCCTCGACTCTTATAACTGCGATCTGGTTTCCGTACAAACTGTAAATAGCCTTTCGCTCCCTGTACTTTACCCCTGCCAACTTCAGAATTTGAAGGAGAGAATACTTTACTAAAATAAGTCGTAGGGTCAGTATTGCCTCACGAGTTCCAACATTTCTGCGGAATCCAAACTGATCTTCGTCAAGGTCGGCTTCTACCAGTTTTGCCACTCGTCTGTAAAGAATTCGCGTTAGTATTTGGCAGCTGAAACTTTCACATCTGTCAACACCTGATTTCTTTGGGATTGGAATTATTATATTCTTCTTGCTTACTAGATGCTTCCAATAGAATGTTGTCTACTCCCGAGGCCTTGTTTCGACTCAGGTCTTTCAGTACTCTGTCAAACTCTTCACGCAGAATCGTATCTCCCATTTCATCTTCATCTACACCCTCCTCCATTTCCATAATATTTTCCTCAAGTACATCGCTTTGTACAGACTCTCTATATATTCCTTCCACCTCCCTGCTTTCCCTTCTTTGCTTAGAACTGGGTTTCCATCTGAGCTCTTGATGTTCATACATGTGGCTCTCTTTCCCTTAAAGGTCTCTTTAATTTTCCTGTAGGCAGTATCCATCTAACCCCTAGTGACATAAGCCTCTACATCCTTACATTTGTCCTCTAGCCATCCCTCCTTAGCCATTTTGCACTTCCCGTGGATCTCATGTTTGAAACGATTGTATTCCGTTTTGCCTGCTACATTTACTGCGTTTTTATATTTTCTCCTTTCATTAATGAAATTCAATATTTCTTGTCACCCAAGGATTTCTATTAGCCCTCGTCTTTTTACCAACTTGATCCTCTGTTGCCTTCACTACTTCATGCCTGAGAACTACCCATTCTTCCTCTAATGTATTTCCTTCCCCCATTCCTGTCAATTGTTCCCTTCTGCTCTCCCTGAAACTCTGTACAACCTCTGGTTTAGTCAGTTTATCAAGGCCTCATCTCCTTCAATTCCTACCTTTTTTGCAGTTTCTTCAGTTTTAATCTACAGGTCATAACCAATAGATTGTAGTCAGAATCCACATCTGTCCCTAGAAATGTCTTACAATTTAGAACCTGGTTCCCAAATCTCTGTCTTACCATTACATTATCTATCTGATACCTTCTAGTATCTCCAGGATTCTTCCATGTATACAACCTTCTTTTATGATTCTTGAACCAAGTGTTAGCTATGATTAAGTTACGCTCTGTGGAAAATTCTACCAGACGGCTTCGTCTTTCATTTCTTACCCCAAATACATATTCACCCACTATGTTTCCTTCTCTCCCTTTTCCTACTCTCGAATTTTAGTCACCCAAGACTATTAAATTTTCGTCTCCCGTCACTTCCTGAATAATTTCTTTTATCTCATCATACATTTGATCAATTTATTCATCAACTGCAGAGCTAGTTGCCATATAAACTTGTACTACTGTAGTAGGCATAGGCTTCGTCACTATCTTGGCCACAATAATGCGTTCACTATGCTCTTGGTGGTAGCTTACCCGCAATCCTATTTTTTTATTCATTATTAAACCTACTCCTGCATTACCCCTATTTGATTTTGTATTTTTAACCCTGTATTCACCTGACCAAAAGTCTTGTTCCTTCAACCTATCCATTTCCCTTTTTAAATTTTCTAACCTACCTGCCCGATTAAGGGATCTGACATTCCACGCTCCGGTCCGTAGAACGCCAGTTTTCTTTCTCCTGATGACGACGTCCTCTTGAGTAGTCCCCTCCCGGAGATCCGAATGGGGGACTATTTTACCTCCGGAATATTTTACCCAAGAGGACGCCATCACCATTTACCCATACAGTAAAGCTGCATGCCCTCGGGAAAAATTACGGCTGTAGTTTGCCCTTGCATTCAGCCGTTCACAGTACCAGCACAGCAATGCCGTTTTGGTTAGTGTTGCAAAGCGAGATCAGTCTATCATCCAGACTGTTGCCCCTGCATCTACTGAAAAGGCTGCTGCCCCTCTTCAGGAATCACACGTTTGTCTGGCCTCTCAACAGATACCCCTCCGTTGTGGGTGCACCTACGGTACGGCCATCTGTATCGCTGAGGTACGCAAGCCTCCCCACGAACGGCAAGGTCCATGGTACATGGGGGTAGGATTTCGACCTTAGATTACCGGATTTATTGAGCAATTACCATCTACAGATCCGTTTTATATCTTGTCCTATAATAAAAATGCAATAATGGCATTGTCACAAAATTTACTCAAAACCACCATAACACCGTGGCACACATTTAAAATTTGATGCAATGTAGGCTGAAGTTCTGGTAGAGTCATACTGCCTCTATCTCTCCCTCTCTCTGTCAGAACTGTGGCCTATTTTACGAGGGCGAGTCAAATGAAAACCTTAAATTTGTAACAACAAATCGAAATTTAGCGCTGTTGTCCTGTAGGTTGGCAAGCGTGCGCTAGAAACAGCGTGCAGAATGGCCTGTAGGTTGCAGCATAGTGCAGATGCACACATACCGTATCAGTATCAGTTTAAAGATGGCCACCCCACTTGCCACTTGCACCAAGGAAGAACAGCGTTCTTTTATTCGGTTTTTGTACAATGAAGGTGTGAAACCTATTGAAATGCATCGACGAATGAAGGTTCAGTACGGTGATGCATGTTTGTCACAGCAGCAAGTCTACGAATGGAGTAGGAAGTTCGCAAACGGTGTGACTTCAGTGGAAGATGCTCCTCGTCCACGTCAGGCACAACGAGTTGTGACTCCACATAACATTGCAGCAGTTGAAGCCATAGTGAAGGAAAACCTCTGAATGACATTGCAGCATGTTTACAGATTAGTCATGGGTCAGCACACCAATTTTGCATTATGTGCTCCAGTTTCACAAAGTATCTGCAGGATGGGTGCCCCCGCAGCTGACTCCTGAAATGAGAGAAGGACGTGTTGATGCTTGTGAAGAACTTGTTCGGCGCTTTGAACGAGAAGGTGATGGCTTCCTTGCAAGAATCGTTACTGGGGATGAAAACTCGGTTCACTTCTACCAACCGTGAACGAGGAGAGCGAGCAAGGAATAGCGCCCTTCCTCATCACCAAAACCAAAAAAGTTTCGAACAGAACCATCAGCAGGGAAGGTTATGCCGACTCTCTTTCGGGACGAAAAAGGCGTCATTTTGGAGCATTACAGGCCTGGAGGGACCACTGTCACCAGTGCATCATACACAGATCTCCTAAAAAAACATCTGCGGCCTGCAGTCAAATCAAGGCTACGTGGATTGCTGTCAGGATGTGTCCTTTTGCAACATGACAATGCAAAGCCCCACACTGCCCGTACAACAGTTGCAACAATCACAGACCTGCATTTTGAGTGTCTTCCTCATCCACCATACTCACCAGACCTTGCCCCAAGTGATTTCCATATGCTTGGACCACTCAAAGACACAATGGGAGGAATGAAGTTCCGTTCTGATGGGGAGGTACGCCACGTGGTGCATGAGTGGTTGCGCGAACTAATAAAGGAATTTTTTCTAAAAGAATTTATCCAATTTGTAAGCGCTGGAGGACTTGCATTGAGAGTGGGGTAGATTATTGAAAAGTTACACAGCTTTGTACCACTTCTGCACAATAAATAATGTTTAAAAAAATATTTAAGGTTTTCAATGGACTCACCCTCTTACATCAAACTTTAAATATGTGCTACGACGTTATGCTGCTTCTGTGTATGTTCTGTGACATGCCACTGCGTCTTTATTATCTGCAGGCGATCATTGCTAACAGAAACCGGTAGTCCGAGGACGAAGAGATAATAAAAGAAATTCATGCTACTGTTCCTGGATCACTGTTTCTTTTGTTAGCTAGACAAATGTATAGCCTTAAAAGTTGGAACCATTCCTTACCCTCGTGGCTCTGTATTAATTTCTGGCGGCTGCTGTGCCCAGATTGCTGTGCTCCACTGTCGCTGGAACTGTGATGTGAGCACAACGGCTCGGGCAGGTGCGGCGCCGCCGTGTCGCCGGCGA
Organism: Schistocerca gregaria; assembly: GCF_023897955.1. NCBI lineage: Eukaryota > Metazoa > Arthropoda > Insecta > Orthoptera > Acrididae > Schistocerca > Schistocerca gregaria. The sequence goes on from NC_064921.1 coordinate 643,251,071, forward strand.
GGCGAGGGATTTGGCGGGGCTCTGGCAGCGCGTGGCTCATCTCGCAGTGTGGAGGCGTCTGCTGGATTAGGCCGCGTCTCCGCAATCTGCGCAAACCACCAGCTGTGGCCACAGAGGGCGGCGGCGCAGCCGAAGCGCGCGTGTCCTACATCCGTCTTAGAGGAGAGGTCGTGGAATATAAGCGTCGGCATTTGTGGTAACGCCCTCTGCGAGCTCAAATCCAGCCACCAAATCTGGTGTCAGAAGGCCGGCAGACTGATTACGCCGGGTGAGTCCTCCAGTTGTGGGGCAGCGACCCTGGCGCGTCGGCTCCGTTTCCTCCTCATACTATTGCACATCCTGTCATGACAGAACACAAAATAATTCACTAGTCTCATATCTTTTAGACACAGCTCAGTTTGAGGTTCCAACGTCTCAAAGAAATTATACTGAAAAATTACACCCACTTTCTCAATTCTCAAAACCTATAGACATTTATGTCATCCAAAATACTGATCGGTTGCATGTAGAAATGACATTCACAAATAAATCAAAACACACGTATCCACTTTTCCCCTTATTAAATGATAAAGATACGAAAGATACTTCTTAACAGTTATTTCTGGTAGTACGTGACATTTCCTTACTACAGCCGTAAACAAACGAATAGTTCATTTTTTCTTCTGAGAAATCTGGAACGGGTCAATTTGTGTGCCAGTCTGACATCTTCGCCTTTACGATAGTAAAAATCACGGCTCTCCATCTCTCTGAGTGACTGAGACTGCTTCGCAAACGCTCGACACCTGCTACGACCTTTACCGATAACTTCTGAGTGGGATCTTGACCGTTTTTGTGTCGGTCCTTTTACAAAAATCTCGCGCAGTGAATCCTTCAACGGAAACTTACGGCTAAGATAAAATGCACAGTCTATTACCCGACAAATTTTGGCAGAAACTCAACAGCTGTTAGACAATTTTATACACATTACGAAATTTAGAAACGTGGTATTTACGTAGAATGTTCCTATTGCCATCATACATTATTACTAGTTGAGACAGACAAATATTAGAGACGGTAAACCACTTCTTCTTTCAGTGAACTCCTCTACTCGCGGCTGCAGTGCTTAAGAGATCACGGTATACACCATGGTTGCATAGGGTCGATGACAGTGTTTTGGACACTCGTTTGTTAATCTTCTGATTGGATTGAAGGCGACCTGCACCTTCCCCTACCTTCTGGTAAAAATTTCAACCCTTTCTGTTATAACATTCTCTGTAATGTGTTTTGTATATTCTAATCATTACCTCTGCAAATTTTCCCTCTAATGCTCCTTCAGGTGCAAGCTTATGTATTTCTGTACGCAGTACTACATGTCCCATCATTCAGCCCCTCCTTCTGATCAGTATCATCCCCACAGCTCAGTACACACATATTAATTATTGTACTTCTACATTTCGTACTTAATCTGTCCACTGGATTTTTAACATTCTTCGATAGAAGAAGTGCTTCCGTTTTCTTCATTTTGGGTTTCACAATAGTTCACATTTCACTGAAAAGTAAGTAGAGCTTTGTTATTGAAGGCTGTTCTCTTTACTTGTGCCAATCTACTTCTCATGTCTCCCTTTTCTCTCCCATCCTTCCTAATACTACTACCTAGTTAGCAGAATTCATCCACTACTTGCACAACTGTGTCGTTCTCAACTTTGATCTTCTGTTGTTCAGCTCTTTCTGTTACATTTTAGCCTCTCTGTTTATCCTGAATTCATTTTCTGTTCTCAATATGCTGTCCATTTCTTTCAACATACTTTTCACTGTTCCATGTCTATACCCACAAACACAAGTCGTATTAACACCAATTTTACTTTCCTCAAATTCCAGTTTTATTACTCTTACTCGGGATTTGTGGATCCTTTAGATTATTCGCCTGTCTATACACCATCCTCAACCTTCTCAAGTTTGTGTACATGTTATTCCATGTTATAAGAGTGGATCTTTTAGATTATTCGCGGGTCTATTCACCATGCACAACCTTATGAAGTCTGTGTACTTTCTATTCTATATTATAAGATTGTACGCTTTCTCTAGGACCACAAATGATGCACTGTATCATAATTTTTCTTCGGTCAGCTTTCCGTTCCCTAGCGTAATGCATGACTGGCTACCTTGGTCGCTTTTCCCCTGCTGAAAGTGAACTAATGTCTTTTTCCCATTATGTGCCATATTTTCTTGTGTATTCTTTTCTACATTTCTTACAAGCATTACTAGTCATTCACTACTTTTCATACATTTCCCTATGTGCCTTGTTTAGCAGTATGATGACAGAGATTTTTATCAGATTTGACGCTAAGTCATACGTTTCATAGGTTTTTGACGCTTCCTATTTCCTATACGACCGACAGATTTTAGTGACTTCGAATGCATGTCATCGAGTCCTACTTGTATCATTCTGTACTCATTCAACTTCACTGTATTACCTATTTGTTCCACATCATGTTCTTCCTCCTTTTCTGTCTTCTATTGCAAGCCGTCTCTCGCTTTAATCATAAAAATATCTCAACGTAAGTATGTCTGCAGTCTTTTAATGTCTCCGCCAAGTCATATATCGTAGGGAAAAATATTTCGCACTGAAAGGGAAATATGTGGAGTATGAGAACTAACATCACTACTAGGTCCCACTCTGGTAGCTTAGTCCTTTCGTGGTGATAATTAATGCCATATTACAACGTGTTCTACACGGACTTTATAATTCCTTTCATGCCCGAAGGCGGTTCTGTATATGAACCCTTAGTCACGAACTGAGTGCAGCAATTGTGGGACTGAGCCGTGACTGCCGCCGTCAGCCCGCGCCGCCTTCGTTCCTTGAGCCGAGGTTTGCCCCGGGCGCGGCTCGCCCTTATCGTAGGGCGAGGGCGAATGGGCTGCGAGCTCCGCCTCCCTTCACGACTCCCTCGCTGCGCCTTAGGCCGCCTTATCTCTTTCACGACGCGCTTCAGACGCTAACTTTATTGGATGGTTTTCTTACGACATTTACACCCCATAAACTTGATTCCACTGTAATTTTAACGTGGAATTATTTGTGGGGAGACTCCAGGAGCGTCCGCATGTAATGATACTCGGGGGGAGGGGGGGAGGGGGGGGGGGGTGCGAAAACCTGCAACTAATGAAATCGTGTCCGTTACAGCTAGGAGCAGTGTACATACATATTCGATTCATTTCCTTTAGTTTCTTCCACTTTTCATTGCTGCCTGTAATAGATCATTCGAATCAGCAGTACGTCGAAATACGGATACTTACATACCTCATAATTACAAAAAATAAATCGCTTAATATTACAGAAACATTGTAATAAAAAGAGTGACCACGTCTGTTTATTGATTACAGAGATAGCTTCATATCCTTCGCACGATAAGCAGAAACGTTACATTCCTCTCTTGTCGAAGAGGTCGTGGTATTGCTCGAATTTTCACTTGCAGTTACTGGAAAAATGCACGTACTTTCATCGATGTGGCACACTCGACACTAATATTCTGCTCTGGGTTCCTAAGATGTTCAGCCCATAAAACTTTACTGGTGGACCCAAATCAATTTTCTGTGCTGCTACATGAGAAGCGTCAGTTTATGTAAGGGCCGACACCCTCACTTTCACTCACTGCACGCGATCAAATACATTACTGATCCAAAAACCGATGGTACATGCCCTGTAGCTCCTTAAGTGCTTTCAAGGAGATTACCACTGCACTGGGGAATGTACACTGCAGCCCATACACAGCCCCTAATTTGCTTCGAAGATTCCGACAAAAAAAGAATAGCAGTTCGGGGTCAACACGTCAAAGGTGACACAGAAACACCAACACTTAAACATTCCACGAAAACCAATGTAATGGTTTTGTCATCAAAAGTCACTAAGTAGCGCTAATGGCACAACACTCTTACACGAGGTCTCTTACCACAGAGCAGAAACGGAACAGATAAACTGCAGTTTCGCTTAGAAAATTGGAAATTTACTAACCAAAATTCCATGCCCAATTTAAGTAATTCTAGTGATCTTTCAGTATTGCAAAAGTAACACCACCTCCGACGCAGAGAAAACCACTTCTCTCTCACAGCCAGGACCACTTCGGCAGACTCTCAAATACTGCGAGCTTAATAACTCTCGTTATTCGATCAATCACCCAGGCAACGAAAGGACTTGTATGGGCCGTTCCCTTATCTCCTTAACAGCACCCCAGTGCAAAGTACTGCATCCTCCACCTACTAATCAGAAGTTTTATGAACTCTTGTGGGACACTTTGTCATTATGTTGGGGATTGAATTGCTGACCTGTTAAAGCCCAATGCGGTATTTTAATTCTGAATAAACGGTACTTTTCGGTATTTATTTAAAACCGTCATTTTTAAATTATTACTAATAACTCTGCAAAAAAAAGATTCGTTAATTCGTCATAGCAGCGGCGCTAGAATATTTGGTTTTTGAATAAAACATTTTTAAAATGAGTAATTTTGATTTGTAAGCCTTCCATATCTTTGAAATGTTAGGTTACTGTTCAAAATGGGAATAAACGACCAGTGTTATTTTGTTAACAACGTAGACATTATAAACGAGGAACATACAAATGCTTTGCTGAGACAAAAATGTGACTGTTCTAATTTACTTCCCAGAAGAGGTGATTCTTTCGCTTTTACGAAAGCAGAGTAAACGGTGAATACCAAGTTTGCCATTTCTAGCTCAAAAATGTTTACTGTTGTTAGGAAGTCCTGAGACTCCTGAAAGATTGTTACCATTGTGAGTGATATTGTATCTAATGAAAGGCGTCGGCTTACAGATAAACACAATACAGAATGAGTATTTAGCGAAGAAGAACAGGATTAACAATAAATATTGGCCATAGGATTAATTCATTTTTGAAATTCTAACTACTTCCACGTGTTTCAGAAAAGAGTTCTGTATGACCTGTTACCTAAATTATTCACCTGAATCGTTTGGAAGAGAATTTATAGTTTAGTCAGTAAACAGTCTATTGTATTCAAATTTCTGTTAAAAAGTAAATGAATATATTCGACTACAGAACGGGTATTTTTTTCGAGACATTAAAGAAAAATTTTACGCAAAAACTTATTATTTGTCTGCTATTTCTGTGGAATAATAGAAAAGACAGAGGGCAACCACAATAAATGAAAATTTAAAAACTGATTAATAGTAAAAACAGAAGGTAACCGATCTTCTGCATGTCTGCGTAAGATGCGTTCATCTGCTTGTAGCCCATGTACTATGAAAACACGAAACACTGAGTCCTCCAACATCAGCATCCGTCCTTTGACACTGAGTATTCGTAATGTCAAAATAATTGTTGACCGAGTTTACAACGTGATTTTTGGACAGAGAAACTAGAACCAGTAGCAGTATACTGGTGGAGTTTTTATTTACTTTTAGATTTTCTTTTAGTCAAACGCAGCTGACGGCAGACAGAAGCTTTCTTACACCTACTTTATTTGATATTCTCATTCTGATTATCTCGAATAATGCAGATTTGTGAGGAATTATTGGAAGTTTGCTATCTTTGGGAGACGTCTGCGTTTATTACTCCAAATAATAGCTAATGAAAAACTGAAAATCATTTATTTCAGAAACTGGTCATTTCGTGTGGTTTTAGCAGTTGATTTAAACTAGAGACGGGAAATCTTACGTAGCCGAAATTCAGTTGTTAGAGCGATAGCCATCATACTAGCTTTGCGAGAAACCGACTAGTCCATAAGCAAGCATAGCATGTTCCAAACCCAAAAGACTTTCGATGGCTATGGAATGACTGACGCACTATCTCCAGGCTGTCAAAATCCCCATTCCATCAGATACCGTAAACCAGCTCAGATTCCACAATAACCCAGAGCACCAGCCAACAGGCATGGTAAGAGTGATACATTACAACGATTTCGATCGGAATAACGTGAAATATTGGTAGTTATGTATACATAATATATTTGTGTGTATGAATATAAGGTGCATATTATTGGCTGCTAAATAGGTTTCTGGTTTGAATTGAGTAAGAATAAACATATTTATCTTCAATACTACCCATCTAATCAACAATTCGTTTTGTAACACTTGTCACGAGTCCCACCAATAAATATATGATGAAGAAATGGAAAAGAGGTCTGTAGCTTCTGTTCTTCTGTACCTACTGTTACAGAAAAGTACTCACATATTTTCAAAGCAATTCAGTATCGAAAAGCCAATAGCAACTTTATGACATTATAGATATCTGACCGCTATTTATAAGCACAGAGATTTACATGAAGTTTGCGTAGGTTCATTTCACACAACTGTTTCCACAGCATGCCAGTCTAAATGCTTTTGTCTATTGCCCATTTAACATCAAAATTTCACATGATATGTTTTTTGGAAACAATTAAAAGAAAGCAATGCTGTTACTAAGAACATATTACGTAATGTAGCATCTAACATTATTAATTAAATAAAATGCAATTCACATGCACTTAAAATTCATTTCTAACTAAAAAGCAAACTGGTAGAAATTTATTACTTGTTTTCTTTGGTTAATGTTGTTTACAATAATAACACATAGATGTGTTACATCAGAACTCCTATGTCACCAAATTCTCTTGACACTACTTGTCTGATGAACTGGTGTGCATTTGCGGTATGTTATCTCTATAGGTAGATGTAGGAGGTCATGTTACTCAATGATTTGTGTTACTGTGCATTATACAACGTCACATATCTGTGAGTCCAAATGTCTTACACTATTTTCTTTCAAATCCAGCCCAGCCTACTTAGCGACACATAGTAGTTTGATTTCACATTTTGTGCCAGCCGTTGCGGCCGAGCGGTTCTAGACGCTTCAGTCTGGAACCGCGCGACCGCTACGGTCGCAGGTTCGTATCCTATATGGGGCATGGATGTGTGTAATGTCCTTAGGTTAGTTAGGTTTAAATAGTTCTAACTTCTAGGGGACTGATGACCTCTGATGTTAAGTCCCATAGTGCTCAGAGCCATTTCAACGATCTGATTTCATATTTTACTCTCAGGTAAATACAGTTCAAAACTAATTATTGCACCAAGCGCCACTAATGTGAATCATAAGGAAAGATGGCCATCACCCAATGTTAATAACTCACATATCCAGTAATTACAGGGGTTGGAAGAAAATATGGAAACGCCGGGAAAAATTCATACTTGAACAGGACCGTAGGTGCTAACCAAGTAGGCAGGTCGCGCTGTTGTATATGACAATGAACAGCAGCTTGCAGTGCCCTCAACAAGTTGCATGTGTCAGTCGTTTTCTGTAGGTTTGACTGCTTAGTGCTGGAACTAACTGAATTCGAACGTTGGCATACTTTGGGTGCTTACGTATTCGGTAGGTACTTCTGTAACCAAGGGAGCCAAAGTGTTTCGTGTTTCAAGACGCACTGCATCGAATATTTACACCACATACAGGAAAAGTAAAAAACGTTACAGCGTGGTCAACGTGGATGGAAGTGTTTGTTGTATGATCGTGACAGACGCTCACTGAAGACGATTGAGACTAAAAAATAAGAGGACGACAGCTGCAAGAGTCACTACACAATTGAATGTCACACTTGCAGACCCTGGTTGCCTGCTTGCGATAAGTATATCGCTAGGATTAGATCTTTAGATCCACCATTATCACCGGCATTCACGTTGTTTACGTTGGATGTTTCCATGTTGTTTGACAGGTGCTGCCTCCATGCATTACTCGTACTCTTCTGCCAGTACTAGTTATCGTTAGTGTGTAGCACGGGTTTATATCTGTGACAATTCTTCATCCTCTTGTTGTAATATGGAGTATTATCTAGGTAAGGTGGTCTGATTATATTTGCAGGTCCGTCATGCTGCTGTGCGCCGTTGGTGAGCTAGCTGACGTTCCTTCCGTGATTGTGATGGGCGTTGCTGGTTACCAGTTGCTGACGAGCCCCATTGCCAGATCTACATTTTAAATCCTCATGTATCAGACCGGGCGAATCGAGAACCGAGATGAAACTTCCAGAGTTGCCTCCTACGTATACACTCCTGGAAATTGAAATAAGAACACCGTGAATTCATTGTCCCAGGAAGGGGAAAGTTTATTGACACATTCCTGGAGTCAGATACATCACATGATCACACTGACAGAACCACAGGCACATAGACACAGGCAACAGAGCATGCACAATGTCGGCACTGGTACAGTGTATATCCACCTTTCGCAGCAATGCAGGCTGCTATTCTCCCATGGAGACGATCGTAGAGATGCTGGATGTAGTCCTGTGGAACGGCTTGCCATGCCATTTCCACCTGGCGCCTCAGTTGGACCAGCGTTCGTGCTGGACGTGCAGACCGCGTGAGACGACGCTTCATACATTCCCAAACATGCTCACGGGGGACCGATCCGGAGATCTTGCTGGCCAGGGTAGTTGACTTACACCTTCTAGAGCACGTTGGGTGGCACGGGATACATGCGGACGTGCATTGTCCTGTTGGAACAGCAAGTTCCCTTGCCGTTCTCGGAATGGTAAAGCGATGGGTTCGATGACGGTTTCGATGTACCGTGCACTATTCAGTGTCCCCTCGATGATCACCAGAGGTGTACGGCCAGTGTAGGAGATCGCTCCCCACACCATGATGCCGGGTGTTGGCCCTGTGTGCCTCGGTCGTATACAGTCCTGATTGTGGCGCTCACCTGCACGGCGCCAAACACGCATACGACCATCATTGGCACCAAGGCAGAAGCGACTCTCATCGCTGAAGACGACACGTCTCCATTCGTCCCCATTCACGCCTGTCGCGACACCACTGGAGGCGGGCTGCACGATGTTGGGGCGTGAGCGGAAGACGGCCTAACGGTGTGCGGGACCGTAGCCCAGCTTCATGGAGACGGTTGCGAATGGTCCTCGCCGATACCCCAGGAGCAACAGTGTCCCTAATTTGCTGTGAAGTGGCGGTGCGGTCCCCTACGGCACTGCGTAGGATCCTACGGTCTTGGCGTGCATCCGTGCGTCGCTGCGGTCCGGTCCCAGGTCGACGGGCACGTGCACCTTCCGCCGACCACTGGCGACAACATCGATGTACTGTGGAGACCTCACGCCCCACGTGTTGAGCAATTCGGCGGTACGTCCACCCGGCCTCCCGCATGCCCACTATGCGCCCTCGCTCAAAGTCTGTCAACTGCACATACGGTTCACGTCCACGCTGTCGCGGCATGCTACCAGTGTTAAAGACTGCGATGGAGCTCCGTATGCCACGGAAAACTGGCTGACACTGATGGCGGCGGTGCACAAATGCTGCGCAGCTAGCGCCATTCGACAGCCAACACCGCAGTTCCTGGTGTGTCCGCTGTGCTGTGTGTGTGATCATTGCTTGTACAGCCCTCTCGCAGTGCCCGGAGCAAATATGGTGGGTCTGACAAACCGGTGTCAATTTGTTCATTTTTCCATTTCCAGGAGTGTAGATTAATACATACTATGTGATCAAAAGTATCCGGACAGCCCCAAAAACATACCTTTTTAATATTAGATGAATTGTGCTGCTACCTAGTGCCAGGTAATCCATATCAACAACCTCAGTAGTCATTTGACTTACGGGGCGCTCCGCGGAGCTCACGGACTTTGAACGTTGTCATGTGATTAGGGGTCACTTGTGTCATACGTCTGCAAGAGAGATTCCTAATCATCCTTAATTCCACTGTTTCCGACGTGGTAGTGAAGTGGAAACGTGAAGGGACAAGTATAGCACAAAAGCGTACATACCGACCTCCTCTGTTGACTGACAGAGACCGCCAACAGTTGAAGAGGGTCGTAATGTTAAATAGGCAGACATGTAATCATATCATCACGCAGGAATTCCAATCTGAATCAGGATCCACTGTAAGTACTGTGGCAGCTAGGCGGTAGGGAAGGAAAATTGGATTACATGGTCGACCGGCTGCTCATAAACCGCACATCACGCCGGTAAATGCCGAACGACGCCTCGCTTGGTCTAAGGAGCGTAAACATTGGACAACTGAACAGTGGAGAAACGTTGTGTGGAGAGACAATGTGGTGATACAATGGCAGGGTGTGGGTATGGCGAATTCCCGGTGAACGAATCTGCCAGTATGTGAAGTGCAACAGTAAAATTCGGAGGCGGTGGTGTTACGGTGAGGCCGTGTTTTCCATGTAGGGGGCTTGCACCCGTTGCTGTTTCGCGAGGCACTATCACAGCACAGTCCTACATTGATGTTTTAAGCACATCTTGCTTTTTTCGGTTGAAGAGCAATTTGCGGATGGCGATTGCATCTTTTAAAATTTATGGTTCAAATGGCTCTAAGCACTATGGGACTTAAGATCTGAAGTCATCAGTTCCCTAGAACTTGAACTACTTAAACCTAACTAACCTAAGAACATCGCACACATCCATTCCCTAGGGAGGATTCGAACCTGCGACCATAGTAGCCGTACGATTCCGGACTAAAACGCTTAGAACCGCTCGGCAACAGCGGCCGGCGTTTCAAAAGGATCGAGCACCTTTTGTAATACACTGCCTGTGGCGGAGCGGTTACAATGACATACCTGTAATGGACTGGCCTGCACAGAATCCTCAGCTGAATCCTACAGAACACCTTTGAGATGTTTTGGAACGCCGACTTCGTGCCACGCCTTACTGACCGACGTAGATACCTCTCCTCAGTGCAGCACTTCCTGAAGAATGGGCTGCCATTCCCTAAGAAACCTTCCAGCATATGACTGAACGTATGGCTACGTGAGTGGAAGGTGTCATCAGGGCTAAGAGTGGACCAACACCTTACTGAAGTCCAGCATTATCGATGGAGGGCGCCACGAACTTTCAAGTCAGTTTCAGCCAGGTGTCCGAATACTTTTCATCACATTGAATCAAAGCAACACCTTTACGAAATGTGGGTGCTACCCAGTATCCTACCTCATTTAACTACCGCTCAAAATTCCCAGTTTCACATTGTAAGGCTTAGGATCGCATATCTCTTTTCAAAGTCCTTCTTGTGTGTATGTACGAGTACGAGGGCTGCCCAGGAAGTAATACACAGCAGATTTTTCCTCAACAGTTCTTGTTAAAAATAATGAGAATTATACATACGAAAGAATGGTGTTTTATCCACACACCCTATTTTCCACGTAATCTCCATCCTGCCATATGGCCTTGCTCCAGCCTGAAAGTAGGGCGCGTATGCCCTGTCGGTACGAATCCTTGTCTTGTTGGGGAAGCCAGTGCTCCGCTGTGTGAACCACCTCCACATCGTCCTCATAATGTCTCCCACGAATGCCACCCCTTAATGGCCCAAACAAGTGGAAGTCCGAGGAGGCTATGTTAGGGCTGTGGATGGAGTAACACTACCCAGTCCTGTTTTGCGATGTTTTCAGCGGTCCTGAAACTTGCGTGCCGCCGAGGGTTATCGTGTTGCAGTAAAACATCTCTTGGATTGCTGTGGCGCCGATGTCGCTGGAAACTGTCTTGGGTGTTGTTCATGTGTTGACATATGCTTCTGAATTAATGGTATTGCCTCTTGGCATCAAATCAATTAGAACCACACCTTCACAGTCCCAGAACACGATGGTACTGACCTTCCCGGGGTAAGTACTTGGTTCGAATTTTTTCTTCTGTGGGGAGTGGGAATGTCCATCGACTGTCGTTTTGTTTCGGGCTCAAAATGGTGAACCCAGGCCTCATCACCTGTCGCAATCCGGGACAAGAAAGCCTTCCACTCAGCTTCAAAACGTTGCAACAAATCAAGACAAAGGTTTTCTTCTGTGCGGTTTGTGATCCACCGCTAGACACCGCGGGACCCATCTTGCACTCAATTTTGAATGTCGAAGAGCGCGGATAATACATCTACACTTCCTAAGCTGATTCACAAATACAATGTCTTTCCTCTCCAATGATAACGTCAGCTCGCTGCAACATGTTAGGTGTGACAGCCGAGGATGGTCTCCCCGACCGCTGCAAATTGTCTAGCTCCACCGAACCACCTTCTGATGACCTTACCCTCCCTGACGAGTGACTAACTGTACTCCTGTCGACCGCAGATGCTGCATAGACATTGCACAAGCGTTTGTGAATATTCCATAAAGTTTCTTTCTCTGCAGTGACGGCACGTTGCTTGTAACGTACATCAGCTACAGACGGCATTAGGAAACTGTTCTGAAGTGACGGAAACTTGGCGCGTTCACTCAGGACACTTCAAATAGTACATTTGTAATATTTCGCATTCGTAGTATTGTCTTAAGCTGAGGGGAAAAATGCGGTGTATTACTTTCTGGGCACCCCTCGTAGTTTTGTCATTTCTCACTCTTTCTGCAGCACAAATGGCGGTATTTACTTATATAAATGCTAGGATTAGTTCAATCTTTTGCCGATGATTCCATGATTGAGGCAATACACCTACAAATCCCCTTATGGATACAACTGGATGTGGGAACTTCTCCGGATAAACATCTGCAATTATTGGTATCTCATTAGGCACTCTTCTATAAGGATAGGTGACAAAGTCTGTACTGCATCTACTTCATGAAATGAACCATTTTTACTGTAACTGACCAATTCCGTCTCTTCCTTACGTTGTCTGTCGTGGGAATATCCATTCCCGAACTCGTCTTCCGTGCGTGTGCTTATCAGTGACTGTTCATGCATGGCACCTGTTATAGCAATTAATTCTTGTCACAGACTACTGATCTGAGCATTTACTTCGTCATTTAACTGTGGTATATAACGTTGCGATTCAGTTTTAATTTGCATTAACTCTTTCTTTACATCATCAAACTGTTCGCTGTATTTATGCCCCACTTCTAGGCTTACATTCTGTGCAGCCACACTTGACTCGGTATTAAGTGATTCATTAACATGAGCTTCATGTGTTCGTAATCAGGACGAGAAGTCGTCTGGGAATTCTCGAGGTTGTCCGTCAAAACTCGCTTTGATCTTTGCTCTTGCTCGAAAACTAAATTCTGAAAATGAGCTATGATCTACTACACAAAGTCCCCAGTGTGATTTGCGCCGTCTTTCCCGTGGCCAAGTCATTTGCTAATTGATGTATTGCATGCAGTATACTTTGATAACGTCTATGGATGCTGTAATTTCGGAATGTTTCCCCACGGAATTCATATTGATTTGATCTGATTGTTCTTTGGCAACAGGATCATATGTTATTTTGAAATGATTCTAATTCGATACCCGATGCAATGTTCTTTCAGTTTCGTCTGACTGTCCTTTACTACCTTTCTTAATGTTGCTTTCATTTGACCTGTCTCTTCTCTTGGAATATTATTTAATGTGGCAGTCATCATAGCTTCTAATTTTTGATACGACACTGCAAAAGGATCTGTTACTGCAGACTTTTGTTGATCTGGTTCGGTTAGGTTGGGATGTGTCTGTCCTTAGACTAAATGGCGGCCACGTCTGTAATTTCGAAGTTAGGTTCCTCCACGTTGGCGTTGTTGATAATTTCTTGGCTTTGTATTTCCTCTAAATGCTCCATATTATCTACTTTGCCAATTTCAGCCAAAACACGACTAGTGATTCTAAAATGTAATGGTACTGATTTCAGCTTGGACTTGCGTGCATATATGTAACGCTGTTAGCAATAATGGGCCTCTCACTAAATTTTCAAGCAGAAGCACGCATAATTTCGAAACGGAACACGTTCGTGCCGACATTTTATCGACTTGTAATACGAAAGCGGCTATTTTAATGCAACGGTCCTCAAACACACAACAATTATTATCATCAAGAAACTCTTTGCGTTCCAAATTGAAAAATTTGTGATGGAATATGAAACATCAAACTTCGTGACATCAAACATCGTGATGTTATTCGACAGTGCCCTTACTCGATATCTTGCTGTTTATTGCTATTGTTGCAATATATTTTTCCACTAGTGGATAATATCTCGTTGGGTTTGTAATAAATACAAATTTATACTCATTTTTGAGTTTTTTTCCATAGATTCATATATATATATATATATATATATATATATATATATATATATATATATATATATATATATATGCTTTTCTTCTTGTTAGGCGTCGCATCGGTATATTACATGTAGCAAAGAAATTATTTGTAATACTTGTATGTACAATTAGTCCATTCACGGGTAGTCTATTTTAACAAATCCTTCCTTACGGCAGAATAAAAAGCAAAAGAAAAAAGCTTAAAACTTGCTTCGAGAAAGACACGTCACAAATGCGATATAACACATCAAGTGGTAATTATTTATCGGATTATGTTATGTCACTTTTTTTGACTTTCGTAGGCTATCGCTTTGAACTTTCGTTTTGATGTATCAGGCCTTGGTGGCTACATGTCGTCACTGTTGGAAAGCATTTTGACCGTGAAAATACTAAACTAATTTCCACGTAAAAATGGTAACAAATATTGATTCTAACTTCGTAGAATCTTATACGGGTTCGACTTTGTATGAACGTAGTACTTAAATGACACGACGCGGTAAGCTATCGGCCGTCCTGCTCTCAGATAATGTTTGTAGAATCCTGACACACAGATATACAACATAAAACTCACATAATAAAATAAATACGTTCCAGTTCTCGCAAAAAGGATACTTCAATCAATCAGGAGAAAGAAAACAGGCGTGCTACGGATCGGAGCTTGGAATGCCAGATCCCTTAATCGCGCAAGTAGGTTAGAAAATTTAAAAAGTTAAACGGATAGGTTAAAGTTAGATATAGTGGGAATTGGTGAAGTTCGGTGGCAGGAGGAACAAGACCTCTGGTCAGGTGACTACAGGGTTATAAACACAAAATGAAATAGGGGTAATGCAGGTGTAGCTTTAATAATGAATAGGAAAGTAGGAATGCGGGTAAGCTACTACAAACAGCATAGTGAACCCATTATTGTGGCAAAGATAGATACGAAGCCCACACCTACTACAGTAGTACAAGTTTATATGCCAACTAGCTCTGAAGATGACGAAGAAACTGAAAAAATGTATGATCAAATAAAAGAAATTATTCAAATGCTGAAGGGAGATGAAAATTTAATAGTCATGGGTGACTGGAATTCGGTAGTAGGGAAAGGGAGAGAAGGAAACGTAGTAGGTGAATGTGGACTGGGGCAAACAGATGAAAGAGGAAGCCGCCTGTTAGAATTTTGCACAGAGCACAACTTAATCATAGGTAACACTTGGTTCGAGAATCATAAAAGAAGGCTGTATACAAGGAAGAACCCTGGAGATACTAAAAGGTATCAGACAGATTATATAATGGTAAGACAGAGATTTAGGAACCAGGTTTTAAATTGTAAGACATTTCCAGGGGCAGATGTGGACTCTGACCACAATCTATTGGTTATGACCTGTAGATTAAAACTGAAGAAACTGTAAGAACGTGGGAATTTAAGGAGATGGGACCTGTATAAACTGAAAGAACCAGAGGTTGTACAGCTTCAGGGAGAGCATAAAGGAACAATTGACAGTAATGGGGGAAAGAAATACATTAGAGGTAGAATGGGTAGTTCTGAGGCATGAAGTAGTGAAGGCAGCAGAGAATCAAGTAGGTAAAAAGACGAGGGCTAGTAAAAATCCTTGGGTAACAGAAGAAATATTGAATTTAATTGATGAAAGGAGAAAATATAAAAACGCAGTAAATGAAGCAGGCAAAAAGGAATACAAACGTCTCAAAAATGAGATCGACAGGAAGTGCAAAATGGCTAAGCAGGGATGGCTAGAGGACAAATGTAAGGATGTAGAGGCTTATCTCACTAGGGGTAAGATAGATACTGCCTACAGGAAAATTAAAGACATCTTTGGAGAAAAGAGAACCACTTGTATGAATATCAAGAGCTCAGATGGAAACGCAGTTCTAACCAAAGAAGGAAAGGAGAAAGGTGGAAAGAGTATATAGAGGGTCTATACAAGGGCGATGTACGTGAGGACGATATTATGGAAATGGAAGAGGATGTAGATGAAGATGAAATGGGAGATACGATACTGCGTAAAGAGTTTGACAGAGCACTGAAAGACCTGAGTGGAAACAAGGCCCCCGGAGTAGACAACATTCCATTGGAACTACTGACGGCCTTGGGAGAGTCAGTCCTGACAAAACTGTACCATCTGGTAAGCAAGATGTATGAAACAGGCGAAATACTCTCAGACTTCAAGAAGAATATAATAATTCCAATCCCAAAGAAAGCAGGTGTTGACAGATGTGAAAATTACCGAACAATCAGTTTAATAAGCCACTGCTGCAAAATACTAACACGAAGTCTATACAGACGAATGGAAAAACTAATAGAAGGCGACCTCGGGGAAGATCAGTTTGGATTCCGTAGAAATACTGGAACACGTGAGGCAATTCTGACCTTACGACTTATCTTAGAAGAATGATTAAGGAAAGGCAAACTTACGTTTAGAGCATTTGTAGACTTAGAGAAAGCTTTTGACAATGTTGACTAGAATACTCTCTTTCAAATTCTAAAGGTAGCAGGGGTAAAATACAGGGAGCGAAAGGTTACTTATAATTTTTACAGAAACCAGAATGCATTTATAAGAGTCGAAGGACATGAAAGGGAAGCAGTGGTTGGGAAGGGATGTAAGACAAGCAAGGGTTGTAGCCTCTCCCCGATGTTATTCAACCTGTATATTGAGCATGGAGTAAAGGAAACAAAAGAAAAATTCGGAGTAGGTATTAAAATCCATGGAGAAGAAATAAAAACTTTGAGGTTCGCCGATGACATTGTAATTCTGTCAGAGACAGCAAAGGACTTGGAAGAGCAGTTGAACGGAATGGATAGTGTCTTGAAAGGAGGATATTAAATGAACATCAACAAAAGCTAAACGAGGATAATGGAAAGTAGTCGAATTAAGTCGGGTGATGTTGAGGGTATTAGATTAGGAAATGAGACACTTAAAGTAGTAAAGCAGTTTTGCTACTTGGGGAGCAAAATAACTGATGATGGTCGAAGTAGAGAGGATATAAAATGTAGACTGGCAATGGCAAGGAAAGCGTTTCTGAAGAAGAGAAATTTGTTAACATTGAGTATAGATTTAAGTGTCAGGAAGTCATTTCTGAAAGTATTTGTATGGAGTGTAGCCATGTCTGGAAGTGAAACATGGACGATAAATAGTTTGGACAAGAAGAGAATAGAAACTTTCGAAATGTGGTGCTACAGAAGAATGCTGAAGATGAAATGGGTAGATCACATAACTAATGAGGAAGTATTGAATAGGATTGGGGAGAAGAGAAGTTTGTGGCACAACTTGACCAGAAGAACGGATCGGTTGGTAGGACATGTTCTGAGGCATCAAAGGATCACCAATTTAGTATTGGAGGGCAGCGTGGAGGGTAAAAATCGTAGAGGGAGACCAAGAGATGAATACAGTAAGCAGATTCAGAAGGTCGTAGGTTGCAGTAGGTACTGGGAGATGAAGAAACTTGCACAGGATAGAGTAGCATGGAGAGCTGCATCAAACCAGTCTCCGGACTGAAAACCACAAAAACAACAACAATGAATGCAGACACGTTTATAAGGAAAGTGCCAAAATATTATCACCAGTAAGTGAAGTAGTACACAGACCCCAATTACATACATCTTTTACCGACTCTTACATAGCAACTGAAGTAAAGTACATGAAGAGGACGTCTTCGCTTTCCAAACTTACAACTGAAGAAAAAACTAAAAGATATCTAGAGATTAAATTTCTCACATACACCGTCTGTGAATTACAACCAATATTAGCTCTCCTGCACATGATCTTATATTAATTTTTCTACGACACGGTTCTCATACAGGATAATTGTTTCATCATAACAGTTTAAAAGGTAAAAGTACACTGCACATGTACACTCAAGTACTTTGGCTGTTTAAACCCTTCTGTTTCACATGACTTTTCTCAGTTTTCGGCTCTATTTTAGAAATTTCTTATCCAATTAGAAAAGAAGTTTAGTAAATGGGAACAGATTTGTCTACAAAGTTTAATGAGCTTAACTTGCAGATACTAGGTGACTGAGTGTGACAAGAGGAAAGTCCACTTCATAAACTCTTGACAGAACTACACCAATGAAACAAAAAACCGGTGGTTCACGCATTTTCTCGCAGATAAACTAGTAGGAGCATGACGATTCATTATTAATCCATACATTGATACTGAGGAAATGGACACAATATCGGAAGAGCTGGTCAGAATAACCTGTACCGATGAGCTTAAGGTGCAGTTTATAAAGGGATACGAACAGTTCTGTCCTCAGAGAGCCAAGGCCACTACATATTCTGTATTTTCACAAGAAATTTTTCCATAGCTTTTCTACATACCGCGTGCACAAGTATTTTAGCACGGTTGGCAATTCCTTACGAAGAAAAGAAACATATTGCAAACCACTGGCTGAGGAGATTAAAGGTTAAACGAAACTAAATTGAAACCACATATTGAAAATCATTGCATATATTATGAACAGGACGTATATATGTATGTACCTTTGTTTGTTTGTTTGTTTGTTTGTTTGTGTGCGTTTTTCATATCTCCTTGTAATCCACTGCAACGATCTCAACCAAGCTTAGTTAACATATCGTTTACTGTCAGGCAACAATTGCTGTGGGGATAGGTTCAAATGGTTCAAAAGGTTCTAAGCACTATGGGACATAACTTCTGAGGTCATCAGTCCCCTATACGTAGAAGTACCTAAACCTAACTAAGGACATCACACACATCCTTCCCCGAGGGAGGATTCGAAACTGCTACCGTAGCAGCAGCGCGGTTCCGGACTGAAATGCCCAGAATCGCTCGGCTACTGCGGCCAGCTAGGAATAAGTCTCACCTACCTATCGTAGTTAAGATGTGGCGTCATCAACAATGAGATGTGTAAAAAATTGCTACATCAAGCATGACGTTTAAAAGTACTGCATCTGTGCTACTAACTGCATTCATAATAAATTTCGCGGATTGTATCACTGTAGGCCGCTAATGCATCTACAAACATATATGAAGGTACCACACATCGTGCATTAGAACAGGTGCTCGATCATGATGAATGATGCCATCGCCATCCCCAAATTGCTCTTCAACAGTGGGAAGCAAGAAGTGGCTTAAAACATCAATGTAGGCCTTTGCTGTGATAGTGCCACGCAAAACAACAAGTGGTGCAAGCGCCCTCCATGAGAAACACGACCACATCGTAACACCACCGGCTACGAATTTTACTGTTGCGCTACACACGGTGGCAGATGACCTTCACCAAGCATTCGCCATATCCACACCCTGCCATTAGATCGTCACATTGTCTCTCCACACAACGTTTTTCCATTATTCAATGTCCGATGTTTATGCTTCTTACACCAAGCGCCGGTCAGAGGGGCCGAGCGGTTCTAGACGCTACAGTCTGGAACCGCGTGACCGCTACGATCGCAGGTTCGAATCCTGCATCGGGCATGGATGTGTGTGATGTCATTAGGTTGGTTAGGTTTAAGTAGTTCTAAGTTCTAGAGGACTGATGACCTCAGATGTTAAATCACATAGCTCCCAGCCATATGAACCCCTTTACTCAAAGCGAGGCGTCGTTAGGCATTTACCGGCGTGATGTGTGGCTTATGAGCAGCCGCTCGAGCATGAAATCCAATTTCCCTCCCCTCCCGCCTAACTGTCATAGTACTTACAGTGGATCCTGATGCAGTTTCGAATTCCTGTGTAATGATCTGGTTACATGTTAGCCTATTTACACATTACGACCCTCTTCAACTGCCGGTGTTCTCTGTCAGTCAACAGAGTTCCTCGGAGGTCTCTATTTTGCTCTCTCACGATGTCTAACGACGACTGTGGTCGCTAATATGGAGTACCTGGCAGCACAATGCACCCAATATGAAAGATGTATGTGTTAAGTAGTGTCCGGAGATGTGACGTCAAAAACACTGAGATGTGCGAAAAATTGCACCTTGTGCATGGTGTTTAAATTTACTACTTCTTTTCCATACAGTTTCCACATATGCGACCCAAGATACATAGAATGTTAAATCATTGTATGACAATTAGATAAGGAGATATGACCCCATAAAAGCTAAAGTGGCTGAATATCTGCCACGTTATGATTGACGTTTATGTTTATTACTCCTTTGCTACTACCTTATTAGCAACATATTTCGAAGACAGTATCCATATATGCTGATGAGTGTAGCTACACAAATACATCATTGTGCCACACATAGCTCAAGGAATGTGACGTCATAAACACTGAGATGCAAGTGAATACTTGGCACAACGTGCTTAAAGTTTTTAATATGATTGTTACTTACTACTAAAACACTTGTACAGTTTAGATAAATGTAAGGAAATCCCTGACATGTGGCAGCGCCTTAGGTACCTTTCAACTGCAGCGCAAACGGCTGGAATCGAAACGAGAAACCTTCTATAGAGCTATGAAGACTAGTTGCCATAGAGATGATTGCAATATCAAGCTGTAAACACGCGAAACAGCCGTCCCCAGCGTACAAAATTGGGCAGGGATCATGTTTCTAAATTTAATAATGTACTTACATGTTTGCACATTACGTATATTTCTTTTACAACTTTTCATAATTTCAAAGGTGTTTTTAACGAATACACGGAAATAAAATGTTCTCGATACTCTACTGCAAGCACAGTTAATTTTGTTTTCGTTTGTAATAGAAAATTGACAAAATAAATACCTGGGCAATGTCGGGTTTGTGAGTTATTTTGCTAACTCACTAACCGTAAGTCCCATTTAAAATGTTGAAGTATTAATTTCACTACATTTGAATTTCGTGTCGTTTAAAATAATAAATGTGAAGTACTTAACACGTTCATTTTTAAAATTTTTCGCTGAACATCTATCTGGTTAAACCTATTAAAGTAAGTACCTCTGCTTCAGCTGTGAAAAATACATTTGAAGTTGATGTGTTTGTAAAATCTCAGTATATGAAATGCAGAGTGTCTATCGAATACAGAAAAAAGGTTTGCACGTGTTATATGAAACAAAAAGTTAGAAGACCTATGCCCTAAATGCACCGCTTGATGCTTCAGCGATTCAAGGGAACACAGCTACAAGAGCTGGTCTGGAGAAAGCTTTAATTATATGCTAATGACTTGCTGTGGAATGATTTACGATGGAAAAAAAAATATTTCCTGTTTTGGCCACCAGGTAAAAATCGGGCGTTGTGTAGCAGCTCATCGACGTCTTCGGTGCTCATACTGAATAAATAGTGTAATTGGCAACTAATAATAAAATCAAAATTATGCTTCTCTCACTTGTCTGAACTTTTCTGTCCGTATCCCTTTCCTAATTCATTACACTTGGAAACACTTATGTACGTCTTTCTTGCATTCACAGCGCCAGACTGGCACCTGGTAACCAAAACTGAAACTAATTTTCTCCGGTGTAGAAATATCAACAACAATAAACCTTTATTTAGTTAAAATCTAATGCGAACGTTACAGCCTCACTGCTGCTAAGACAAATTACCGAAAACGATTTCGTCCATTCCTCTTTTCTCTTTTCATTGTAAAGTTTGCCTTCTGCCTGACAGCCCATTGTGAAAATCCTCTTTCATACAGTATAGCTGCCAGCGGTTTTCAGAAACGCCCTGGTGAAAGTGACACGGCGCCGTCAAGCACAAATGCGAAATTTTTTCCGGTACGTCCCACGTAAATAAATACAGCTCACGGTGCATTGTTTGCGCCGTCCGACCATCCGCACCTATTCGTTGACGGTACACAGAATTTTCCGGGCCTGTTCCCGTTATATATATTCATACCCGTATGCATGAGCTGCAGGGAGATAGGTACCCTCGGATAAGGCAAACTGTATTTTTGTATCTGAGGCTTTATGCGTTCGCAGAGCAGCAACAAGGACTACAGTAACACGTTGCAAATGAAGCAGATATATTTGTTGCAGTATTTTAGGTTTCCTGAATAAAGTTCCTCATACGGCCAACATAGCATTTTTAGGCCCAATTCATATGATATAATGGTGCTAATGACGAAAAGTATTACGTTATACGCTATTGATTTTATCATATCTCGTTGAGTCAACTAGCAGCCACCAATCATGCGTCACTTTATAATAATGGTGTACCTGCAAGATAAAGCAACGTCCACTGTTCAGGAGTAATACTAAGATGACAAAAAAAAACTAATATTCGGTACGGTTTTCCCGCAATAATCTGAGTCTTTCGTGTATGATGGGAATGGAAAAGAGCGTTTGGCGCCATTGGCCCGGAGCCCCTTTCGGGGCAGGTCCGTCCGCCTTGGTGCAGGTCTTATTGCATTCGACGCCACATTGGGTGACCTGCGCGCCGGATGGGGATGAAATGATGATGAAGACAACACAATACCCAATCCCTGCGCGGAGAAAATCCCCAACCCAGCCGCGAATCGAACCCGGGCCCTTTAGGATGGCAGACAGAAGGGCTGACCATTTTTTAAAAATCTCATTTTGTTCGTTTTTTTTCGTTCCATCTGGTCAGGGCGGACGTAGTAAGACATCCTTTTAAGTTCGTTGTTGATCGATTAACATCCTTTTAAGTTCGTTGTTGACCGATTAACTCAGTTTCTTTTTATTACAGAGGGTAGATAAACCTCTGTCCGAACACGCTGAGCCACCGTGCCGGCTTCCGTCCAACTATCAGGGCGAACTTCATGTATGATGAAGCAGGCAGAATGTGTAAGTCTGAAACTTGTGAACTTGGTTCAGAAAAGATTCCGTCGAAAGTAACGAAGTGAAAATTGTTGTGCCAGTGGAATACGAGAAAATTGGAATCTTTGTTTGTGTGGTGCGGTATGCAAAGCTATTAAAATTATAGGGCAGAGAAACGTAAAGAGTGTGTAGGTCAACATCGTCAGGAATCAGTACAGGAAACTTCACCAATCTTTCGTATATTGCGTGACATGTGGTCAGCCCTGAGTTTGGGGTATGTAAGACTGTAGCATGAGACTGAAAATAGAAGAGTACAGCTGAGGAGCATGGTACAGTACTTGAAACTTCACGTACAGACAAGAAAATGACCACAGTAAGTTGGATGACACGTTGTGAAGAAGCATGTATTCGCGGAAGTAGCACCTGACACTCTCAATGTTCCTAAAACTATTCCAACGGCTTACTGTAATATGACAATATAGGAGGACAGTGAACCGCTGGGACTACTGACTGGGAAAAGTAGTCCTTGCTCGTTACCCGTTACAATATGTTACACGTATTTAACTTCGCTTATATCCGTTTCTGCACGTCTGAGTCTTAGTAATAGTTATGGTGCAATATTGACGTTGCTACGGATGTAAAGAGAAGTATGTGAAAGGACCCGTTAATTTTCATGGATGCGTACTACATTTGTAGAATTGCAAATGTAATTTGGATATAAGGAACTTTATACGTTGAAAAACATCGAGACAGGGATTATTGAGTCTTATGTTGTAGAGATAATTTCAACGATTTTATGCCCATGTGTTTACGAGATGAGTGCTAGATAAATATGTAAGTGGGGTTGAGTGTACTGTTAATCAGTGTATACATACTGGTGCTATTTTCATATGCAGATAAAATTTATAAATGGCAGTTTGATTAATTTCCTCCAATTTATGCAGTTTCTCAAACCCTCGTGTGTATCTGTTTCTGCATGAGACAGTTTCCTCCACAGTGTCATAGTAACTAATAAATTAGATAGAAAACCTTGAATCAATGCGAAAGAAAACCTAAAAGTCATTATTGGCTGTCAATTCCTTTACTACTCCTAAATACGAGTGCTGATCTTGCTTGCTTTATTTTTCTGTGCGTGGCGTGTTGTATTTTTCTGATGAAAAGAAGAAAAGGTGTTATTTTACTTTTCTACAAAAAGCAAATTGGTTAATAAATGAAAATTGAAAATAATCGTGGACAAGCAGGTGGTATCAATTACTTAGCGCATTTTCTGTAACAGTTTCATAGTTCCAAATGTATTATTTCTTTGTGACACTTCGGCGCCGTGTATAGTGTCATTGTAAAACAGTTAATTAGAACAGAGATTAGAGAACACTGACGAGTGCAATAGCAAACGTAAAAGAAACATTTTTTACTGTTTCTACTTAGCGCATTACCGAAAAAACGAAAATAAACTGGAACCTGAGCCATGATACTGTGTTGGAAAAGGCTAATACCAATGTTCTTCCCATCTCTAAGAGAACTTCAGTTCTCGCTATCAAATTGTTGAGATGTCTGTAAAACGAGTATACAAAGTTTCACGGTACTTCTGAAGGTGTTCTGTTGCGGCGAAGTCATGACGCTCAAAATACGCTGCAGTGCACCGTCACACAATCACGTGACCTGAAATGCAACTGATGTCTCAGACAGAATTCTCATTCTACGCATCCGTATGCTCGCTCCAGATATGTTTATAGTGACCCCGAGAAACAGTGCTATGGTTTTTGTCGTGCGGAACTGTGGCGACTTATCTGACGTAGAAAAGGACATGATGATAGGCTCTCGGACAATGGCTGGCAGCATTTCTGAAACGGATAAGTTTGTACATAGTTTGCGTGCCGCCTTGGCTGAATGATATCATGCGTGGCTAATGGCGCTATCCGAAACCGTGGCCGAAGCAACTTCGGTCCTCCACAGGCCATAGATCACTGGATGACGAGGGTGAACGACGGCGGCAGGGACGAGTACGGACGAATACACGTACAACTGTTAAGCATCTGATGGCCTAGATGAACCAAGGGACTATCAAATGTGTCCCTCTAACAAACGTTCAGCGAACATATGAGACTCCACAGTAGGCACCTGGTTCATACACCAATGGTGACTGCTGTTCATCACCGAAAAGGTAGGAATCTGCACACCAGTACCTGGACAGGACGTCCTCTACGTGGCGACAGGTGGTCCTTTCAGACGAAACACGTTTTATGCTCCATAGTACCAAATATTGTGTTATGCAGTTGCTGATTGGAAGAGTGCTTGTCTGGGTACAGCCGTGCTGCCCCTCGACTTTTTCCATCTTCTTGGACGTGCACGAACACAATCTCGGCTTTCTTCCGACCTGAACACCGGACCCTAAAGTTGCTTACAGTACGCTGTGTCAATCACACACCCTGGGACACACGAGGAACACACGAGGTGTGGGCGGGGAACTGACATTCGTCAGCGCCATTTACCATGCCAACGATGCATTTCGGGACACATTTTCACAAGACTTTTTTTCCACCTTATCCAGTCAGGAATCCGTCTCTGCATTTTGTCGGTTTCTTTGATGTTCACCCTGTAGATCTGAAATGGAACCATACAAGCCGAAGCTTCTCAGTAACTTTGGCTTGAGCAGAAATCAGTTTGTTTTTCTCTCATCGAAGAAAATAAATGGATTCAGATATCAGTAAAAGGCAAAATACTACATGTAGTCTTCGCTAATAATTCAACACTAAACTCAGGGATATTATTTAACTTAGATAGCCACTTCTATCAATCGTGACGAGTTTATAGCTTATACTCTACAAATATTACTGCTTACCGCAACCTATAAGAGAAATATTTCATGATCTTCTTGTTGTGAGATGAATTCAAATGATAATGAAGGTCAGTTATAGTGGATACATTATCAGTAAAATTTCTATGACTTGGAATTGCAAACCATGTTTCTTTTCTATTATAAAGCCATTTCACTGAATCAGGTATGAAATCGATAGAAAAATCCTTATAATTAAGCGTTGCTGCTACGATATGGCAAACTGCATCTTCCACCCTGTAGCTCCTCCGTCCGACAATTTATTGTGACCTTAAATAGATCTTCCTCTACACTATTTAAGTTGGTACGACTCCTTTGAACTGAACACACTGATAACAGATCCGCGATTATTACTTCTAATCTAACTTATGTAAACAGGGTCCTATTCTGTTCTCCGACGATGCCTAACAGACTATAAATCTTCTGTTTGTAATGTGTAGCCCTACCATGTAACCCCAGCACTTGGTCCCGTTAAAACGTCCCCTTTGAAAAACTTATACAAGACTGTGCTTAAACTGACACACAATAGTTTTTAGCGCAACGCAATCTGGCTTTCAATAATCCCTTCACGAGAATGGCCCTGACTAACATTAACCTATATGTTTCACAAATCACTTACCTCACAAAAATCTTCGTTACTCGAACTACTGAAATACAGCAAGCGCCACTACTGCCAGCTAACTAAAAGATTCAAACTACGGAAGTCACTAACTACTGATAGGCACAGTTAGCAAATGAAAGATTTTAATAGGTAACAATGTATTTACCTTTATAGTCATTATATATATATATATATATATATATATATATATATATATATATATATATATATATATCAGTTCATGACACCAATTCTTACAAATTTCAAAACTCCGCCATCCCTCTCCCCACGTCCACCACCGCTGGCGGCTCACCTCCAACTGCGCAACGCTACGCGCTGTTAGCATCCAGCTGCCGCTGCCCAACACTACAATGGCAGACAACAATGCAAACCAGCCACAGACTGCACATGGCACAGCCAGTGATTTTCATACAGAGCGCTACGTGGCGGCGGCGTTACCAATAAAAAACACCTAAACGGCCTACTTACATGGCCCCCATGCTCCACACAAAAAATTTTACAAATTGTTTTGGGCACTGGCCAATAATGATTTGATAAAATTTTTCTTCATTACAATAACAAAGATATCAAATGCACACACTTATTGAAACAATGTTTATCAGAAGCTAAAATTTTCTCACAGTCCATAAAGACAGTCCTGATCGTTCATCACAGTAAAATTGCAGTGTTTCTTTCAAAGTCTGAGCTATAAAAGAAATTGCACTTGGAAGTAGTGGATTTCTATGCAGTATTGAAGAAGTAGTGTTGTCCTTCCAACGAAAGACAGTGCTGACTCTTGACATGCAGACAGGTAATGGGCCACAGCAGAGTCAGTCGACGTTCAAGACTATTGGTAGGTAAGTCATCACAGAGCAGACCCACTTTAGTCCTTGTAGAGACGGCCAGCAGTCATCTGTTTGACTGTGCAGGCGCACAATCACCATTGAAGAGTCTTGCGGATAATATAGCAAGTTCATAACCGCAACTTGTGCACTCACAAAAATTGTTTTTTAAATGTCCTTACAACCAGCAATGCTGTTATCCAGTCCCTTACTGAATTATTAACACACGTGCAAACACTATCAGTCCCTAATTCTCACATATTGTCCATATACTACGACCAACAGAAAGGTGTGCAGTGAAATGTAATTTACAAGTTACTTAATTTCATGAAGTGGTGTCAATTACAATTTTATAACATATGAATACAATAACAAAGGTACAAAATACATCTTTAAAGAACATAACAATACAGATAACATTTGCAGTAGTACAGGCTTTACAAAAGAATCGAAATAGCAAATATATCAGTGTTACAAAAATTACGACATAAGTACATACATAAAAGATCAGAATAACTTTTGAAACATCAACTTCTTACATGAGCATTAGAACAAAAGAGAATAAATAATGTGTAAACATCTTTACTAAGTAAATAACATGTTATTAATGCAAATTATATTTGAGGATAACAGTATTCCTCATCATAGTGAATGTAGCTTAGTATTAGAAGAGAAAAAATTCTTTGAGCAGTACACAGAGACAGGAAGAAAACAAATACACAATGGTACACAAACGCATAGTGGGATAACACAAGAGGAAAGGGAAGGGTTTGTTCTCAGTGTGACATTTGGTACTGCAGTCCAACCCAAAACTTCATTCTGCAGATCTTTCGTCATATCTCAACATTTGTTTCGACCAAAAATATCCTATCCTAGCATGCTTTCTGTATTTTGTTCACATCCTATTTCAAAAATAGTTTTTATCCACTGTACACTACTTTTTTTCGGCCAAACCATTTTCTTATAGCTTCTCAATGCTTTTCTTTCAATTCATCATAGTTAGTTTCTTATATAGTCTACCTCCTCTTAAGCTAACTTAAACCTACTGAGCTCAAATGCTAAACTAAGGGGCGACGCAATGCAGCAGCACAAAACAAATTAACACAAACAGCAATGACCCAAAAAAATGCAGATTTGCAAAGCAAGTAGCAGTAAATGTAATAACTTATATCTAAACATGACAAATCCACAAGCAGAAAAAATAGTATACTAAAGACAACAATGCAGATAAGGGAAAGTTATAATCACATCTTAATGTCTATGTAATTAAAGTGGTGCACCATAAAAAGTAATGCTACAACAAATTACCAAGTACTTGAAAAGAAAATTATATATTCAGTTACTGTTATTAGTCGCTTCTTATTGCTCTTTCCATTCCAACAGCTCCTTTTTAGAAGAATGTGGATCATAAAGTAATTATTTAACAGATCTGTTGACAGAAAGTGTTCACATTAGCAAATTCATTTAATTTTATTTTATAAAACAAATGTTGCAACACAGCTGGAAACCAGATATCAAATGAAATAAGCAACTATGAAAGGCAAAGCATAAAAATATCATTCAATAGTCATGTGACATTTCATAACTTAGTACAAATTCTCTCAACTCTCTTAGAAAGACGCTTGTCATTATCAGGTGTGCAGAAGTAAATAAGTATCTTTTCCAAGTAATGAGCGTGTCGTTTCTGGGATGCTTTCTACAAAGGAATGTCAATAGCGAGGATAATGGCCTCCCTTTTTTTTTCTTTCTTGTGCCTCTGAAAGGCGCACACTAATGGCTTGTTTCCAGGTGGCTGTCGCGCAACTGGGTGCCCACGACGCATTACGTGCAGGTGGTCACTGGACTTTCTTACCGAAATATTTACGACACCAGTTTCCGCTACAGTGGCAGTCTCATATAAAAAATTTCACAGGTCGAGAATTTGCATTACAAATGTGTAGAAACAAAATCCTATAAATATAGCAGCGTCCAAAAAAATTTTTACCGGCATTGTGATACAGTCACGCATGTACATACATTTCATAACACTTAAAGTACGATTCTTGGTTTTCAATAACCTTTTTCACAAACCAGAGTCCCTAACCACGACTCATTATTCCTTACCTTATTCGTCGACACTTTTTCAATATTTCATCATAACAGATGCATAGCATAATCAAATAACTCATATAGCATCAGCTTATTGATCATAAACATACCGCAACAGCATAATACACATAGTCATCATAATAACAACATCACTAACATTAACCTATATGTTTCACAAATCACTTACCTCACAAAAATCTTCGTTACTCGAACTACTGCAATACAGCAAGCGCCACTACTGCCAGCTAACTAAATGATTCAAACTACGGAAGTCACTAACTACTAATAGGCACAGTTAGCGAATGAAAGATTTTAATAGGGAACAAACAATGTATTTACCTTTATAGTCATTATATATATCAGTTCATGACATCAATTCTTACAAATTTCAAAACTCCGCCATCTCTCTCCCCACATCCACCACCGCTGGCTAATCACCTCCAACTGCGCAACGCTACGCGCTGTTAGCATCCAGCTGCCGCTGTCCAACACTACAATGGCAGACAACAATGCAAACCAGCCACAGACTGCACATGGCACAGCCAGTGATTTTCATACAGAGCGCTACTTGGCGGCGGCGTTACCAATAAAAAAAACCTAAACAGCCTACTTACACCGTGAAAGTAAGTCACACTGCTGTAACTGCAGCACTACCTCGTAT
This sequence comes from Schistocerca gregaria, assembly GCF_023897955.1. Classification (NCBI taxonomy): domain Eukaryota; kingdom Metazoa; phylum Arthropoda; class Insecta; order Orthoptera; family Acrididae; genus Schistocerca; species Schistocerca gregaria. The sequence goes on from NC_064921.1 coordinate 643,280,703, forward strand.
TCCGAGAAGTTTGCAATAACAGAAGTGACCGCTACCCACCGCCCGCTACCCACCGCCTTGCGCCGCACGTCAATCAACTTCACTGACTCACCCATGGCCTGCCGTTGGGTGCTGCACGAGCTCCGCCGTCACTTTGCCAACCGGCACCCGCCCACTCACGGCCACCTCGTCCACGAGATCTTCCTCCCTAGGCCAGGTCTCACCCGGCTCATCCCTCACCGCCCTGACTGAAACAGCACGCAGGAAGGCAAAACACAAACTCTAATTTACACTCTAAAGCTGTCAGACTATGGCACTGCCGACAGAACCTGAAACATCCTCTGCTATTAAAATGTATGGCGCGATAAATGGGTTCCGACTGCGAGCTGTACACACGTGGGCCTTAATGTAAAAATAATTTATTTATCAATAAAAGTTTCAATTAACAAAACAGAGACCTCTTCCCACGGGACACCGCCTTATAGTAGGCAACTTCAGGGCCGGGCGGGAGGGTTTGCGTCCTCCGATGAAGCCGAGACCTGTAATGGCCGTAGGGTAGCTACTCGCAGGGTCACCCGAGGCGAATTGGTCTTGACAGAGGAGAAACGGAGTGTGTCCTGCAAAATAGGGCAGGAGCAGACAGGGATGGGGGGGGGGGGGGGAAGCTCAATAGACATAGGGAAGCCAACCTTCCAAGGGGAGAGAACCCTAAAAACCCCAGATCCTCCAAGATGGAGGTTGGGCATGAGACTAACAATCTCACCCCGGAAAAAAAGGGCTTTCTATGGCACCAAAGGACAAAACAAGCCTGGAGGACTAGAGAACCTGCATCAGGAAATGTAGAAATATACTGTGACAATGGCGGCAGTACAAGAACTGAAATGGAAAGGAAGTGGAATATTAGCATCTGGGACACACATACCATTTTACAGCTGTCGAAACAGAGGATATGCTTGCCCAGGTTTTCTGGTTGATAATGCTCAAGAGGCTGCCACATTGAACTTAAAGCCGGTTAGTGGAAAAATCTGCATACTACGAATGAAATCCCGTTTCTTCCATATTTCCTTCATATATACATGTGCACCAACAGAAGATGGAGATTCGGTGGAAAAAGATGTATTCTATGAGCATCTGGAGCAGGAAATAGCAAGGGTGGCATAGTATGATGTTAAGGTGGTTATGTGGTACTTCAGTGTTCAAGTAGGAAAAGAAATAGCATACAGGGAAAGCAGCTGGTAAGGAAGTTTCTAATGATAATGCTCTCAGACTAATCTATTTTGCCATGGGTAATAACATGATTATTAAAAGCACTTGGATGCAAAGGAAGGATATAAGGGAAGTTACATGGAGCTCCCCAGAAGGGATCACAAAATATCAGATTGATCACATACTCATCGATAGGCGACATATTTCAGATATATTAGAGGTGGATAACTGTCGTGGTGCAGATGGAAATAGTGACTATTATTTGGCACCAATCAAATACAGACAGAGGATGGACAATTACAGACAGACCAAGATACCTGTATTGCAATAAACTTGGCACACAGTGGATGGGCCAGCTAAGGACTGAGCACATACCAGTTCTCAGCACTAAGTGCAAGGCTAGTTCTACAACGGTTTAACTCTGCAGGAACACTGCCCTATTCCCCTTACTGCTACTTCCAAGTATCATTTCTGTCATCAGGCCTGCCCATATGATGTGACACGTTTGTCCTCTGTCCTCCATGGCAGGTTTCTGAACTATCCCACTGTTCTACACATGCCAGGTCTTCTACCTCATCGTGACGTCTGAAGGTGGGGATACTAAATCCCTCCCCGCTGTAAAGGCTATGTTCTGGTCTGGTCTGCCCGATATGTTCCATCTCACAATCGCCTTCAATACTGTTGGTCTTTGGTTGACCCAAGTATATCTTTGACTTTTTCGCTGCGTGAAAGATGGTCGTTATTTCGTCTTTTAATATTCTTGCGATCTTGACTGTTGGCTGTCCAGCAAACGCCACACGTTTTACTTCGTCTTCTTCTGGTTTCTCCTCCCGCCCCTTGTATCTTATTTGTGTCTCGGTGTAGCCATTCTTAGGGAAGGTTTCCTGCAGATGTGCTAACTCACGCGGCAAACTATCGCTGTCACAGATCGACCTGGCTCTTTGTACTTGGTTCAAATGGCTCTGAGCATTATGGGACTTAACTTCTGAGGTCATCAACCCCTAGAACTTAGAACTACTTAAACCTAACTAACCTAAGGACATCAAACACAACCATGCCCGAGGCAGGATTCGAACCTCCGGCCGCAGCGGTCAATCAGTTCCAGACTGTAGCGCCTAGAAGCGCTTGGCCACTCCGGCCGGCAGGCTCATTCTATTAAGGTGTTCAGTACTGAGTTACATTGCGTTGGATGGCGGCAGCTTCGAGCATTGAGATATAAGTTCCATGTGCGTCTCTTCCTGTAGACCGAGTGTCCCAACATACCGTCCGGATTTTACTTCCAAGAAGGGAAGGCAGTCATTCTCTTCTACCTCCAGGGTGAATTTGATACTGTCATGTATGCCTATGAAATGGTGTAGGGGCTCCTGAAGTTTTTCCTTGCCATTGGGCTACACTACAAAAGTGTCGTCTACGTATCTGTAGTACACCTTTAGTTTATGACGGGCGGTGTTCAGTGCCACATCTTCAAAGTGCTCCATGTAAATGTTTGCAAATCTGGAACCAGGGGGGAACCCATGACAACACCATCTGTTTGTTCATAGAATTTCCCACCACATTTGAAGTACATTGTGGTTAAACGAGAAGAAAGAATCTGAGTGTGTCCTCATGGAAGTGGTCTTCGGGTAGAGTTAAGGAATCATACAGCGGCACCTGGGTGAAAAGAGAAGTGACATTAAAGCTGACTAGTAGATCCTTCTCGTCCATGCGTAGCCCTTGGAGTTCCTTTACGCTCGGGCACCGGCTCCACTGCGACTGTATGGCGAAGATCCATAAGGACGATGTCCCACTACGTCCTATATTGAAGACCATAAATTCTCCGACGTATGGTGTAGCGAAGCACCTAGCACAGTTGTTAAAACCACTAGTCGGTCACTGCCCTCACCATGTCAAGAACTCTACCGAATATGTTAAGGTAGTCACTCGCACAATTCGCCTCACAAGCTATGTTTCTACACCTGTTAACTCGTCACTAGATATCTACGTACAAATAAGAATTGCATCTTCAACTGAAATCCGTTATTATGGTGTCTTACTGTTACAAGTAATATAATGATCGGAAGTTCATAGGGCGACTCATAATTTGTGACGGCTGTACTGGGGTACAATAAAATTAAAATCATGCCGGAATGATTATCGATAGTATAAGGCACCACTTCTTCTTTTACGTAGAAGAGACTAACAAGCCATTATACCATTTAAGTCGAGTATTGATCGTAAATTAAATTTTGTTGTAGTACTGTCAATCAGTAAGACTTCGTAATAGCCGATTCCAGTAGGAGATGCTATTCTCGTTAGTCTTACGCGCCCATCTGCGATTTAACAGGTTTAGAAACGCTTTTTGTCTGCTGAGCTGAGCGAGCGAGAGAGTTAAGGTCTGCCTTCGTAGCGTAAGCGCCACGACCTGTCTTTTTCGTAGGCCTTGGGTCAACGACACGGTGTGTGACAAGATAGTACGCGATCATAAAGATGGACGTAAATTTAAACGATCAGACGGCCATGTCGCAACGGTAGAACGGTAGCAACCGATCATTTGGCATTTGAATTGATAACTGTTGAAAGGTAGCTACACTGAGTCACAGCGCCAGAGATTGCACCAAAGAGTATTATTCAGCCGCCTCCACTGGCAGTGATTGTTCAGAAGTTGCTGTGGGCAGTTGTAGTTCTGAGGTAGCCGTGATCAGTGCTTGCTGAGACGATGTCGATAGAGTACTAGTTGTGAGCATATCGTGTGCAGTTGTTCTGTTGGGCAAGACAACATTTGTTGTTCGATTGGGGATGTTGTAATGATCAGAGTGTATTTTTCGTCAATATATATGAAGGTAACGATTTTTTTTTCAAATTCCCTAAAAAACAATGCCTCTTGGTCACAGGTACAGTCAACAAAGCATCTGGCTTGTGTTCATGTATTAGTCTGTAATTATGGTGTCTATGTACAATTACAGTATTTCTGGTTTTTTTAATTACTTCATTGTAAATGGCGTTTAAAGCATCTTGTCGTATTGAGGAAGAACCGTGCCAGAGGTGTACACTGAATCACAATTACACACACAGAACAGTTACACTTGTGCTTTGTTGTTTGGTAGCTTTTATAGTTGCCGGGGACTTAATTAATTAATTGTGTTAACGCAAATTGGCTTTCATTCTTTGTTGTTATTGTATGCAGTCAGATTGCGGAGTAATACTAGTCAGGGCCAACCGTTTATGAGACTTCATAGCCGGACATAGAGCTACTAAAAATATTTGCATTTTATGTAGTTAAGCCCACATGCAAGTGGCGACCTTTCCAGGATCGTCCCCTTGGAATTCTTTTGATAGCAAAAATATCAAACAGTAGTATTATTGCGATAATTTGTAATTTAGTAATTGTAGTCTATATTGCATGTACATTTGGTAAAGAATATTTGTAGTTGTCTTCTCATTCTTCTAATGGTATTTTTGCAGAATTTCACTCTTGATGTCTTGTATAGGGGTTTGGCAATTTTGTGCAATTATGAAGATTTCAATTGTTCATTAATTGTGTTTGTCGGGAAGCATTTCGTGTGAATGTTGTTGTTGGTGATAAAGTGTCATATTGTGTGTAATTTTCGTATAGTGACAAGTTTTGTATGTTTTGTAAATGATTACATGATCGATGAGAAAGGCAAAAATGACGGATAGTCAGAATGACGAAAATTGTTAAGATGGCGAACTCGCTAACACTGGAGAACAGTATGATGAATAATGAAGTAGAAAATAATTTAATAATCAGGGAAAATAGTCCGGAACCAATTTTTCACAATCAAAAAATTTTCAGAGTACGAGATTAACGACAGATGATTCTGGAATAGTATCGAACACAGATAGCTTTACAGCTATGACGAAAGAAGTTGATTTTGTGGGAAATTTTAGGGGTGAAAAGAGTTTCAAATCAGTTAATATTGAGCAGTTGATGAGTGCATTATTAAATTTGGGATCTGAATTGAAAACAGTGGGATCACAAATAGGAACAATTAAAACTGATATGGAAACAGTGGAAACACGGTTAGACTCACTGGGATCACAGTTACGATCTGAATTAAAAACAGTGGCAACACAGTTAGAAAATGATATGGGAGCAATGGAAACACGGTTAGACTCACGAATAGGGACATGTTTTAAAATCATGAAAGATGAATTAAAGAGAGAAATTAGAGAAGAAGTACAACCGATTCTGAATTCTCACAATAATAGATTAATTTCAATAGAAATTAGACAAATGGAAGAGAATACAGAACAGGAAGAAAGAGATCGCGTGATAGTACAAAAAATCTCAGAGTTAAATTTACAACGTGCACACGATAAGGAAGAAATATTTGAAAGAATCGAGGAATCCGTACCAAATGACAGAATAAATAAGCTAACACAACAATATGAACAGTTAACTACTAAATGTGTCAATACTGAAACCCGAGTCGCGACACTTACGGAAGACGTAAATAAACAGAAAGAACTAATCGGTGAATTATCGGAAAGAGTTGAGGAGAGTACAGATAAATTGACAAGTCTTAGTTTAAATGGGGACAGAGATTCAGACGATACAGCTCCATTGCCATTTGTAGAAACCCAAGAGTACCAGAACATAAATAAACATTTTGAAAATCAGGGAAAATTTAATGAACGCTTTAAAAGGGAATTTGAGGCGTTACGAAAGCAAGTCAAACAAATTGAAAGCGAAATCGTAGGAAAAGACAGCAGAAGAAATTTAGAATCACAGATAGCAGAGGGCTTTGAAGAAAATAATTTATTTCATTTACGAGAAGCAACAAGAGAGGGACAGGCGCGCGAACTTGACATTAATCGCCATTGGGACTGGGACACACACGGTAGGTCTTTGCCGCCACGAGGCGAAAACTTTGATTATAAACACTTTTTAACTGTTCGGAAATTTAAAATCTTTCCCAATTCTAAGAATGACATACATCCATGTTCGTGGTTAGATCAATTTATGTACGCACTTCCACCAAATTGGCCACTAAGTTACAAACTGGAATTAATGTGTGGGTATTTAGAAAACGAACCGGAGACGCGGATGCGCCCACTTATTAGAGATTGTAATAATTTATATGATTTTTATCATGCATTTCTATTGGTATATTGGTCCGAAAACACGCTAGACAGAGTCAAACGTAGTCTTATTATGCAGCGTAATTTTAAACAGTCTGAGTTCAGCACGCCGGCAGAATACTTTGAAGACATGATTCGAAAGAATCAATTCCTTTCCAACCCTTATAGCCCGACTGAGTTAATTCGCATTTGCTTAACTAGGCTACCACAATCCATAAGACAAATTGCTTTAGCTGGAAGATGTAAAGACGACATTGAGACCTTTAAGACTTTGCTACAAGAACTTGAGTATGACAACGACGACGGGACTTCTTGTAACTTTTTCAGTAACGGTAATCACAATAGATTTTCAGAGAGAAGGGATAGTGATCGGAATGAACTTTATATGGGTAATTTTGGGAATGACAGACGAAACAGACAGGACAATAGATACCAGCATTATTACAATAACAGACGTTCTAGCAGAAATTACACAGAGAATTATAATAACGAAAATTCCTACCGGAATGATCAATCATACGGAAGCAGTAATCGGTATCATCAAGACAGAAATTATTCATACAATAATAGAAATTCTTACTATAGAAATAACCAGGGTAGTAGATATAACAATAATTTCAGAAGTGACAGTCGAAATTACACAAGAAGCAATAATGCAGATAGACAGGAAAATAGAAACTATAATAACAGACACAACCAAGAATTTACGTCTAACAGACAGTAGGGACCTAATTGGCATCCTCCGCGTGACAGAATTTCCGAGAGACAAGTGCAAATCGTAGAAATTGATCCGCGAAATAACGCGACTAATCAAAGACGTGATGCAAACAATCGACAATGACTTATAGCTTCGGCTTCTGGCAGCAATATAGACGGTTCAGAAAGTAATGACACTACGACTTTACACTACGTACGCCTGGAAGACATGAGAGACATTTTGCTATACGAAAAGGAAAATAATGTAAACGTATTTTTACATTCTGTTATTGAAGTATGTGTGGGTAAGAATAAGTTCACTGCGGTTTTAGATTCTGGGAGCCCATTGAATGTTATTAGTGAATCGGTTTTTCGTATATGTGTAAGAACTATTGCTTGTCCTGTGTTACCTGTTTCTAAAACTACAATTCGAGGAGCTATTTCTGGAAAAAGTGTGGAAGTCAAACAACAGACCAACTTAAATTTCATTTGTCAAGGACACGAATTTTCTGCTAATTTACTCAGCACACAAATTATATTAGGTATGGAGTTTCTTAACACACATAAGGCAATTTTAAACTTTAAGGAAGGAAGTGTGAACTTGACTGTTGCCGGAATGCCGAGTTGTTTGAAATTTTTCGAGTGTTAAACTAAATCTGAATCAGACACAAAATGTTTGAGGTTTCTTACTTCTGATGTTTACGCTGAGTATTATGACGACAATGTGTTCATTCATTACAACTACAATAGATACAGAGACGGGATGGATGATGTAATTAATAGCGAAGAATTAATTAATGAAAAGGTTAACAAAGCTGAAGTGCCAGATGACGTTGCAACAGAAGAACTACATATAATTTTGACTTCACATGCTACAGTGTTTAGTCATCAAACAGGAACTATTCAAGGCTTACAATATTTATTTAAAGTAAAAGAAAACACACCATTTCGAGGAAAAACGTACGCTATTCCTTTGGCTTACAGAGACAAGGTTAAGAGTAAACTTCAATACATATTAGATCAAGGCATTATTGCGCCAGCAGTCAGTCCTTATACCAGCCCATTAGACGTCGTTCTTAAAATTCTTAAAAATAATGGGTCAATTCGTTTGGTTCTGGATTCCAGACAGATAAATAATATCATCATTCCTGAAACTGACCGTCCACAAAATTTAGATGAAATTCTTCAAAATTTCCATGGAATTAAAGTTTTAACCACGATTGATATGGGCGCACGTTTTTGGCAAATAGAGCTCCACCCTGAATGTAGGAAATACACTGCCTTTTTAGCTGTTGGTAAGTGTGATCAATCTCGGAAATTACCGTTTGGACTTACTGTATCTTCAGCAGCATTCATTCGTAGTATAAACGAAATTTTACTTGTTTATCTTCGTGACCATATTACTTCATATGTTGACGATATTCTTATTGCTAAACGTTATTGGAGTGAGCATAACAAAATTTGGATTCATTATTACGTCTTTTTGCAATAGTTGGCACTACAGTGAACTTGGAAAAATCTGAATTTGGTCGTTCTCAGGTGAAATTTCTTAGTCATATTATTTCTACAGAAGGTATTCTTCCTGATCCAGAAAAACTAGACGCTATTCGTAATTATGCTGTTCCTACTACAAAACGTGATGTTCGTAGTTTCCTGGGTGTCTGTAATTTTCTCAGACGGTTTGTTAGATTGGACACTTTAACCACACCTCGTTTATGTGAACTGTCTGGAAAGAATTCTAATTGGAGTTGGGATGAGGAAACTCAATCAGAATCTGAATAACTCCTTGATGCTTTAGTTGCTGCTCCACTTCTTTCACATCCGGATTTATCTAAAGATTTTTGTTTGGCGACGGACTCATCATACAAAGGCCTAGGTGCACACTTATTTCAAGAGATAGAAGAAAACGGCGTTGTAGTACAGAAAACTATTGCATTTGGATGTCGTGTTCTCTCTAAATCAGAAAAGAATTATTCGATTACGGAACTTGAAGCTATGGCTGTTGATTGGACTTTCACAAAATTTCGCATCTTTTTGTATGGGAGACAAACTAAGGTTTACACCGATCATCGAGCTCTGGAATTTCTTATGTCAACAAAATTAACACGTGGAAGATTGTCACGATGGGCGCTGTATCTATAGGAATTTGATTTTAGTATTGTTCCATACAGGGTTCTTCAAATATTATTGCTGATGCTTTATCACGAGCACCTATGGGTTTGAAACAAGGTGTTGAGGAGGACTGTAAAGAAAACAATTATTGTTTGATGTATATTCAAGGTGTTGCGTTTGAAAATTTTGTTTCGTCTTCACTCCAGGACATCGCTAGGGAGCAAAATAAGGATCCAATCTGGAAGGACATTAAGGAGAAGTGGAGGAGAAAGGAAAGCGTAGCGATTAGACTGTATTATTTAGTTCGCAATGATATTCTTTTTAAACGAAAATCGGTCGACATATCTGTTTGGTTAGTTTGCATTCCTGATGAGTAGGTTAAGAAATTGATTTGGTATACACATTACAGTTATGCACACTTTGGTCCCAGAAAATGCTTTCATAAATTACGAGAAAATGGCTACTTCAGTAATATGGAAAAACGTATTCGATCTGTTCTAGCCAAATGCAAATTATGTAAAAAGGCTAAGCCGCCAACTATTTCTCACAGAGCACCGTTGTTTCCTATCATTCCAGCGAAATTAAAGGACATGGCTGCAGTCGATTTGTTCGGTGCAGTGGTTCGTTCTCCTAATGGTTTTGCGTACATTTTGGTAGCAGTGGAAGTGACATCAAAATATGTGTGTTTTACACCTTTAAGATAAGCAACAGGTCGTTCAGTATCTAATGCTTTCATAAAACATTTTCTTAAAGAAGTGGGACATGTTGATAAGGTGATATCAGATAATGGATCACAGTTTCGCTCTAAAATTTGGCTTCGTACTCTACGGCGTCGTAAGATTAAACCAATTTTCATTTCACTTTTTCACCCTCAATCTAACGCTTCAGAGAGATGGATGAAGGAAATCAATAAATGGTGTCGACTTTATTGTCATCAGGATCATAGAACGTGGGATCAGTATCTTCATATTTTTCAAAATATTCTGAATGAACTCCCTAATGATTCAACTTTTTTACCGCCTATATTGATATTAAAAAATAAAGCACCGACAAATCGCATTTCTGAAATAGTTCCTTTTCGCCTTCACGGAAACTCCGGCATTCTGAAGTTGTCAATCTGCCTCTACAAAATATTGCATCTGCGGCTGCTAGAAGAGAGAAATCAGCTAAACGTCCTGGTCGTTTAAAAACCTTGTCAGTTGGTCAAAAGGCGTTAATTAAGTCTCATCGTTTGTCTCACAAAGGAAAAGGCTTGTGTCGCAAATTTTTTCTGCTTTATAACGGTCCACATAGGGTTCGCAAAATTATTCATGATAACACTGTCGAAGTAGAAACTCTTAAATCACCGCGATCTACGGGAATACGTCATATATTGAACGTTAAAATTTTTGTGGAATGACATACTTTTGAGAAACTAATAGCTATACGTAAACACACGGAGAGAACAAGGATACCGCGCCGTGTTCCGGCGGCGGCACATACTCAAAGCAACAGTAAAGTCTGCGTGCCGCACAAGGCAGTCATTGACCGCAAACAATTACTTCTTACGTCACGCGTACCTACAGCTGATCGAGCGCTCAGTGCGATTGCACTGACAGCCGTAAACAAATACACAGTCTAATTTCTCTGATTCAATTCAGTATAAAGCTATAGTGACTTGATAAATTATGTTATTAACGTTCAGTTTTTTTCACGATACAGTTGTATTAAATATGTAAGAACTTCAGGTAAATTCTGTGTGTGCCCGACGTTAAGAGGACTTGCTATCGAGAAAAATTTCAGGAAGAATGTAATTTCGAAGAAGAAAGTAATTAACTAAAAAGGTAACTATTAATTGACTTTGTTTTTCAGGTAACTTATTTCTACTTAGGTATGTATTTTAGACGTAATTTGCTGCTCGAGATTACGTGATTTATACTTTGTGCTAAATTTTATGTTCTATGAATTTACTTGTGAAGCGATGTGCTTGCGTACATTTGCTGATTTGGACAAAGTTTTATTAATGAACAGCGTTGTTACTTGTGTTTATTATGCATAGCTTCGCTGCTTTGCTTTTTCACTAATGTCACGTTTTCTTTTTATTATGTGCCTGCTGTGCTTATTTATTTAAATTATAAGTGTCACCTGATTAGTTGTGCTGATATAGTTACGTATGTAAGTTATACTTTGTGATTTATCTGCTTGCGCCTTCATGTTTACTTATTAAGTTTACATATGAACATTTATTTTTTATGCTGATATGAGGCTAATGACCTGTTTATATGTAAGATACATATTTGCTGCTTTGCGTATGGATTGCATATTTACACATTTCTATTTTGTTGCCATAACTACTCGTTAATTTGGTATATATAAATGCTTATATACTGTGTACGACCATGGAGTTTAAATTACACTATGGTATTAGTTATAGATTATTCCCTTGGCAGAGCCTCGTTGTAGGGATTGTGCTGCATCCACTTGTTGACATTCTGTTCTCTACTGGTATATTTGCTCGGCATTGCATGTTTTGCTTACGCTCAGTGCTTTATATTTTAAGATAAGAAAATGAACCGCTATAATTCTACGAACGACATTGGTACAAGAAACTTCATTGAAGTCACATGAGCTGGAGGTTTTATGGAAGCTGTATAAATATATACTAATAGGAAGGAAGCTAGTGACATGAAATACCAACACTAGGTTTAGACCATTGACAGTTATTACACTGCATTCTTCGTGAGCAATTGATACAGCAAGTGACACTTGACACAAAAAAACTCCAGATGTTTGCTTCTGTTTTGCCATGATTCTTGAAGTGGTGTACACACTGTGAAATATTACGATTTATTCATTCAAAGTTTTATATGATCATTCACACTCCATACTCGTACCTACTTACTGACAGTTGTTCAAACTAAAGGCTGTTAGAGGTCATGTTGCATTTCTTTTACTTAATGATGGCCAAGGTAACCAAAATGTAATTTATAATTCATAATGAGTAGAGGATTTAGGTCAGGTGGATTACACAGAGGTTGTGTGTGGACATTGTGTCTTCGGATTGTGTGGGGTGAATTGAAGTTTGCATTAGGATTTTATCTGTACTTGTTCGAGAAGACTGTTTAGAGGAAAGAGTTGTTACGGTAGTGAAATGATATTGGTGATAAGGTTTATATGTATTGACGTATTGAAGAGGTATTATTGAGGTATTGAGATTATGTGATGCTGATGATTATTGGAGTTTTGGTGGATAAGAGGTAAAATAAGTGAGAAGCATACTTTTTTGTTGGATTATATGGAACACGAAGGAAGAAGATGGTAGAGTAGAACATTCAAGTGGGAGGGAGATTGTCTACACACACACTTTGTTAAATCAATAAGCAGTATATACTCTTTTTTGGAGAGAGGAAGTAATTGCATATCTTGGCACACTGTCAGTTGTTCAGCAACCGTACATTTTGATTTGGCTTGGCAAACATTGGAATTGACATGATGACTATGACGTTGACTAACTATTATTGACTGTTATTCATGTACCACTACTACTTGATACACATATTGAGCATCAAATTTTGACAGAATTGCATTTATACAGTTAACACTATTCAGTTACCCAGTAGTACTTAAATGTGGATGAAAGATCAGTTAGTGTGTTTTGTGTGTTTTCCTTTCCTAATCCCAAATAATTTGTACCAACCTATCTCCTAAATATTATATGACTTGTTTGTTGTGGCTTGCACTGACACCCATAAATATTATAGGTTTACTGACATTTGTGTATTTGTAATAGTTAACATTACAATTATCTCATATCATTTGTGTGTTTATTATAATTTCTATATTTAGTGTAAGAGCATTGATAATAATTTTGCAAAAACAACTGTGTGTGCATCCAACCTGTTCAACATTGATGGGTGCCACTTGGAAATGTTTAATTACTGCTGATGAACTCTGATGAATTGTATAATTAGTGATAGTGAGTATTATGGATGTTACCTGCACTTGTTCAACATTGATGGGTGCCACATGGAAATGTTTAATTACTGCTGATGAACTCTGATGAACTGTTTGATTAGTGACAGTGAATATTATGGACTGATACCTTCGTCTGCTCAACATTGCTGGGTGCCACAGTTGGAACAGCTTCTACTGAAACGATGTCACTTGTTGGTGTCTGCACTGCACCTGTTCAACATTAGTGGGTGCCACTGATGGAACTGCTTCTACTGAAATGATGTCACTTGTTGCTGTCTACACATGTCAACATTGCTGGTTGCCACTGTTGGAACTGCTTCTACTGAAATGATGTCACTTGTTGCTGTCTGCACCTGTCAACATTGCTGGGTGCCACTGATGGAACTGCTGCTACAGAGATATTGTCACTTGATGTTGTCTGCGCCTGCTCGCCATTTCTGGGTGCCACTGTTAGAGCTGTTTAAATACTGTTGATGAAATGTTATGAGACTGCTATTTGTACCTTTTGACCATTGGTGGGTGCTACTGATGGAAGTGTCAACTACTCTGAGGAGTCCTACTTGTTTATTGAGCTATTGAAAGGATTTTATGTGAATAATTGTATAAACAGTTTTTTGTGTGTTTACTGTTTATGAAATGTTATGAGACTCTTTCCTGCACCTATTCGTAATTGCTGACGCTATTGATTGAATTGTTTAACCACATGATACTTGTGTAAACTATTATGTAAAATCAAAGGTATGCAAGCATTTGTATTCCTTACTGTATTTTATATATTAGGTTATTGAAGGGTCAGTGCAAAGCCAAAATTCATTTAGTTATGTGGTATTTACTTATTTAATATTATCTTTTATTTTTGTATGTAATTTTTTTTGGACGAATTTGGTAGTAATTTCACCATCAATGCTGGCAAAAATACCATCAAATTCTAGCCCATGGAGGAGGGGCATATGAAAGGTAGCTACACTGAGTCACAGCGCCAGGGATTGCGCCAAAGAGTATTATTCAGCCGCCTCCACTGGCAGTGATTGTTCAGAAGTTGCTGTGGACAGCTGTAGTTCTGAGGTAGCCGTGATCAGTGCTTGTTGAGACGATGTCGATAGAATACTAGTTGTGAGCATGTCGTGTGCAGTTGTTCTGTTGGGCAAGACACCATTTGTTGTTCGATTGGGGATGATGTAGTGATCAGAGTGTATTTTTAGTCAATATATATGAAGGTAACGTTTTTTTTCAAATTCTTAAAAACAATGCCTCTTGGTCACAGGTACAGTCAACAAAGCATCTGGCTTGTGTTCATGTATTAGTCTGTAATTATGGTGTCTATGTGCAATTATAGTATTTCTGTTTTTTTTTCATTACTTCATTGTAAATGGCGTTCAAAGCATCTTGTCGTATTGAGGAAGAACCGTGCCAGATGTGTACGTTGAATCACAATTCCACACACAGAACAGTAATACTTATGCTTTGTTGTTTCGTAGCTTTTATAGTTGCTGGGGACTTAATTAATTGTGTTAACGCAAATTTGCTTTCATTCTTTGTTGTAATTGTATGCAGTCAGATTGCGGAGTAACACTAGTCAGGGCCAACCGTTGTCGAGACTTCGTAGCCGGAATACAGCTACTAAAAATATTTGCATTTTATTGAAGTAAGCCCCCATGCACTGTAAGTATTTTGAGCTATCATTTGAGGTTCCGGCTGAGATCGTGGTTAACGCTCTACAATCCTACGGACGGGTACTTAGTCACGTAGTAGAAAAATGGACAACCTTCACCACGTACCCGGTACTTAGTGGTGTACTCTTGTGCAAGTACAGAATAATAACTACTTTAACGTGAGTACGCTAGCGTGATTACTCTAGTGCAAGTACAGCATAGGAAGTACTTTAACGTGCGTACGATAAAGTGCATGCGCCAGTGTGAGTAAAAGACTAGTATACGCTAAAGTGCACACATTAGAGTAACTACTTTACCGTGCGCACGATAGCCTCAAAAAATTGTTGGTACCCACTTTTTGTGGCAACTGTTTTGTGAATGCAGAGGAGAGTGTACAAAAAAGTAAAAGCTTAGTTGTGGTTTCTATAAAATTTTTATAAAGAGTTTTGACCAGTGCAAGTAAAGAGTAGCGAGAGGACACTAGTGCGACTACAGAATAACTACTACTGTATCGTGCGCACCTTCGTGTGAGTACGAGAGTAGTAACTACTCTGGTGTGAGTACAGAATAGTAACTACTTTATCGTGTGTACTCTACTGTACACTAATGTGAATACGAGATTAGTGATCACCCTAGTACACAATAGTAACTATTTTAGTGCGTTCACACTACTGTGAGTACGAGACTAAAGTAACTACGTTAGGGTGTGAATGCTAGTGCGAGCACTCTCACGTCTGACGTCTCATGTCTCACTTTTCACGTTTTACTTCTGATGTCTCAGGTTTTACGACTCACGTCTCATGTCTCACATTTTAAATTTTAAGTTTATCTCAGGACTCACATTTTACGTTTCTGGTTAACGTCTCACGTCTCATGTCTCATGTTTATGTCTCACGAATTCGTCCTCAACAACAGAACTTCCAAACTGCTTGATTTTGCACAATTCAGGTTGTTTTTCAGGCACTGCTGCCGTCGGCGGCTGAGTAGACTCAGAAGCAGCAGCAGCAGTACATTTCCCGTCTAAACTTTGGTTACATTAGATTAGATTAGATTAATACTTGTTCCATAGATCATAAATACGACACTTCGTAATGATGTGGAACGTGTCAGGTTAATAAAAGATGTCTGTACAAGAAATTACATTACACAAAATATTGCATGACACTAATGATTAAGTTTTTTTTTTACTTAGTTTATATCTAAAAATTCAGCCAATGAGTAGAAGGAGTTGTCATCTAGAAATTCTTTTAATTTATTTTTAAATGTTAGTTGGCTATCTGTCAGGCTTTTGATGCTGTTTGGTAGGTGCCCAAAGACTTTTGTGGCAGCATAATTTACCCCTTTCTGTGCCAAAGTCAGATTTAACCCTGCATAGTGAAGATCATCCTTTCTCCTGGTGTTATAGGTATGCACACTGCTATTACTTTTGAATTGGGTTGGATTATTATCAACAGATTTCATAAGGGAATATATATACTGTGAGGTTACTGTGAGGATCACTAGATCCTTAAATAGATGTCTGCAGGATGACCGTGGGTGGGCTTCAGCAATTATTCTGATTACACGTTTTTGTGCAATGAATACTTTTCTACTCAACGATGAATTACCTCAGAATATGATGCCATACGAAAGCAGTGAATGAAAGTAGGCATAGTAAGCTAATTTACTGAGATTCTTATCACCAAAATTTGCAATAACCCTAATAGCATACGTAGCTGAACTCAGACGTTTCAGCAGACCATCAATGTGTTGCTTCCAGTTTAACCTCTCATCAATGGACACACCTAAAAATTTTGAAAATTCTACCTTAGCTACAGACTTCTGTTCAAATTCTATATTTATTACTGGAGTTGTGCCATTTACTGTACGGAACTGTATATACTGTGTTTTATCAAAATTTAAAGAGAGTCCGTTTGCTGAGAACCACTTAATAATTTTGTGAAAAACATCATTTACAATTACATCACTTAGTTCTTGGTTTTTGGATGTTTTTACTATACTTGTATCATCAGCAAAAAGAACTAACTTTGCATCTTACCGCGTATATCGTCTTCATATAGCTGTATGTAAGTGCTACTGTAGAACGTGTACATCATTGACTCAGCGACGTCTGAATGCGCCAGACCGAGAGTGTGGTCAATTTCGTAAACTAAGACAGTGACCAAGTTTGTTTGCGAAGAAAGCGTATTATTGTCAGTTTGCGTGCACCAGTATTCATCCTGATCAACATCAATTTCAAAAGGGTCGTTGTACAAATTAGGGTGTTCTGCATGACCTCTCCCGTCAAAACTGAGCTGACAGGATTGCAGTACTGAATTTTGCTTCATGTCAACTCCTCTCTTGTTCGAAATGACAAAATCAGGATTTTGGTTGCTGTTCTCAAAAATAAGATCTGTGTGATCTCGCAAAATTTTTAAAGCTGCTTGTTGCCGGCAACATTTTCCTAGTCGCAAGATAGTAATACAATTTTGTATAGTTCTTGTTCCACTTGTAGATGTGTGTAGTAGGGCTCAAAACGTTATATTCCATGCCACATCTTGGTTTCTCCATTAATTGCAAAGTTTCGTCAGTCAGCTGGCCATTAGCTACTACATTATATTTTCGCTGAAATATCGTAAGTGCCTCTTTGAACGCTTGGTCACTCGATTTAGAAAGATAATATTCTTCTCCTTGGGCAGCCAACTGCCATAATTGTGCTAGAGCTTTATTACTGCTTCATCAACAGCAGATACTAATTAGGTAAAAAGATTGAAAATACAATTATTCCGTTCATAGAAACGTTATTATTATTTTACATGCAATTAAATTTTCGATGGACATCTGCATCTTGGTACCATCGTTTCGGCACTACCAAAATTTTCTATATATCGTATAACAAAGAGGAAACAGTTATTGATATTGGCAACAACCAACTTGTGTTCAACGACAAGCAAGTACTCGTGGTGTCAGATAAACAGAATAATCCCCGGCTCAATATCAAGGATGTATGCGATATTCTTCAGTATGAAAATTCTAGAGACGCATTGAATGGTAATGTTAGATAAAATGATATCAAAAAAATGAAGAATTGAAGTGTAGCTGCGAGCTACACTTGCTTCAAACGCAAATTTGGTCACTGAACCAGGATTTTACATGTTAGTGCCAAAGTCAGCGATGCCTCTCGCTGTCAAATTTGGAGACTGGGTGAGTGGTGAAGTCTTGCCTTCGATTCGAAAACACAGTGAGTACAGAATTAAAGGGGTGGAACAATGCCAAATAAGTCACTTCGAAAACTGAAACAGAATTCACGAAGAGCACATTCAAAATTTACGTGATTTATTACCTCAAGTTGTCCCTCAAACAGTCAATGAAAAGTTTATACACATTTATGTTCTCTTGAAAGTACTACGTCATCAGAGTGCAGCGAAGAAATTTACAAAAGCATTTGTACGGAATCATGGACGGACATTCAAACAGTGAAGAACTGCTGAGTGTCGCGTACGATCCAAATTCGATAAATCTTTTCCAAGGAATGAAGGAAAACTTGAGCATCGACTACCAGATGAACTATTTCAATATCAAGGATATTGACTACGCACAAGACGAACTATTTTACGATAAAAGTCTACATGAGGCTAAGTTGTCGGCATAATTTTTTAATGGATCGAGATCCATTATAAAAGCACAAAACCGTTGGCACCACATGAAGGAAACCGCGGAGGGACTTTTTCTTCTTCCCAGTTGTCTCTCTTGTTTTACCCTCCGGGGTTTTTTTCAGTCGATGTCGAAGTCCATTGCCAGGTCCTATGAACCGCGAAGTGATGGACGCTGCTCCTTCTTGCATCTGTCACCCGTCGTCTTTAATTAAGGGGGAGAGCACAGGAAAAGCAGTGACTTGATGATGATGATCCTCATTGCATTTTTCTTTCTTTAAATTTATGCCGGACCGGGACACGAACGCGGATCTTCTGCTTATCGCGAGCGGTTGGCATACTATTTTTTGTGATACATCAATGGGCGTTCTCCTGCAACCCGATCTAGTGTCTGAGCCCCCTGACCAACGTACATTAGAGGTAGAGTCCTATGATGTATATAATTATGACCTTTGCACGTTGTACCGCCTCTAGCCGCTCTGACGAAGGTATTTGTTCGGCGCATTCTCGTCGCACCGTGAAACTGAAGCCCATCGTCTGACGTCGCCAAACTACCTGCTCATGACCATATGTCATTATTGCACGACGCAGCGCCGGTTTGGCGAAACCCATCCACCAACATATGGTCGTGGGATACGACCGAAGGCGTCGTTCGCAATATCTCCTAACATCTTCAATGACGTTTCGACAAGCTGGGTCCCGCAGGTGGGCGATGTTCATTTTCCAAGGACCGTGGCTACACCACACTTCCTGTCGTCAGAGGTAGATTGTACATATTAATGCTGTATGATCGATATAGGCTTTAGGTCACAGCTCTGCTTCCGGACGTCAGCATTAAGGTTGCAAGTGACATATATTCAGTCGAGACGAATAGCGGAAGGACGCGTTGTGTGGGTATGTCCAGGATGAAGGCCATGGACATGCTTCCAGATGTCAACCAGATGCATACTCTGCACCAGCATTAAATCCTGGGCCCGGGGTATATCGAGGGAATTGACCTTTCAGTGCAAGTTCATAATTTAAATCGCCACCTAGGATTAGTCGGTCTTGTCGACGTTGGAAGAGCGGAGCAATTTCGTCTGCGAAGAAGTGGGAACGCTCTCGCCCCCTGTCTGTACCGGACGGTGCATAGATATTGATGAGTCGTTCATCAAGTACTGCCATTGCTAATACCCGTGCATACGGTGGGTACAGTACATCCTCTGCCTCGATGCCTTCTTTAAGAAGTATTGCTATGCCGCTGCCAGTGTCAGAGGCGTCTCCGTACGTGACAGGTAATTCGTCGACGTGTGAGTACTCTAGTGTACTTCTTGTAGTAGTTATTTTTGTACGCACACTGACGTAACTACACTAGAGTGCGCACTCAAATGTGGTCACACTACTCTAGTTACTATTCTGTACTCACAATAGCGTAAGCACTCTAGAGTGATAATTAGTGTACTCAGACTGGAGGAGTACCCTAATGTAGCTACACTAGAGCGCGCGTTAAAGTCGTTGCTATTTTGTACTTACGCTAGTGTATGTATGTGACAGTGGTATAGTAAGTACACTAGAGTACACGCTGTATTGTGGTTACTAAATTGTGGTACTAGTCTCGTGCCAACTCTAGAGGACACAGCGTAATGTACTCTCACACTAGGTTACTCACGCTAGGGAGTGAACGTTAAGGTAGTTGCTGTCTTGTACCTGTACAAAAAATAAATAAAAAATAATAATTACTACACTGTAATCAAAATTTTTGCACTAAATTTTGGCACCTATTTCTGTAACCAAACTTTTGCACTATATGTTGAAAATCGCCCTCCAAATGTGAAGTGCGACTTTTGTTTTTTTTTTGTAAAATGTTAACGACTTTTCCGCAACTAAAATTTTTGCACTAAATGTTGGCACCTTTCTCTGTAACCAAACTTTTTACACTAAAGGTCTTCACCTACTAGAGTGTGCATACTCTAATTTAGATTCTAGTCTCGTACACATTCTAGAGTGTGCACGTTATGGAAATCACTAGTCACGTGCGCACTCCAGCGGGAACACTAACTTAGATAATAGTATCGTACTTAGACTTGAGTGTGCACGTTAAGGAAGTCACTTGTCTTGTACTCACTCTAGAGCGCGGACTCTAACGTAGATACTAGTCTCGTACCCATTCTACAGTAAGCACTTTAGTGTGGATATTTTTCTTGCATTCTAGAAAGCAAACTCTAATGTAGATTCTAGTCTCGTACTCACTCTAGAGCGAGCACGTTAAGGACGTCACTAGTCTTGTACATACCCTAGAGCGCACACTCTAGTGTTGATAATAGTCTCGGACTTACGCTGCAGCGAGCACTCTATTGTACATACTAGTGTTGTACTCAATCTACAGTGTGCACTTTAATGTAGACACTAGTCCAGTACTTGCGCTAGAGTTTGCACATTAGGGAAGATACTAGTCTAGTGCTCACTATAGTAAAATGTTAACGACTTTTCTGTTACAAAAATTTTTGCACTAAATATTGAAAGTCGCCTTTCAGATGTGAAGGGCGACTTCAATTGTTCGTGTAAAATGTTAACCAAATTCTTGCACTAGATGTTGGCACCCACCAGAGTGTCCATTCTAATGTAGTTATTATTATATAGTACTCACGTTAGTGCCGGCGCATGAAAAAAGTCACTAGTCTCGCAGAGCGCGCAAAGTGCGCCTCTAATCTAGACACTAGTCTCGTCTTTGCACCGAAAAGTCATTGCCGCCGCCGCTGCTGCTGCTGCAAGTATAAATCACGTCAAAAAAGCACTGCCAAAAAATTGGCTACCGAAAAGTCATTGCAGAAATAGTGGCTGCAAAAAATTGTCAATATTCGGCCTTAAAGTTCCCACAAAAAAGTGCTCACAGAATAGTGACAGCCAAAAAGTGCTCGCATATTACAGCTCGCCAATTCTTGCTGAACGGTGACTCGTTAGGACCGACTGGAATTCGCAGATTTACGGCCTGATAAAAGTACTTCCAAAAAGCGGCCACAGAAAAAGTGGCCGCCAAAAAGTAAGCGCCAAAAAGTGGCAAACGAAAAGTGCTCGCCATATTTTCGTCAAAAATATCGTGTTTATCCTCAACCGACGACCTTACTTTCTGTCGTCAAGATTTCGCAAAAAGTGACCGCCAAAATGTGCTCGCCATCTTTTCGCCGAAATGGTGAGGGTTAAAAGAGTCGTCGCTCTTATGTTGTCACCAACATTTACCAAAAAGGTGTCAGCCATAAAGTGCTTGCCAAAGAGTGCCCACCAAAAAATGCTCGTCATATTTTGGCCAGAAAGATGCAGATTCAGGAAGGCGTAAATTTTCCTGTGAAGTCGCCAAGTTTTCTCAAAAAATAACCACTACATAAAGTAACTCTCATTTTTTGGCACAAAAGATGCGGATTCAACGAGACGGACACTTTTGCCGTAAAGCTCGCCAAAAAGTTCCCACCATCTTTTAATCAAAATATTGAGGGTTTGTCCCAAACTGCCATCCTTGCTTAAAGTCACCGAAATGTCCGAAAAAAAGTGCTCGCAAAAAAGTGGCTGCTGAAAAGTGGTCACTAAAAATGTGGCCGCGAAAATGTGGCTGCCAAAAAGCGACCACAAAAAAGTGGCTGCTAGCGACGACTGAGCGCTGATTGGAAATCCCAAAAAAGTGGCGACAAAAAAAAGTAGTCTCAAAAACGTCGTCACAAAAATGTAACCGCCCAAAACGTGGGTGATGGTGGGAAATGGCAGCAGGAATTTATGTGGAAATTTTTATGTGGCAATTCTGTGGAAATGGCAAAAAGTCTTGTCGATACAGTTTTTAACAGGAATTTAACAGGGAATTTATTAAAGAGAAAACTATGTGGAAATATCTTTCAGTGTAAAACGTGTGGAATTATTTTTAAGTGAAAAACATGTGGAAGTATTTTAAGTGAAAAACCAGTGGAAATATTTTAAGTTAAAAACATGTGGTAATATTTTTAAGTTAAGAACATGTGGAAATATTTTTAAGTTAAAAACATGTGGAAATATTTTTAAGTTATAAACATTTGGTGTCCCATATCGAAGCCTATACTACTTCCAGCCACTGAGAAGAAGATACAATGACTCATAAATATAGTAACTTACTTCCATTGCTACTGTAGTTGATGATGCTTTGAAGTAGTAGATGATGACATCGCATTGAAATGTGGAGGAGGAGGGGGATATTAGTGTTTAACGTCCCGTCTACAGCGAGGTCATTAGAGACGGAGCGCAAGCTCGGGTGAGGGAAGGATGGGGAAGGAAATCGGCAGTGCCCTTTCAAAGGAACCATTCCGGCAATTGCCTAAAGCGATTTAGGGAAATCACGGAAAACCTAAATTAGGATGGCCGGAGACGGGATTGAACCGTCGTCCTCCCGAATGCGGCATCGAAATGGCTAATATGATTCAAAGAGCTGACAAGTAGGTTAACTAGATGATCATTGTAAGTCACAGAATTCGATTTCAAAATAGGTTGTCAACCAGGAAGTCGCACATAAACCAGCCTCAAAATGTGTGGCATATGATGTGTGGGGGTAGATATAGAAGAATGCTGAGGACGGCAAGTCCCAGAATGTCACCAGTTTATGTACCAACCATACAGAATACAGGACACTATGTAGGATAACAAGATGTAGGTTCTGCATAGTGGCGCCACCAAAATTATTAAATGAGGTGTTGCGGTAGCAAATGATTCAGTTTATTCAGAAACAGTGGCTGTCAAGCTACAGAATGCGGATTTGAACAAAAATACTGATGAATACCTGTGACTGCAGAACTCCATACCAGACTGTTCACCACACTGTCAGTGAATGCAGGATTCAAGCCTGTCATGGTGCTGAAGAGGACTTCCTGCTAACAACTCCAGATGCAGTGCACTAGATTGAAGGACTGGATATTCGCTGTAAAAACAAACTTAAGTTTCATGTGTGGCAATATGTACATATGTAAACGTAATTAAATTTTATGATAGGTCTGTACTAGCCATACTCTAAATAAAAATAATATATAAAAAATAAAACTGATGGATAACACGCAAACAAGATTGCAAACATTACACGAACATCTTTCATCATTTTCATAATATCAGATGATAAAATGTCGTAGAATTAATAAAACGTTATTATACAACACTTCACTGATGTCATGATCGATAATGCATTTCATATGATTTTCATTAACATTCATCACCATATCTGTGACACCTTACACCCTTGTACAGTCGTGGTGTGAAACTGAAAAGTCAGTGCATATAGGCTTATCTTCAAATCATGCTGTTTTCTGTCAAAAGACGCCATCTCCTTTTGGGGTATGTAAACTGTTTCCAGAAGAAGTTTTCGAACAAGTTAAGAAATATTTGGCGCTAAGTTATGAAGGTGAACACAGGAAGACCTACAGTTAAGAAGGAATATTATCAAACTATCATGTCAGACAATGTTTGATGCTAACCAATGCCTATGAGCTGAAGCAAAAGGAAATAAATTTCTTACACATTGCCAAGGATACTATCAGGTGACAGATATGTTTCTTAATGTTAAATTACAATTCCAGAGCTTGGTTCAAAGTAGTACAAGCAAACCATGTTCAGGAAGAAACTCAGACAATGCATCACTGTTTTGCAGCACCTCCTGAAAGTGGGCAACGAGTGCCTTGTCAAACTGATATTTTCCTACATAAAATATCTCAGAGTTCCTAGCGCAATTTTTTCTTGGGATAGACTGTAGTTGTGGTATTTCATAGTAGCGAGTAGACAACCTTGTTTCGAAAGACAAATCCATTTTACCAACCTTCACTGATGGTGACATCAGCAATACTCTGTCCCAGCCAAGCGTGCTAAAATACGGATAAATACTGTCGGTGGAATAACCATTGCTGCTGTCTGTTGTAAAGATCTGAACTGGGTAGCGTACAGTAACTTTCTTTGTTATATTACATTTCCAGTATTCTGACGATGCGGAGCTTGATAATTAACAAAATTTAAGAGGAATGAAAGGAATCTAGAGTTTAGAATGCTGTAGGAGACAAGTTTCTTACAGATGGGTAACATTCCTGAATAGAACTACTACTTGGATTCTGTGTCAGTTACGTTGGAAAAGAAAACGCCGTTATATAAAAATCCTGATAGCTGTAATGTTCAAATGACTCTAGGCACTATGGGACTTAAAAACTGAAGTCATCAGTCCCCTAGACTTAGAACTACTTAAACCTAACTAACCCCTAAGGACATCACACACATCCATGCCAGAGGCAGCATTCAAACCTACGACCATAGCAGCAGCGCGGTTCCGGACTTAAGCGCCTTCAACCGCTCGTGACTTTAAGGGGATGTCAGTCATAAGCTTCTGTCATTACAGTCGGACATTGTCGTTTCGTAAAGCTGTTTAGCTCTGATCAAATGAATTACAAGGGAATAAACCTTTGCATTTCTTGAAAGTGGGTGATGAAATCCATTTAAAAGTGAAACTATTCTGATTTTGAAAGGCGGCCGCAGTGGCTGAGCGGATCTAGGCGCTTCAGTTTGGAACCACGCGACCGCTACGATTGCAAGTTCGAATCCTGCCTTGGGCATGGATGTGTGTGATGTCCTTAGGTTCGTTAGGTTTAAGTAGTTCTAAGATCTAGGGGACTGATGACCTCAGATGTTAAGTCCCATAGTGCTCAGAGGCATTTGAACCATTTTTTTTTATTTTGAAGCCGCAGAAGTCTGTTTGAAGTTTATCAAGGAGATAATGGTCATCGTCTTAAGGAAATCAGTGGAACACAATTCGATTTTGCACCTTGGCTCTTGTATAATCACTGTCATTTACAACGATAATTTGATTTTGGCCGTTTGTCACTCTCAAGGGCGCATTTGTACACTCGTCAAAAATACGACATTGTCTTTTGTGAGTGTACACAAATATACGTCGAAGCACCACATATTTTATGATGTTCTTCCTCGTTTTTGCTAATATTGACACTTTATTCAGTCATTACAGTTACATCACGATGGGCTCAGTTTCGATAGTTTTCGCTATTTTCAAGTAACCACATATGTCAGTAGATGGTTACTTTACGTCTCAGACATTACGATGTGTTTTCAAATATTGCACCTTGGAGAGTCTTTTTGATTATTTCTTGTTTTCCTTATTCTTGCTACAGGTGACTTTTGTATGCGAGATCATGATGACCTAAAAATCAGTCAAATATGCTATTATATAAGAACTAAGACCTTTGACTTTATGACCCCAGAAACAAAATATGACTTTATAGAAATTTGTTTAAAATTCACTTTAAAAAAAAAACGAGATAAAACAAAATTCACTTCTCAACGAGTTGTGGGTATAGAACTTATTTTTTGCTGTGTCTGAAACTAGCTGTCAATCATTTTTTACATATCTGCATATGACTGAAGAAAAACACGAACTGCAGTGAAAAAAATAACAGCTATCTAAACAATAAAAGTATGTTTGTACCACTGGACAATTTGTTTAAGTTATTTCAAATTAGTTATCACCTGTAAATCTTCTGTTTCAGTAGAGTTGCAATGCATCACAAGGTACATTTTCAGGTTGTTCATTTCTAGAAAGAAATTGTTGACGCCGAGGATAGTTTTATACGTGGAAAAGATCCTCCTCTCATAACAGGACGCCACATGAGCTTAAGGCGGTGAAGGGAGTAAAGGTTCATTATATTCAAATGTTGTGGCTTTGTCAAAAAAGGATGTCTCTAAGTTCGCTCATTGCATAAAATCCAGGACTCCTTTGGAAAACACTTTTCGGTTTGTTATTCACTTTGTCATACACATTTCCATAATCTTCACCCAATTCACTTTACAGATGTTGTACATCGTCAGATTCCAGTCGGGTGTTGGCTTTTAATAGCACTGAAAATATGACGTTGATGCATGCCAGATTTCCAGAGACGGTACCAATAAACACGTCTTTCACAGTTTTGAAAGCACTTACGTCATCTTCATGAAGCCCACAAAAGATTGTCTTTATTTTGATGCAGTTGATGTAGTAATACTCCGCAGCGTTAAGCTCAGATACTTAGATATTTACAATAGAATGAGTTAATGAAGTGTCGATTGCATCAGAAACTTGGAAGACTGTATGTAATAAGCTGTTCTTCGGTCCTAATGCGAGCTGCGGCCCATCAGAAAGAAAATTTTTTATAGTTCATCGTTTTCAAACGTGACCGAAAGCATAGCTGGCAGAAGTAAGAATATCGTTCCTAGGATGAATCAGATGAAATAATGAGGAAAACAATATTCAACTCTATACCGTACATTTAAAATTAATATTACTATTATCATTATTATTATTGCCGTTATTATCATTAGTAGTAATAGTAGTATTATTAATATTAGTATCATTATTCTTTCCTAAAGTAAGTATCAGATTCCGTACAAAGAACACGTTGCGTAGATTGCCGCGCCACACAGACAACTTAGTGTATCACCCCTTGTCGAAGTCTGCGATCTACAAAATTAAATGTGACGGTCGCCAGACATTTTGCATCATTAAGAACGTACGTGATGCCCGCGGAAGATTTCAAAGCAGGCTGTGTGGCCTGAGAGCAACGATTCCACCATGTCTACACACTTCAGAACTACAGTCCAGATCATTTCATAGGCACCAAATCCCTACAAGTAACACGTATAAGCAGGAAAGGAAGAGTTGTAGTCAAAGAACTGGAAATATACAAGCATGTTAAAAGAGAGCGGAACAATATGTAGGGGAAAAACCAGAGGTACACACGACTTTTACAACCTAACAAGTCGGCAGTGGCAGAGCACTCTATTGATAAGGGTCACAGTATGTTGTATGACAACGTCAAAATTTTGGCAACTACATCATCCTTTTGGGACTCGGTACTGAAGGAGGCAATTAAAATTCGCTTGACGACGAACATAATTAATAAGGATAGTGGTTCCAATCTTGATAAATCCTGGAATCCGGCACTTGCCGTAATAAACTCGCAAAGACGTCATCACAGTGCAGCTCACAATGATACACTCCTGGAAATTGAAATAAGAACACCGTGAACTCATTGTCCCAGGAAGGGGAAACTTTATTGACACATTCCTGGGGTCAGATACATCACATGATCACACTGACAGAACCACAGGCACATAGACACAGGCAACAGAGCATGCACAATTTCTGCACTAGTACAGTGGACATCCACCTTTCGCAGCAATGCAGGCTGCTATTCTCCCATGGAGACGATCGTAGAGATGCTGGATGTAGTCCTGTGGAACGGCTTGCCATGCCATTACCACCTGGCGCCTCAGTTGGACTAGCGTTCGTGCTGGACGTGCAGACCGCGTGAGACGACGCTTCATCAAGTCCCAAATATGCTCAATGGGGGACAGATCCGGAGCTCTTGCTGGCCAGGGTAGTTGACTTACACCTTCTAGAGCACGTTGGGTGGCACGGGATACATGCGGACGTGCAATGTCCTGTTGGAACAGCAAGTTCCCTTGCCGGTCTAGGAATGGGAGAACGATGGGTTCGATGACGGTTTGGATGTACCGTGCACTATTCAGTGTCCTCTCGACGATCACCAGAGGTATACGGCCAGTGTAGGAGATCGCTCCCCACACCATGATGCCGGTTGTTGGCCCTGTGTGTCTCGGTCGTATGCAGTCCTGATTTTGGCGCTCACCTGCACGGCGCCAAACACTCATACGACCATCATTGGCACCAAGGCAGAAGCGACTCTCATCGCTGAAGACGACAGGTCTCCATTCGTCCCTCCATTCACGCCTTTCGCGACACCACTGGAGGCGGGCTGCACGATGTTGGGGCGTGAGTGGAAGACGGCCTAATGGTGTGCGGGACCGTAGCTCAGCTTCATGGAGACGGTTTCGAATGGTCCTCGCCGTTACCCCAGGAGCAACAGTGTCCCTAATTTGCTGGGAAGTGGCGGTGCGGTCCCCTACGGCACTGCGTAGGATCCTACGGTCTTGGCGTTCATCCGTGCGTCGCTGCGGTCCGGTCCCAGGTCGACGGGCACGTGCACCTTCCGCCGACCACTGGCGACAACATCGATGTACTGTGGAGACCTCACGCCCCACGTGTTGAGGAATTCGGCGGTACGTCCACCCGGCCTCCCGCATGCCCACTATACGCCCTCGCTCAAAGTCCGTCAACTGCACATACGGTTAACGTCCACGCTGTCGCGGCATGCTACCAGTGTTAAAGACTGCTATGGAGCTCCGTATGCCACGGCAAACTGGCTGACACTGATGGCGGCGGTGCACAAATGCTGCGCAGCTAGCGCCATTCGACGGCCAACACCGCAGTTCCTGGTTTGTCCGCTGTGCCGTGTGTGTGATCATTGCTTGTACAGCCCTCTTGCAGTGTGCGGAGCAAGTATGGTGGGCCTGACACACCGGTGTCAACGTGTTCTTTTTTCCATTACCAGGAGTGTATATCGGTATGACAACACAGATCAACTGCAAAGTAATAGATACAACTCGCGCATTATGCACGTCTCTGCCGCCCAACGTCTCTGGCGCATTTGCATCTATGGTCGCATGCACAGTCGCGTAGTAAACAGTATAAAGGGATGAAGCGAGCACTGGAGCGGCTCCTCCATCTGCTCCTATTCCTCGAACATATCCACATCCTCTACACTTCCCGCCGCCTTGAACCCCCTTACCCCCTCGTTGCTCCTCTCCTCCCCCATCTCCGCCCCCTGCCACGTCTTCACTGTTGTATCTCCCCTACCCTCCATCTATGCACCCTACATCTCCTTTCCCAAGGTGGCTTTCATCAACTCCCCCTCCCAGATGATGCCCTCCCTCCCTCCATTTATCCCTTCTATCAACTCTGATCTTCAACCCCCTCCTTCCTCCATCCTTTCCCTGGGCTCCCTCTTCCTACCCCCTTCCACCCTGTATTTTCTCCCCACCTAACCTCTCCCTATCTCCCTTCTCACCCCCCCGAGTCCTTTTGTATTCCCCTCCTCTGCCTTCCCCACTCCCTGGCATGTCTGCTCGGCGCCCCCCACGCCTCTGATGGATCCTCATCCTCCATGGCTCCTTTCCCCCTCCCCCTTCACTTTTCCTCTCCTTCGCCCCTTTTTTTCCCGTCATTTGTCCAGTTTCCCCCCACCTGCTCTTGGCCGTGGTATGTCATATTTGTGCCAACTTTTTAGTGCAGTGTTTAAGTGAGTGTTCAGTGTTGTGCATCTTTCCACAGTGTTGCGTTTTTTTGTTTTTTTATTGTCTTTCTATTATTTTTCTGCTTCCTGTGTATTTTATTCGCAGCTTCAACCCTGTGTTCTATTTTTTAAGTTCCACAATTTTCTGTCAGTTTACATTTAAGTCACAATTTTTTTCGCCAACTGTTATTTTTTATTATCTTCATCTTTTTAAAACAAATTCTGTAGGCTGAAGAGCGGTGTCATAAGTTGCTGCCAGTCCGCCCCCTTCAGGGGGAATCGCAACTCAATAAAGGTAGAAAAAAGACTGGAGCGGCAGTCTTGCGGCTCAGTCTGAAGATGGCTAAACGTTACACAGCCGAAATATTAGAAGAAGGAGATTTCTTGCGGCTGCATACCCGAAACTTAATGGAACAGAGTTACATAGTATAAGGTTTTGGATCATTTTTGCAGAGTATTTGATGAAATGAAACTGTCTGAAGTCACTAGCGAGAAAGCAATTACATTTGTGTTATAATATGACAGCTTACAACTTGACGCAGCAACTGGACTTTATAAATGTCAGTGCCTCAAAATGTTTGTTTTTAAAGATTCTACGTCATTTTGTAAAATGACTCAATTTTTCAAATAAAAGTGTGAATATAATTTTGTGTGCGTGTTGAAAGACATTTATGACAATAATTTTAAACATACCGACGAAATATACATAATAGAGAGTCACTGTACCTCTGGCACTAGCGTTAAGTGTGATCAGCTCGACTGATTAATCGACCGTCGATACATATTTGCTGTTTACTGTAGGCTGGACAATGTCGAATCATCTCCGGTAGGGTCACTTTCTGAGTTTATTTGGTTACGTAGCCTACGTATGCCACTAGGGAAGCCACGTTAATGACCTGAATGTTGTCTCGTTTGTGTTTACTACAACAGCACGTAAGTATTAAAACAAGACATGTACATTTCTATACACCCACGAAGGGAGACGTTAAAAATTTATGACTGTAGCAATACGCAGCTGAAAATGGCGAATGGTTGAAATCACCTGATTATGGTATAAATGTTAGTGAATATATGAGCGAAGTTGGTAAATGAAAGTGTATATCAATAAATCTGCGACTGTGGCACACGAAATGAAGAAAAAGAACGAAGCAAAAGAATCTTGTTAAGGGATTCAAATTTCTTGTTAGTCCTCCGTCATGAAGGATCCATATCTATGTACAACTTATGGCCAATTACGTGGAGTTATACACAATCAAAATGACGGCAATGCAAGAAAACAGATTAAAGCTTTATACACATAGTAATGACAGAGTAACCTTTACGTGAACCCTAATAAACAAAATCTTAAACTTTGTATCACTGGCTACTGCAGCTTTTATGTGAAGTTCTTTGCATTATACGTAGAATTGGTACCCATTTTAGAACATCTTTTATCGGAACTGAACTCGGTAATAAAGAGAGAGCCGACATCTTTCACATATTAAATATACTAAAGAACATTTTCTGAAATGGTTTCCTCTCTTGAAAGGTAATAACACGGTTAACTTATTCTTTTGTAGAGTCGAAATAATGCTACTCTTCTTAATCGGAAATGAAACACACAGGGGATGTTGATGCGCCGCCATGTGCGAAATTAGAACTTTTCGCGGTAATCACACTGATATAGGACCATTCTCTTGGAATAATATGTTCTGTTATTAATATCGAAGTGATTTGAGCGGGTTTTAGATATCATGCATGTGTACATCAAAATACTACTCTGTTTATAAATTCATTTACGAAAGTTAATTATTAGTGCAACCTGATTTAAATGTTTAACAAGTCAACGGTATATGAAAGTACAATAACGCAACAATAGCGTCCGCATTCTTGCAGGAGTATCTAGTATTGAAATCTTACATGTCTGTATTTATGTGATCAACTGTTTGGTTCATATCACAAAGTGGAAGGCTGCATAACTTTTCTTTTAACTAACTCCATCTGTCGCAGTTTCCCAAACTGATATGGGAATGCTTAATTTCCACTACTTTTAGGTACTTCCGATTCCTCTGCAAATTCTTGTACATTGTTAACTTGTGTTTTGACTCTAACAGCATTCTCGATTAATTGAATTTTACGAGTAATTGTAAGTTTCGTCCCTTTGGTCTTTAATGTGGAAAGAAATCGCATTTATATTCCACCTTGAGAAACTTAAAATACACATACGGTTTAAATTTGTTGTATTAGACATTCGCTGTTTCTAGGGTGCAACCATACATCGTCACGTGGTTAGGTAAAACACCGAGTGATATCCAAACCGTAAGTTAAAATGTCACAGTTTTAGTACCACACTGTCTATGTGTTACACAAATTATTAATTTGTAAAAAAGAACTTGATTTTTAACTAATATCTGTAAGGTACAGTGTTGTACGTGGAGGACAGTGTCCCAAGAGACACGTCCTATTTCCTGTTTGGTGCTACATTGCAGTAACCAATTGAGGTATCAGACGAAGGATGGCGTAGTTCAGGGGGACACAAGCAGTTTCTGGTATTTTCTATTGAGTGCTCCTATGAACGGGAACGCGTTATGCAGGTGTTGGAGTCACTCACGTCCATCTAGAAAGTTTTTACTGGGTTAAAAATGGTTCAAATGGCTCTGAGCACTATGGGACTTAACATCTGTGGTCATCAGTCCCCTAGAACTTAGAACTACTTGAACCTAACTAACCTAAGGACATCACATACATCCATGCTCGAGGCAGGATTCGAACCTGCGACCGTAGCAGTCGCGCGGTTCCGGACTGACCGCCTAGAACTGCGAGACCACCGCAGCCGGCTTTTACTGGGTTTAACGAAGGCGGTGTTGGCCTGATGTATTCGACGATGCCCTTAGGCTACACTGTCTAAGGGATCATTCTATGAAAATACAAAAGTAAGTTCAACCTGAAGCTGCCAAAGTAAAGTGAAATTTGTAGTTGAAAAATAAAATAACTAAAATTGCAACCAAGACTTTTTGAACCAATACTGTTAAGCACAGGCTTGCTGTGTGCCACAGATGGATTGGAATAATTTCTATTTTTTATTGTTTTTGTTGTAGGACACGAGGTTGTCTTTGGTGCAGCATCTGGAAATATTACAAATTCTGCTGGTTTAAATGCTGTATAACGCAGTGTCATTCTCATCAGCATTTCAAAACTCCCTAAAAGAAGCAGAAGCTGCTGCGTCAAGCAATTTAACATATGCCGCATGGTCCGAAAACGTCGAGAAATACGCCAAAAGTGGATGCAAATGTTGATGTACCTCGCCTCACGTGGAGGAGTAGGATATTGGTGTTAAACGTACCGTCGACAACGAGGTCATTAGAGACGGAGCACAAGCTCGGATTAGGGAAGGATGGGGAAGGAAGGCGGCCGTGCCCTTTCAAAGGAACCATCCCGGAATTTGCCTGGAGTGATGTAGGGAAATCACGGAAAACCTAAACGAGGATTGCCGGACGCGGGATTGAACCGTCGTCCTCCCGAATGGGAGTCCAGTATGCTTACCACTGCGCCACCTCACTCGGTACCGCACGTGGAGCGGTTTGACTTGTCAATGCGACACTCGCCGCTAGGGAGCAGTGCTAGAAACACTGCACAATGTTGCGAATTTCGAACACTTTTTGTAAATATTATTTTTTGTTAACGTAGAAGTGTCAAAATTACCATCCGCGCTGTAACAAAGCAAAAGATGTTCTTATTGTGTGTTTCCCCTTTCTTTTCTTTTGTTTACAGAAACTATTTAGTCAAGGAAACGTAGGTAATTTAACGATTACAACGAAAGCCGGAAGCTTATAAGCACTTATTTGTGACGCAATACGGTAGGTTTTCGTTGTGCTATATTTTGTTTTCAGCCAGCGATCACAGCGAGACCGATAAATAAAATAATAAATCTTACCTCAATGTAAACACATAAACCCAACGAAAATATACTGACAGTCAGACTCATGACTAGAGATCCGAGCCGCACACGCTGAAGTCGCACACATTGTCCCGGAGCCACACCGACGTGAATACTTGACTTGTATTGGGGTGATAAACTGTGACAGACCGGCAGGAGCATCTCCATCAGACGATGTCAGTGTGTGGCAACCTAACGAGTCTGAGTTTCTTTTCCAAGCGCTGTCATAATAAAAGCTAGGTTGCCAGTAAAAAACAGTCGACTTTCAAGTCTATTTCTCGCTGTCAGTTTGGTGGATGCTCTTCAACAGGTAACCCATGTTCTATGCAGTTACTACAGTCGACCTCCGGGTCACGTAGGTCTACAGGTTGGGTGCCACGTTACCAGACTGCCTAAGGTCTCACAAGTTCTCTGGAATTTTGTAAGTTTTTCTAGTAAACGATTGAAAATCTCGTTGTTCGCAAGCTACAACAATTAGACACATGGGTTTTACGGCGGCCTCCAGCTGTTTCGACCGAATATGGGCAACGAAGGATTCTCAACTGTCGCTCCACGTTCCGCTGCCGTATACCGTCACCAGAGAGAGATTCTCTCGGTTCTTGATATTCCCTTTGTTTCACAGTTAATTGTGAGGTCAATTTGGCACAGAAAGAGTGCTGTTACCGGTCCGTTAACCAATGTTTATCTACAATAATAGCATTTCTTCAACACATTTTAGGGGTTTCTGTTTAATTAAATGTGTGAGCGTCCTTGAAAATGTATTCGTGTGTCTTTATGAACAATATACTTATTTAATGGAGCTGCAACAGACCGTTATTTAAGTGGTATAGTGATATCTCCGTCTGTTCTTAATGTTAATAACGCTAGAGCACCATCAATGTGATCGAGCGTGACACAAAGGCGATTTAAACCTGCAGAAGCAGACGAAATTGATGCTCTCGGCGATTGTGAGGACAGTAGTCGGATTCTCCCCTTTCGAAACACACCGGCCAACAATAGTCGTCTCATTTTACTGTCCCTAACAACACCTTAGTATTGACTATCGTTTTGGATGGAATGGGTGTTAAACAGCTGTTGTAGTTCACCATTATATTGCCGAGTGATTTTCTACTCTGTGGATGTGGATCGATGTTTCCACAGTTTCAAACGGCGACTCCTGTCATTAATACTTAGTTCCCCGCGGCAGTTCCTGGTCACTGCACTCACTCTTATTCGACATACTCACGCGCAATTACAGGGTGTTTCAAAAATGACCGGTATATTTGAAACGGCAATAAAAACTAAACGAGCAGCGATAGAAATATACTGTTTGTTGCAATATGCTGGGGACAACAGTACATTTTCAGGCGGACAAACTTTCGAAATTACAGTAGCTACAATTTTAAACAACAGATGGCGCTGCAAGTGGTGTGAAAGATATAGAAGACAACGCAGTCTGTTGGTGCGCCATTCTGTACGTCGTCTTTCTGCTGTAAGCGTGTGCTGTTCACAACGTGCAAGTGTGCTGTGGACAACATGGTTTATTCCTTAGAACACAGGATTTTTCTGGTGTTGGAATTCCACCGCCTAGAACACAGTGTTGTTGCAACAAGACGAAGTTTTCAACGGAGGTTTAATGTAACCAAAGGACCGAAAAGCGATACAATAAAGGATCTGTTTGAAAAATTTCAACGGACTGGGAACGTGACGGATAAACGTGCTGGAAAGGTAGGGCGACCGCGTACGGCAACCACAGAGGGCAACGCGCAGCTAGTGCAGCAGGTGATCCAACAGCAGCCTCGGGTTTCCGTTCGCCGTGTTGCAGCTGCGGTCCAAATGACGCCAACGTCCACGTATCGTCTCATGCGCCAGAGTTTACACCTCTATCCATACAAAATTCAAACGCGGCAACCCCTCAGCGCCGCTACCATTGCTGCACGAGAGACATTCGCTAACGATATAGTGCACTGGATTGATGACGGCGATATGCATGTGGGCAGCATTTGGTTTCCTGACGAAGCTTATTTTTACCTGGACGGCTTCGTCAATAAACAGAACTGGAGCATATGGGGAACCGAAAAGCCCCATGTTGCAGTCCCATCGTCCCTGCATCCTCAAAAAGTACTGGTCTGGGCCGCCATTTCTTCCAAAGGAATCATTGGCCCATTTTTCAGATCCGAAACGATTACTGCATCACGCTATCTGGAAATTCTTCGTGAATTTGTGGCGGTACAAACTGCCTTAGACGACACTGCGAACACCTCGTGATTTATGCAAGATGGTGCCCGGCCACATCGCACGGCCGACGTCTTTAATTTCCTGAATGAATATTTCGATGATCGTGTGATTGCTTTGGGCTATCCGAAACATACAGGAGGCGGCGTGGATTGGCCTCCCTATTCGCCAGACATGAACCCCTGTGACTTCTTTCTGTGGGGACACTTGAAAGAGCAGGTGTACCGCCAGAATCCAGAAACAATTGAACAGCTGAAGCAGTACATCTCATCTGCATGTGAAGCCATTCCGCCAGACACGCTGTCAAAGGTTTCGGGCAATTTCATTCAGAGACTACGCCATATTATTGCTACGTCTGGTGGATATGTGGAAAATATCGTACTATAGAGTTTCCCAGACCGCAGCGCCATCTGTTGTTGACAATTATAACTACTGTAATTTCGAAAGTTTGTCTGCCTGAAAATGTACTGTTGTCCCAAGCATAATGCAAGAAACGATGTATTTCTATCGCTGCTCGTTTAGTTTGTATTGTCGTTTCAAATATACCGGTCATTTTTGAAACACCCTGTATGATACTGTTGTGTGTGGAACGCTTTAACCTTAGAAACATATTTGTGTGGCTTAAAATGGACAAATTACGGCTAATCATCGAGCCTTACTTTATCTGCAAGAGTAATTATTTATCTATAATTATTTATCCATTATTTATCCATTCCATAACCACAAGTTCACGAAGCTTTTCATTACATTTACAAGGCACACGATTTTATTTAAGAGTGGAGAATACGCTTTGTGAGTAATATATCATCATAATTACGTTCAGCAGTATCGTCAACATAATCTAATGATGCACGATAGCCGCTGTCCGCGCACTACACATACCACACATACACTGCCTTCGGTAAAAACATTTTCGTTCTTCTAGTAGGTCTGGACATAAGAATTTACTCTTAGTAAATGAAGATTTTGACCCATTAATTTACTCTAAGTAAATGAAGATTTTGACCCATTTGTAAGTACTATAATCGACGCTCGTCAAAAAGGATCTTTCTTTTATGTCACTGGTGACAAACGAAGAGCTTATTGGGTGGGTACGTTGATGGTAAGTACCTAATTCGACTCTCATTGGTGCCGTCATATCTCGTGTGGCAGTTTGAATGTTTTCCGACGAAGAGAACTTCCGCTAGTCATTTCACTTTTGAAGTAGCTTTATACTGCTTACTGCAAAACTCTACGAACAATATCTCAATGTAGGAAAATATTGGCTAACCGAAAATGAGTGGTTGTTTGCCATATCTTGACGTTTGCCATTGTTTTGTGTTTCACCACTCCCGAAACGGAGAGAAGAAATTAGAACATAATCCTCGTAAAGAATTCTGTTAGAGTCTACCGTTTTCACATAATGTGCAATAATAAACGATTGCAGTTCACCCCCTCAGCGTCAGTTAAGATGGTGAACCGAGTTACCGAACCGGTTGCTAACTAATAAGTAACAGCGGAAGGACGGCTGCTGGTGTTTTAATTTACTACATTAGACAATGAGTGTCTGTGAAATTTTGTATTACACCGGCAGTCAGTTAAGACCAGGCATGAGACCCGTACCCGCTGTAATGCCGCTTCTTTGATGTGGGAAGCCGCGTCAGCCCCGCATCGAATCCGCCCTGACGAGGACTCACTCACTCCTCGCCTCAGTTATGAGATTTGCAAATTTTCCGAGAACGTTCACCGACTTTCACAGGGGATGGCCATAAAAGCAGAAAAGTAGGATACACAAGTCCCGTTCTATGGAGAAAGGGTCGCCGATACGGAGTTCATTTGGCTCTCTATAAAAGTTTCAAATCCAGATGAACATACGGACTCTGTGAAGGATCGGGATCACGATGCACGTATTTGTCCTGATGACATTGCCAGAAATAACAGCAGCAAGTACTATTCCAGATTGCGTGTGAGTAATACACTCAGATGATGGTCATGGGATAGCAACATCCTCATACACAAATGGCGGTAGTATCGCGTACACGAGGTACAAAAGAAATCTGCATTGGAAGATCTGTCATTTGGACTGAGATGATTCACGTGAAAATATTTCGAACGTGATTATGCGTGCACGACAGGAACTGACAGAATGCAGAGTGGCAGTTCGAGCTAGACGCATGGGACAGTCCATTTCGGAAATCGATAGGGAATTCAATATTCGGAGATCCACAGTCTCAACAGTGAGCTGATAATACCAAACCCCAGGCAATACATCTCACCACGAACAACACAATGGCAGACGGACTTCATTTAACGACCGAGAGCAGCGGTGTTTACGTAGAGTCGTCAGTGCTAAGATACGAGCAACACTACGTAAAATAACCGCAGAAATCAATGTGGGACGTACGATGAATGAATCCGGTAGGACAGTGCGGCGAAATTTGGTGTTATTCGGCCATGGCAGTAAACGACCGACGCACGACATGGCGTCCAAAACGTTTCCTAGGTTCACGACTATATCGGCCCCTATATGGCTAGAAAACCGTGGCCTGATCAGATGAGTCCAGATTCCAGGTAGAAAGAGTTGATAGTAGGGTTCGAATATGGTGCAGACCCCACAAAACCATGGGCCTAGGTCCCTAATCGCAAGA
The DNA here is from genome assembly GCF_023897955.1 of Schistocerca gregaria. Classification (NCBI taxonomy): domain Eukaryota; kingdom Metazoa; phylum Arthropoda; class Insecta; order Orthoptera; family Acrididae; genus Schistocerca; species Schistocerca gregaria. Next base: position 643,318,935 of record NC_064921.1, read on the forward strand.
TGTGAATTCCGAGCTGGGTCCTTTGAAATGAGGTGACCGATTACCTTGCTAATCCGAGATTGTGTTCTGTTTCTAATGATTTTGTCGTTGTCGATAATTTAAAGCGTACGAGTACATGAGAAATTCTACGTTCAGTCCCACAACAAAGAAGAACGGAACAGGAAAGAGCTATGATCGGAAGCGTGATTTGATGTGAAGAGGTTTGGAGACGGATGCCCTAAACGGTAAGCCGACCGCTCATGCTGAACGTGATATCCGGGTTCGAGTCTCATTGCGGTAGAAATTTTCAAGTCACTGTAAACAGTACATCTACACCTACTCCAGTTGAATTTCAGGAATAAATTTCTTTTCAAGTACGTGATACATTCTATTTTGTAAATGACGCAGGTCGTGCAGATACATTTACTGATACCCAATATTAGGATACACTGCAAAAGGCTCTTGCATACCGATGATAGCTAAAATAGTAGCCTCTGACTGGAGATTAGGGGACGGTATATTATGCAGAATTTGGTTACATAGTTTTACGTAAGTATTACGAAAATAATGCAACTTGATGTCATTTTTACTCATTGTTTTAATACTGCACTGTGATTGGCTAGGAAGAGGAGTGCGACGGGGACTGGGATGATACAGAGCACAAATAAATATCTAATTGGCTGTTTCATTTTAATACTTCGCTATGTGGCTGGGAAGAGGAAGGGGAGGGAGTTTTAAATTTCACACTAATAAGTATTTAATTTTTAGTACTTGGTAGTGATTAGTTGGAGATATGGAAAGGGAGTATTCTGTAACAGCCTGCTAACAAAACTGAACCGTTTTCACCATGTAGGATATTTAACTTTGTCTTTCATTTTTTAATACACTGTGAGTTGTTGGGGGCAGGAAGACAGGAGTGAGGGTTGGAGAGCAGTGGGAGAGGATGAAAGGTATATGGGTTTCCATTGATAAGGATGATAATGTTACTGATAAGAATGATCACATTACATATAAATAGGGTCGGTAGTGTGACGTCAGGGAAAACTTGTTTGAAGCAGTTTGGCTCAAGGTCATTTTCTATACACACCTGATATAGAATTACTACTCTAACATGCCACGAAGTTTCAAATCAGCGCACACTCCTACGAAAAACCCTGCTTACAATTTAAATAAGCCATTTCTTTACGATATCCTTTTATGTGGAAATCGATGAGTTTCAAAATTAGCATCACCTGCTTTTTTTGGGAATAGGATTTAGTGATGGATCAATTCAAACTATGAAGGTGGGTCATAAGTCGCTTGCGGATCTCTGACCGTGGTGGCCGAGCGGTTCTAGGTGCTACAGTCTAGAACCGCGCGACCGCTATGGTGGCAGGTTTGAATCCTGCCTCGGGCATGGGTGTGTGTGATGTGCTTAGGTTAGTTAGGTTTAAATAGTTCTAAGTTCTAGGGGACTGACGACCTCAGTAGTTAAGTCCCATAATGCTCAGAGCCATTTGAACCATTTTTTCGCTTGCAGTACTTAACAACACTGTCCGCAAAAGGCAAGTTCGGAAGCTAGAGTCCCCGACCCGTAAGGCATGCATAGGAATTATGAGCTTGTTAGTATAGTCTGATACCAATTGTTCCTTAATTGGCTGCACTTTTTGTAACTTGCATAGTTGTCCGCAGTAATGAAACTTTGGTAATTATTTTCCTGGTGCAGTAGACGCCATCGGGTACAGCTACGGAATGATTAGCTAGCATGATATTTCAAATGACTCTCGACAGGTAGCTGAGAAAAGTCGCCGACCGTGTTCGAAAGCCGACGCGCTCTTCGAAATACGGTGCGGGAGCGAACGATGAATCATTGCCGTGGCGCCGTGATCACGGTATGTTTTGGCTCGCCGCTCCGGCCCCATCAGGCAGCAGAGTGAAAAATGTGCGGCCCCTGATGGCATCTGCTGCAGCGGGACATTAGCCGCCGCTTATCTGGCGCCGTGAATTCCGTGCTCTGGCGCCAGTTATCAGGACTCGCACCGCCGAGTCGCTTCGTTCCGTTTTTCCTCCAACGAAGCACCATATGCTAACACGACACGCAGGAGCACAACGGAACGGTCACGTAATTCTGTTCAAAAGTACGTGCGCTATTTCGTAGATATTTGTTGATAACTCTGTACTCTGTCGTCAGTGTAAAGCGAAAATAGTTGGAAGTAGTCAAGGTATTACGTAAAACTGAGGTCAATATAATGTACCAATTCTAGTAATTTCTGACTTAATTTATAATACTCTCCGCATCCAGGAAAGATGCATCACTAGAGCCGGACTACAAAGGGTGGAACAGAAATATACTGACAGACCTCGATGATTGTAGTTGGTGTCCTGAGGATCTATCAAAACACAACGCAATATTAGATTCCCAAGCGTTTGTATGAGATAATGCGACAGGTATTTTTATCCTTAATTAATTCTTCGAAGTACCCACATACCCCTCGAAGTTTGACGATATATTTTAGTTACTGTCCCAATGGCGGTTAATACGGCCACTGAGAAAAGTCATACACCACTAAGTACCAACAATTTCCAGTTATTATTTATTTCACCTATGAAAGTTAAGCATATGAATGATTGGTGTTTTATCTTGACCCCACATTTGTCCACTTAATGTTCTACCAATTCTATGACCTTCCTCTATCGAGATAGAAGGGCGTGAATGCCTTTAGGCACCATCCCTTTTTCTGGCCACGAAAACATATCTTCACTGCGCAAATCATCTCGTCATGACTTCCATGAGTGCTGTCCTTTTATGGTCCAACAGGTAAATGCCCCAGAGAGCTAGGTGAGGGCTGTAGGGTATACGGGATAACACTGTCCAACCGTGTTTCTCAAAACTGAGAGAGGCCTAGCGTTATCTTGTTGAATCATAGCGTCCTCGGTTTCTCCTGGCACCTGTCACCACAAACGTTTTGTGTTTAATGTGTTCACATATGCCTCAAAATTGAAGGTACTGCTTGTTTGGAGCCACGTCGACGAAACTAACAAGTCTGGAAACACGAGCCTTATTTCGTTACCAGTGAAGTAGTTACTCTGAATTTCTTTTTCCGCCGGCCGCTGTGACCAAGCGGTTCTAGGTGCTTCAGTCCGGAACCCCGCTGCTGCTATGGTCGCAGGCTCGAATTCTGCCTCCGGCATGGATGTGCGTGATGTCGTTAGGATAGTTAGGTATAAGTAGTTCTAAGTCTAGGGGCCTGATGACCTCAGCTCTTAAGTCCAATAGTGTTTAGAGCCATTTCAACCATTTTCTTCTTTATTCTGTGGAGAGTGAAGATGACGCCTTTCCATCGAATGTCCTTTTGTTTCTTGCTCAAGTTGGTGAACACGGGATTGATCACTAGTCACAATCCGGGACAAGAAAGCCTTCCGCTCAGTTACATAGAGTTGCACCAACTCAAAAAAAAATGTTGTCCTACGAGGTTTGTGTTGCACCGTAATACAGCAAAGAAACCATCTAGCAGACCCCTTTGGGTATCCAAGAGTGCGGATAACGACATCCACTCTTCCGTTGCAGGCTGATAGCAGCAGCACCTACTGCCGAGTTGTAGTGCATCGATCAGCGCGTATGAGAACATCAGAATGCCGCAACGTGTCATGTGTGACAGCATTGGCTGAATTCCCGCTCGCTGCAAATCCTGAAGCTCTGCCAAATCGCCGTCTGATTGTAGCGCCCTCTCCTGTCAGCTACTAGCTGTTCTTCTGTCGACTGCAGTTGTTCCATAGACTTCGCGCAAGCGTCCGTGAACATTCCCCACAGTTTCTTTCTCGGCAGTTAGATATACAATAATGACACACGGCCTGTGAAGCACATCACTTATAGACGCGTCTTTGGAACGTTGCTTCCGCCATGCTCTTTTGTGGAGGAAACGGAAGCACTGCGCGTGCACTCAGGGCACTTCAGAAAATTCGTTCCTAAAGTTTCGCATTCGCAGTATTGTTGTCGGCTGAGAAAAAAAAAAAAAAAAATATATGGGGCGTTACTTTCTGTGCGACACTCCTAGTCTACGACTGTGCCTAACTTGTGACTCTCTTCAGTACGAGGTTTATTAACTTAAGTAATTATTATCTCGTGACAAGAACATTTCTTGTGGACAGAAATGGCGTAATCAAAGCCGTGTATCAACGGATCAGTTCCTCTGTCGCAACCTGGTAAATAAACAATGCTGAGATGCGACAGGCATCCAGGTGCAAAAGAGTTAACGCCTTTCACTGATGTAATATTATAGGCCAGGCTCAAAAGAGATTAGTAGGCAAGAGAGTCCGTCGCACTTTCAACTGTTGATAAATATTTACTGAAATGTTCAAACCCATTTAAGGAAATCTAGCTATTTATAACTATAACATCACAGAGAATTTTTTGTTTTAATGTAAAAATCTATTCTTTAGAGCAAAACGGTGTCTACAGGGTGATATGGCGGATTTATGGAAAAGAACGAGTAGATAATTTCTGCATAACTGTACGGTACTGAAGGTAAGAGACGCTATCACATACTAATAACGTCATTGCTGCAGTATTATAACAGCTACAGTTACTGAAGGTAAGAGTCGTTATCATATACTAATAAACATCCGTGCGAGCAATCATTCGATATGATTCATAGAATGGTAACAGCCAATAAACATCCATGCGAACAACATTACGATATGACTCATAGACTGGTAAGAGCCAGATGTGAGAAACAGTTAAACTGCTGAAAAGCAAAACTTAACTCCAGGTGAATCCGTTTGTAACAGGACTTCTGAGCTACCCAACTTGAATGTGTATCGTAGTTACCAAAAAAATGAACCACTCAGTTGTAACTGTTAGAATTACATGTTGTACTAAAATAGGTATAGTGACCTAATATGTTACTGAGCTCCAATTATCATTTTTGTTTTTACTGTAAATTTATCTTAATGTTTATAGCATACCATCGCTATCCCCTGTGATTTAATGACACTTTTTGAAGTTCTACATATCTGTTCGTTCTATCTTACGTAGTACGACTGTGGCGTTTCCTTAAACGCCAAAAAAGTGAACTATCTTGCCTGCTTCATTTACATATTTTCCACCGATAATGATATTTGACTGTAAATGCTCAGTCCAACGTAGTTATTCGGTATGATAAAATTTCAATAGCCAAAGAGCTAGTTATTATTTCAGTTTATCTGCGGTGCACAAACAGTCTCCAAAACATTTCCCTCTTCCGAAAACTGAAAACCAATCCCACGGTACCACAGTTCGAGATGTAAGCGGAAGTTTTGAAGAATTGCAAGACCAGGGTATTGACCTCTCTGGCTCGTACACAGACACTGAAATTTTAAAATCTGTATCTGCACATTTAATTCACAAAGAAGGTCTAGATTAAGGAGCTGCCGCCTCAGAATACTTTTGCACTTAGTGGTATCCAGGAACCCTTCTTCCTCGTAGCCGAGCGAAATTATCTTCCATTCATTACCCAACACTTGTATTTTTAACTATTTACTGATTTCCGCTTCAAAGAACAAATTGTTTCGTAGTTCTCTTACATGTTTCTTAATTGGTACCAACTGTTAAACTTGTACAAACTACATTTCTCCGTTTCTCCCTCTGCCTGTCTAACTTCACCCAACCTATTTCGCTCTACGATTTATCTCTGATATGACAAAAAAAGTTTCTCTAGTCGTGGCCGATTAACATATTTACAAGTGAACTTAATGACTGAGAAGACAGTCAGTTCCTCCTGACGATGACGATGGCGGCTACTGTCGAAAGCTCGAGATTTTATCCCGAACTGACGAGGAAAGAAAAACGTAGAATGTTTTACTGAAAACTTGACGTCCGTTACACTACAAAAATTTTCCGTATAAATGTAACACGTAGAAGTATTAATACGTTGGAAAATTAAATAAATTGCATTAGGACATTTCTCCGGGCCTCTAATAACAAGTCACACTCTACAGAAACCATTTTACATTCTTCTTGTTTTCAGGAGCTGCTAGAAATAGTTACTTTTCTTCTGCTTGAATATTTGAGGTAATACTGTGAGGTAATAGTGACATTTTTCCCAGCTTCTAGCAAATGGAGCGTACTAATTAAGATTGGATTGTAAAACTCACTTTACAATTATGGATTACAACACTTTTTCTGTATAAGCAGCATTTATTTATGAAGTTGGAAATTTTTTTTCTCAGCAAATTTTAAGACACACGTACACACAGAACGTATTTACTTGATTATGTTTATCTAAAATATGCTCACTCACTGGTGTATTCCACGTTACCCCAACGTATGTGAGAGTCACAGGTGCCTCTATTTCGTTTGTTGTAGCAGATTCAAATGTGCTACCACCTGCAAACTGGAGTGTGAAAATGCTGCGCAATTTTGCGGGTGAACAGTTTTCGCTCATTTCGATGCAGTACAGAAGTTATTTGCATACTGCATTTCAATGAATGCTACGTGCGAGATTGATTTTCAGACGGGAATACAATTTCGAACTTGAAATGACATCGACATTTCTATTTGCAGATGTACAGATTGATAGCGAATGAGTGTTGACTGCAATGCGCTACGGGATAGGGTTAGCGACAGCACATACCGTATCTAAAGTTAAGTTTCCAATACAGGCGATTTCATGCTGCTGACTGATTCTCGCGTTCCAGTACGTACTCTTTCCCATACCGACAGTATTTTTAATTAGATCATAGGTTACTTAGCAAGAAAAAACAAGACATGGAGAGAGCACAAACCGAAACGGCTACGCGCAACTACCCTGAAGCCGTATAGAAATTGGTTTAGGCATTCGTACTCAATCACAGAGAAATGTAAAAAGGCAGAATACAGTGCTGCGGTCGGCATCGCCTGTACAACATAAGACAACAAGCGTCTGGGGCAGCTGTCAGATAGGTTACTGTTGCTACAATGGTAGGTTTTCAGAATTTAAGTGAGTTTGAATGTGGAGTTACAGTCGGTGCACGATCAATGGGACACAGCATCTCCAAGGTAGCGATGGAGTAGGGATTTTCACGTGCGACTATTTCACGAGTGTACGGTGAATATTAGGAGTCCCGTAAAACATCATATCTCTGACATCGTTGCTGCCCGTAAAAGATCCTACAAGAACGGGAATAACGACGACTGAAGAGAATGGTTCAACGTGACAGAAGTGCAACCCTTCCGCAAATTGCTGTAGATTTCAAGTGTCAGCATGCGAACCATTCAACGGAACACCATCGATATGGGCTTTCGGAGCCGAAGGCCCCGTCATGTACCCTTGATGACTGTACGACGCAAAGCTTTATGCCTCGCCAGGGCCCGTCAACACTGACATGTGACTGTTGACGACTGGAAACATGTTGCCTGCTCGGACAAGTCTCGTTTCAAATTGTATCGAGTGGATGGACGTGTACTGGTATGAAGACAACCTCAAGAATCCATGGACCCTGCATGCCAGCAGGGGACTGTTCAAGCCAGTGGAGGTTCGCAATGGTGTGGGGACTATGCAGTTGGAGTGATGTGGGACCCCTGATACGTCCAGATACGACTGAGAGGTGGCATGCACTTATGCTTCCAGTCTGATCATTTGCGTTTATTCGTGTCCATTGTGCATTCCGTCTGATTTGGGCAATTCCAGTAGGACAGTGCGACTTCTCACATGTCCATAATTGTTATAGAGTCGCTCCAGGAACACTCTTCTGAGTTTAAACACTTCCGCTGGCCACCAAACTCCCCAGGCATGAACATTATTGAGTGCATCTGAGATGCAGCGTGCTTTTCAGAAGAGATCTCCAGCCCCTCGTACTCTTACGGATTTATGGACTGCCCTGCAGGATTCATGACGCCATTTCTCTCTATCACTATTTCAGACATTAAACGAGACCACCCCACCTCGTGTTGCGGCACTTCTGCGTGCTCGCGGTGGCCCTACACGTTATTATGCAGGTGTACCAGTTTATTTGTCGCTTGAGTGTATATATTTTGTAGTAGGTACCAAAGAGAGACAAACAGAGGGTTCGTCATTGGATTATTTTACGTACCATAGTATCGCTAGCGAGGGAGTGGAATACAAAGTTCGACTATTAATCGGTGTCAGAGTGAAACGGATGTACATTGTTTTTCAAGAGACGGGAATATTTGCACGGGAAGTGTTCATTATAGAAAAAACCGCTTTTCAATTATAACTTTGCTCTTAGTTATTGTAACTGTAATGATTTGTGTTCTCGTGTCGTCGTGCCTCAGCAACACAGGATTACTGAATTCTGATGCTATACCGTCCAATATAATCAAATTGCAACTCTTATCCACTAACCTCGTCCATTCCGACTTTTCTTTGTTGGTAAACAAAATCATTATACAGTAGTCGTAGTTGGGTGGGAAGCGGTACTACCGCTTTTCTGTCTATTCGAGCGCCTGTTCAATGTTCCTAACTGCAAACTTTTTTCCTTAATTTTTTTTTCTATGATTGGATGCGTAGGCGGATTTGGTCGCACGATAGTAACATCTTTAGCAACCGCACGAAAGCCGTAAGAGACGAGTGACAGGAAAATGCAATAACTTTTGGAAATTTGTGGCAAGATCGTATGGGACCAAACTCCAGAGGTCATCGGCCCCTAAGCTTACACACTGCTTAATCTAACTTAAACTAACTTCGGCTAAGGACGATACACAAACCCATGCCTGAGGGAGGACTCGAAACTGCGAGGGGGGGGGGGGGGGGAGCCGCGCGAACCGTGACAAGACGCCTAAGACCACGCGGCTACCCCACGCTGATACAATGCAATAAACACTACCAGAAAACACCTGCATCACAGTATGGGGGTTCTGTCGCTGGAGTAATATGCGCAAGGGGGTGGTGCCAGATTCAGAAACGTTTAAGGACCAGTTCATTCGGGCTGAGCGACCAGAAGGGGAACGCCACGGCCAGATACTTGACTTAACCAACCAAAACTTACTGTTGGTCACTGCTAACCATTCCTCCTCCCACAGCTCCATGGGCCTCTGACGTAACACAGAAACGACAGCCCCTAGGCGAATAGCGCAGTGCGTCACATCACGTTTGCTACAGGCCTCCACGTATTGCGATTGGCTTATTGATTTTCTCGAATCCCCAGATATCGTAGCACTCAGTAGAATCGCACCACATTCAAAAAATGGTTCAAATGGCTCTGAGCACTATGGGACTTAACATCTTTGGCCATCAGTCCCCTAGAACTTAGAACTACTTAAACCTAACTAACCTAAGGACGTCACAAACATCCATGACCGAGCAGGATTCGAACCTGCGACCGTAGCAGTCCTGCGGTTCCGGACTGAGCGCCTAGAACCGCTAGACCACCGCGGCCGGCGGCACCACATTCCCTCGCCTTTGCAGGAACTACAGTTGGTCCTATACCTGCTGCGGTAACTTCTCAGCTGGATACAGGTGCAGCAGTGATTGCAGTGCACTCAGGAAATCGGAATTATAAAAACATAACAGCTGTAACTAGTCAAGAAGCAACTGAGAGAGGAACAAATCAGTGTGTGCTGTTTAGTGCAGATCAGAATTGGGTTAAAAATACGTGTGCTGTGAAACTACGGAGAGATGACTGCATTTGGCTGCTGGGAAAAATCTGTGAGATTACCGGTTATTATAGTGGGAATGCGGTTCATAGTTAGATTTTCTATTGTGAAATAAAAGTGCCGATATAAATTTTACGCTTCCCATAAACATCAGCTTCCTACTATGTAAGGGAAAATTCCCTCCAACAAAAAAATTAGAGAAGGTTTGTGAACTGCAGATAAATTGCAGATTAAGCAGTTCACATACATCCATTGTTAAGTTTACACTTCTTAATATAATGTAGGGATTTACGTGTAAACCCTCGGTTACTCTCTTAGAAAGTGTAAGGTACTGAGCAATTTCGCATTTTATGGCCTGGTCCTACTGTTTTTCGTATACTACGAAACCGTCTATTGGCAGAAGAACGCTACTCGATAATGTAGAAATCATCACTTTCTTTAGCGTATATATGTGAAAACCTAGTGGAATTAAGGAATCCACTTATGTTAGTCCTTTACAGACAATTTCCTAAGTCAGCTGCCTGTCCGTCATTCCCTATTTCAAGATGTAGTGATATTACTAGTCAAAGCACTAGTGAACTAGTGTTGGCGGGATACTATCACACAAAGGGCTTAGGGCTTGTAATAATACTGAAATTTATACTTTCCTTACATCTAGAACGGATATAAACTCATGCAGAAAGTAAGAGAGCCTCAGCTGCGTAACTGTAGCAAAGATGCAAAGCGGCCGGTCTCATGAGTGGGCGCCACTGAGAACGTACTGCTTCAGCACTCTAGGATGAAACAGGCCCGTGACGTCACAGTACGGTCCGCGCTGTGCCACCTATTCGTGGCCGGTCTGCAGGGGCCTTTAGCAGCCCTTCAGACCTGCCGGCCCACGGACTGTTACTGCATTGTTCCGCACTTGCCAATAGACTGTAGGATAACACGAGGCCGTGACCACACCGCGAGGGCCAGTTGCTCTACACAGCACAGAAGATGGCGTGCACTGCACACCTCTACAGTCATTTTAAAGCTATTTACAATAACGTTACTTTCACCCCACAACTGGAGACACACAATTTCTTTTCTCGTTAATTTATGTACTTCCATTTGTGACGGTACGTCATATAAATGGACATTTGGAGAAAGGGAAAGAAAGTTTTTGTTATGAGACGTGTGAATTATAAATTATTTGAAAACTGTGCACGATGTACAACAAATAATAAAGAAGTTAAATTATTATTATTCAAACACAGATATCGATGTAATTAACAAAACACAGTTTTTTGCTATAATCTCTGTGTAACATAGGCCATTAAGGTCAGAGACAATGTTTTGATTGAACTAACTATCCTGTTTTGTTTCGTCTAGCGGTAGGTCGCCATTGTAGGGCTGTCTGATAGTTAATGTAAGTTTTATCTGTATCTTGAAAAACATAGTAGAAATTGTCATTAGAAAGTGTGTATCATTGACTTAGTTGTCACCTCTCATGATTGCAACCATTAATTATAATTAACAAAGTTTTACAGAACTTCGTAGTGCCGGGAGTTCATCTCCCCTAGCTGGATTTAGTCGGCCATTACGCTGACTGTATTATTTAGTTCAAATATCATGGCATAATATTAAATGTAAATGCGAGAGACTTCTCAATTATTATCTTCCATTAAGTTCAAAGTTAAGAAGAGTCAAAATAGATTTCTTTTATGAATATTTAGAATAATGAGTGAGTTCAGTATGTTTCATTTTGGCCACCTAACGGCAGACGAGATTTTTTCCAGTTTTGCCTTGCAAATAATGAAAAAGAAATATTCAAAAGCATTACATTCCGCAATACCTCAGTTAATCTTTGTGTAATTTGGTACATGAATAACCAGTAGCCCTTGAGACCCATATTACTAATTACAGTTAGCGTAAGAATATTTTCTTTTCTAAATAGCAGCGCTCACGCAAACTATTTATTACAAGGCGGTGAGTCGCGCGCTGTGTTAAAAAAAATATCATATCGTGCGTACTTCGGGGCAGCCGATGTCCGTACGAGTGTTATCGCGGTATAAGTTAATGAAAAGTCTCAGGCGAGCACACAATATTTAAAACCACCCCAACCAAAATCATAAAATATATGATTATAAAATTTAAAAATATGCACTTATACCCCGTGATACATTAAATGAATGAAGTTTATTCAGTTGAGTCGAAACTACACGTAGTGAACGCGACCTCTCCTAATACACTTACGGCTGTGTTGAGAATTAAGTTTCAGTCAATATATGCATCTTAGGGGGGCAACTAAAGGTTTTAGATGCTGCATCCACATCATAACGCTCAGTTTAATTGTTATTATAGTTACCTACTAGATTTTTTATTAATTTTGGCAAACCAAGGTTTCTGAATTTATACGTAGTTTTAATGGTGTTTGAATCTGGGATATGGCGAAGACGATTGTGCTTTCCTTTGCTTTTGGTTGTGAGTCGTTGTACACTCGCAAATGTTTGTTTCTGTTCACGAAAGTTGGAGGTTTGGCTCCGTGTGAACAGAATACTTTAAATAACGATCATTTCTTCAAAGCTGTTAGCACCATGTCAAAATGAAGAATGGGAGAATTCATTACGTGAGAAATACATAATGAAGTATCGCATGGAAGTGAAACAAAGATAAGTTGAAAACTCTTTGTTTAACAAAGAATAGAGTGGCAAGTAAGTTAGGGCACGGAAATATTTCGAGAAATTCACCTCTGGAGACAGAGAGTCATTGATGTTATCATGGCTGTATTTGTTAACTGAGAGAGTCTCGTTAAGACATGAGTCGGTATTCATGAGAGGAAATCATTTTTGCTAACGACTGTGCTTCTAAACACAGACAAAGATAGCCGCTTGCGTGTCCACTTCTATTCTTTCTCCCGTGTAGATTTATAATTAATTTGATTCGCTGCATCTGCTCACATCATTCCATTACAAATAAACTGCTTTTAATATTAAATTGATAACACATCCTAATGCTCTGCAAAATTATATTTACTAGGTCAGGAAGCGGCTTTCGTCTTCTTAGGCCATCTTCAGAGCACAATAAAAACCACAGTCAAACCGTGTAAAAGTAATGAAACCCGAAACCACCATTTGCTAATTATTATGAATCCCATGACTCATAGATTACTTGGCTCAACCAAGTTGTAGAAAGGTAATGTTCCAATACGCCCAATAGTGTCATCCTTTTCTGCTCCATATTACTTATTAGCAAAAGGGCTTGATTATTTCACTGAAAAGAATGCAGGTTTTAAACCTAACTTTCATACAACGGAGACCCAAAAAAACTGGTACACCTGCCTAATATCGTGTAGGGCCACCGCAAGCACGCATAGGTGCCACAACGCGACGTGCCATGGACTGGACTAATATCTGATGTAGTGCTGGAGGGAACTGACGCCATGAATTCTCCAGGGCTGTCTATATATCCTTAAGAGTACGCGGGGGTAAAGATCTCTTCTGAACAGCACGTTCCAAGGCATCCCAGATATGCTCAAAAATGTTCATGTCTGGGAAGTTTGGTGGCGAGCGGAAATATTTAAACACAGAAGAGTGTTTCTGGAGCCACTCTGCAGCAATTCTGTACGTGTGGGGTGTCGCATTATCCTCACAACCTCCATTCTTTATTTTTCAATATATTGCTCCTTAGTTCGGGGCCGTTTTTCCTCACATCTGCTACGTTATCGCCTTTCCTAACGACATAAATCACTAGACAAGATTACTGACAAAGGTGTGACCATGTGTGCAAGTGATTTTTTATCATTTGAACGTACTGGAGGTGAAGGTTTTTATGATCTGGCTCAGACATTAATTGATACTGCAGCTACTTATGGACAATTATCTGTAAAAGCTATTATGCTTCACCCCACAACTGTTTACCACACGTTACAGAAGAAGTGAAAAACCTTAGAAATGAAATTATACCTGAGGTAATTTATTACGTGAACAGAGGTGAATATTCGGTGACCACATATGTGGACGTGCAGCGCAAGGAGAAATCATTGTCTGACACGCACAGTTACTAATTTTGTTAGTTGGGGCCTCAGATCATGTGGTCTTGTTTATGGCCAAGTTTCCATCTGAGCCTAAAACAGGCGAAAATATCAGAAAGGAATTGTTGAGACAATTTATCTGTCTTGATATTTCCATGACTAGTTCAAGATCTACCTTTTACGACTGACCAGAGTGTCAACATTATCGCTACTCCTCGTGGATATTTTAGCCAGAATTGTTCCTGTCGTATGCTGAACACAGTGTTAAGAAAGGCGTTTAATGTGCAGTCAGTGCCATCCAATTGTCCACAACTTCATTTTACTCTGACCGCGGTGAAGGAACTTGAGACATTTGCAAAGAAATTTGGTTTTGTTCACTGCCTTGAGAGAACGCTGCAGCAGTCGACCGATATTCTCTGGAATACACGACTGATCATGTTTGAATCGGTCAGTAGGCAATACTCCACACTTTGTGAAAAGCTCTGTGAGAAAGGAGAAACAGAGAGCAGAAGTCATTGACATCACGTTGAAGGAGGAAATGATTTCTCTTCTGAAGGTATGTGTGCTATAGTGGTTTTTACATTAATTTGATATACGTTAGCACGTAAATTATCTAAGGAATTTTAAATGAGGTATTTTTCTTAAAGCCCTTCAAGGAGGCGTCAAAAGAAACAAAAACTAAGAAATGACCTACACTGCACTTCCTGCTGTCATGTAAGATGAAGCTCCTGAAAGAGTTAAGTAAAGAACCTCAGGGCGAAGAAGCATCTGAAATAAACTTTTTGCGAATTCGCCTGAACAATTATTTGGAGGAAAAGGTAATAATTACGGGGCACAACATACTAGCTACTTTTCTTTGGTCATCGTTTCCCTGTTTTAAAATTCTGTCTCAATGTCAGAGACGTGGAATCATGGAAGAGATAAAGCAGACAAACCAGTAACTGCAACATAAATAATTTAGAGTGACCAGTCACAAGAAGAACGCTTCCTCGCTAAGTGCCGTCAACGAATCAAAACTAAGTTCAGCCACAGAAAAGATGGTTACCGTAGGTATATTGTTACCAAAAGGTCAACCAAATACATGTGAAGTGTCCACGTAGAATCTGAAAGCGACTTTGGGGAAGTGCAGAAATGTTGGGAAATAATTCAAACCTTTGTCTTTGTTTTCAGTACTTTTAGACTTTGCTGAGTTGCCAAACGGTATATTAAAAGTATAGTGTCTTTTTTCCATAACCGTTTAAAAGTCTTCTCGTGGATGAGACATTATACTCAGCAGATCTTCATGAAGTACCGCCGCAAACATATGGACAGAATTTCGCGTTTTGGGTAGACATTGACTACAATCCGACTTCCACAAGTGAGTCAAGTAGGTACTTAAACCCGAATTGTAAATTGGTAGAACATGTCGGTTGATATTGGAATGAAAATGGGAAATGCTTCCGACTTTCCGAAAAATTAAATGAGTGCAGTCATTCAGCTCTACATCGGAGAAAAAATTTAGTTTTGCAGGTTTCATCCTAAGCGCATAATGGTCACATTTGCATGCGTACAACGTTTATGTTTTTCTCTTCAAAAAAAATGGTTCAAATGGCTCTGAGCACTATGTGAACTTCTGAGGTCATCAGTCCCCTAGAACTCAGAACCACTTAAACCCAACCAACCCAAGGACACCACACACGTCGATGCCCGAGGCAGGATTCGAACCCGCGACCGCCGCGGTCTTGCGGTTCCATACTGTAGCGCCCAGAAGTGCTCGGCCACGACGGCCGGCTGTTTTCTCTTCATTCACAGCAACTACAATATCAGAGTAAATGAATGAGGGATATATGATGTAAATAATTTTGCACGCCACGTTTTGTTTTACATTCTCGCTAAATCGGTTGTCACTTATTGTACTTGTTTGGCAAGTAGCTTTCATTTTTGCAAATTATTGTCAGATTAGTGTCCTCTGTTGATTATTACTACGTTGTAGACACGATGTTGGAGTTTCATCCCACCCCAAGACATCATGTTTTGAAGTTGAATCTGAACAATACGTTGACAGGAAATAGTACTATGCACCCAGCGAAATGTGACAATTACGTTTTCTTCATCACTAATAAAAATTGGTTTTACGAGATAATAATCCGCATCGCGGGCCAATTAGATATTAAGCACTTGCTAGATTCAGTCGTATTAACACTCAGAATTTTTGTTCTTATTTTTGTTTCTTTGATCGTCCAAATAATATAGACAGTACTGCTTGTGTGGAGGTTCAAGTAACGCCAGCGTCAGGATAATTGACCCCGTTACTCACTGAGTTTTCGAATTCGGTGTTGCACGTGTCCAATACCATTCATTGTACGTGGAAATCCAATTTGTGTGTATAATGGCCTAGATATCTGTACGAAAACAACCCACTACTTCGCTTGAAGTGATGATCTTCAAACTGTAAACAGACATATCTAAAAATGGTTCAAATGGCTCTGAGCACTACGGGACTTAACTTCTGAGGTCATCAGTCCCCTAGGACTTAGAACTAGTTAAATCTAACTAACTTAAGGACATCAGACACACCCATGCCCGAGGCAGGATACGAACCTGCGACCGTAGCGGTCGCGCGGTTCTAGACTGTTGGGCCTAGAACCGCTCTGCCACCACGGCCGGCAAACAGACATATCTAATCAGATGTATTAGCAACTAAATGAGTATATTTGAACAGAAAACAAGACTTAAGAAAATTACATTGAACATATTGTTGAGCATTTGTCTCGCATGCATCATAAAACGAAATTCATTTAACATAGACCGGTTGAGTGGTGGTGAAGGTTTTTTACGGTATGTAAGAAAAACCTCTCGCTGAGAGTGGCAGAGGTTGGTACGCGGTACGGGATGTACATCAGATAGCGCTTCCAGTGCTGTGGGCCGTGGCGGGCTGTGCAACCCAGTGCTGCGGGTTGGTGGTGCGGCCGCATCACTGAGCAGATGCGCCCGCGGACATGGCCTGGAGAGCCCTGGGCCGGCACTGTTGAGCGGCGGGCCTCTGTGCAGGACTCGGGCATAGATGCGATTTGTGAGGTGCCCGTTAAGCATTTAGCATACCTCTGAGGCGCCACGTCATCGGATCCAAGCCACGTACACAATGAACCGATTGCTTCCCGTGAGATCAAGTGAAATGAGGAAACAGAGTCGCCCGGATTAACATGAAATATGGGTAACACAGCTCTCATATAAATACTAGCTACGGTTTCCATAAAGCTACTTAATGAAACTGAACATCACTAAAACAATCCGATTTACTGCTAGATGTATTAATCAGAGTGTAATCACGGAGTGAACAATATATATAATTACAAAAGGGCACTAGGATGCAAAGACATATATCTTGCCACAGGTAGGTGGTGTTGAGATAGAATAACAAAAAACTGCATCCTGAAACATCGCCTACGACTGTTGAACAAGTTGATCACCCATATATAAATTTACAAAGCTGCTCTGAAACTCACACTTAAGTCTACGGTTCAAATGGCTTTGAGCACTACGGGACTTACCTTCTGAGGTCATCAGTCTCCTAGAACTTAGAACTACTTAGACCTAACTAACCTATGGACATCACACACACCCACGCCCGAGGCAGGATTCGAACCTGCGACTGTAGCGGTCGCGCGGTTCCAGACGGTAGCGCCTAGAGCCGCTCGGCCACCCCAGCCGGCTTACGTGTACGGCAGGGGGTTCATCGAACTACTTTAACAGTTGGTATCTATTATTCCACTCTCGAAAAGCGAGCGGAAAAAACGAACTTACACTCCTGGAAATGGAAAAAAGAACACATTGACACCCGTGTGTCAGACCCACCATACTTGCTCCGGACACTGCGAGAGGGCTGTACAAGCAATGATCACACGCACGGCACAGCGGACCCACCAGGAACCGCGGTGTTGGCCGTCGAATGGCGCTAGCTGCGCAGCATTTGTGCACCGCCGTCGTCAGTGTCAGCGTTTGCCGTGGCATACGGAGCTCCATCGCAGTCTTTAACACTGGTAGCATGCCGCAACAGCGTGGACGTGAACCGTATGTGCAGTTGACGGACTTTGAGCGAGGGCGTACAGTGAGCATGCGGGAGGCCGGGTGGACGTATCGCCGAATTGCTCAACACGTGGGGCGTGAGGTCACCACAGTACATCGATGTTGTCGCCAGTGGTCGGCGGAAGGTGCACGTGCCCGTCGACCCGGGACCGGACCGCAGCGACGCACGGATGCACGCCAACACCGTAGGATCCTACGCAGTGCCGTAGGGGACCGCACCGCCACTTCCCAGCAAATTAGGGACACTGTTGCTCCTGGGGTATCGGCGAGGACCATTCGCAACCGTCTCCATGAAGCTGGGCTCCGGTCCCGCACACCGTTAGGCCGTCTTCCGCTCACGCCCCAACATCGTGCAGCCCGCCTCCAGTGGTGTCGCGATAGGCGTGAATGGAGGGACGAATGGAGACGTGTCGTCTTCAGCGATGAGAGTCGCTTCTGCCTTGGTGCCAATGATGGTCGTATGCGTGTTTGGCGCCGTGCAGGTGAGCGCCACAATCAGGACTGCATACGACCGAGGCACACAGGGCCAACACCCGGCATCATGGTGTGGGGAGCGATCTCCTACACTGGCCGTACACCTCTGGTGATTGTCGAGGGGACACTGAATAGTGCACGGTACATCCAAACCGACATCAAACCCATCGTTCTACCATTCCTAGACCGGCAAGGGAACTTGCTGTTCCAACAGGACAATGCACGTCCACATGTATCCCGTGCCACCCAACGTGCTCTAGAAGGTGTAAGTCAACTACCCATGTTTGGGACTGGATGAAGCGTCGTCTCACGCGGTCTGCGCGTCCAGCACGAACGCTGGTCCAACTGAGGCGCCAGGTGGAAATGGCATGGCAATCCGTTCCACAGGACTACATCCAGCATCTCTACGATCGTTTCCATGGGAGAATTGCAGCCTGCATTGCTGCGAAAGGTGGATATACACTGTACTAGAGCCGACATTGTGCATGCTCTGTTGCCTGTGTCTGTGTGCCTGTGGTTCTGTCAGTGTGATCATGTGATGCATCTGACCCCAGGAATGTGTCAATAAAGTTTCCCCTTCCTGGAACAATGAATTCACGGTGTTCTTATTTCAATTTCCAGGAGTGTATATATCTTCCACGCGAACTGTGATTTCGCTTCTTTAATTATGAGGATCTTTCCTCCTTACGAAGGTCGACGGCAGCAAAATATTTTCACATTCGAGAAGAAATTTGGTGATTAAAATGAGAAGTTCACGCCGCTACGAAAAGCACCTTTGTTTTAACGATTTCCGTCCCAAATTCCTTATCACGTCCGTGACACTCTCCCCTACTTCTCGATAATACAGAAAGTGACCCTCCGTGCATTGAACTTTTTCCTTGTAGTCCGTCAATCCTATCTGATAAGGACTCCACAACGTGCAACAGCTCTCCAAAAGAGAACGGACAAGGGTAGTGTAGGCAATCTCTTTAGTAGATCTGTTGCGTCTTGTAACTGCTCTGACGAAAAAAGGCGGTTTTTGGCTCGCCATCTCCGCAATGTTTTCTAGGTTTTCGTTTCAATTTAATTTGTTCGTAATTACGATTACGATTTAGTTCAGTTTACGTCCTTTAGATTTGATTGATTTCACTTCTGAATGAAGTTTAACGGATTCCTTTTAGCACTCATGTGGACGATTTCACACATTTCATTGTTTATGGTCAATTGACAATTTTCGCGCCATACACATGTCTTTTATAAATCATTTTGGAAACTGTTTTGATCTTCTGATGACTTTACTAGTCGATAAACGACAGCGTCATCTGCAGACAATCTAAGATGGCCTCTGAGATGGTCTCCTAAACAGTTTATATAGATAAGGAATAGGAGAAGGCCTATAACACTCCCTTGGGGAACACCACAAATAACTTATTCTTAACTCAATGACTTTCTGTCAATTACTACGAACTGTGACCTGACTCACAGGAAATCGGGAATCTAGTTCCATAAATTACACGATATTCTATAAGCACACAATCTGCTGACAAGCCGCTTGTGTGAGTAAAGAGCTAGTTGTGTTTCACAAGAATCATGTTTCCTAACCCGTGTTGATTATCTGTCAATAAACCGTTCTCTCCGAGGTAATTCATAATGTTTGAACATAATCTATGTTCCAAAATCCTGTTACATATTGATGTTAACGATCTGGGCCTGTAATTTAGTGGTCTACTCCTATTACCTTTTGTCCAATACTGGTGTTACCTGTGCAGCCTACCAGATCTATCGCCGAGCTATCGGTTGTATATAGTTGCCAGAATGGAAGTATTGCATCAGCGTACTCTGAAAGGAGACTAATTGGTACACATTCTATACCGCATGACTTGCTTTTACTTTCGTGGAGGTATGTGCCGTCTATGCAACTAAATGAAGGCAGTTTGTTTGTTGCCATACGCGTTTCGCTTCATTTATTTGGGAAGCATCATCAGTGGCGATTTCCAGCGCTGCTAACACATATATGTGTTTCTGGAGATGTATTTGCTTGCTTTTACGACGATTAATTGATTTAAGTTACTTTCCTGCTCCGAGGATACCCACTTGTAAGTTATCATGTTTGGAGCCATTCTTGATTCTAATTCCGTAATATTTATTTCGTCTTCTTTGGTGAAGGAACTTCGGAAGGCTGTGTTTAGTAACTCTGCTTTAGCAGCATTGTCGTCGATACTATTCCCACTGCTATCGTGCCGAGGAGGCATTCATTCTGTCTTGCCACTAGCATACTTTACATACGACTAGAATCCATTTGAGTTTTCAGCCAGGTTTCGAGACAAAACTTTCCTTGTGGAAAGTGTTATTAGCACCTTGGATCGAATTCCACACTAAATTTGGAGCTTCTGTAAAAGATTGCAATCCTGAGGATTTTTTTATTCGTTTAAATTTGGCATGCTTTTCTTTGTTGTTTCTGGAACAGTGTTCTCACTTGTTTTGTGTAGCATGAAGAAACAGCTCCGTTTTGTGTTAATTTATTTGATATACATCTCTTGATTTCTGTCGATACTAATTATTTGAATTCAAGCTACACCTGGTTGTTAATTTGGAAGGAGTGGAGAGCGTCTCTAAAGAAGGTGTCAAGCGAATTTTCTATTTGTTTTTCTGAATATATATTCAAAATTGCTGGGTGTGGAAGTTACTGTATACTATGACACTAGGACAACACTGTGTTCACTAATTCATGTATCTGATTTGATGCTCGTTATTGCTGCTAAGAGGTCAAATGTATTTTCACAACCACTTATTATTCAAATAGGTTCATAAAATAATTTATCAATGTAATTTTCGGAGAACGTGTTTAGCACAATTTTGGATGCTGTTTTACGCGTACCTCCAGATTTAAACATGTATTTTCGACAATTTATCTAGTGTAAATTGAAGACTCCACCAACTACAATTGTATGAGTCGGGTTCTTATTTGAAATTAGACTCAGGGTTTCTTTGGACCTCTCAGCAACTGTATCATTTGTGTTGGTAGGTCGTAAAAGGATCCATTGATTATTTCACTCCGGCTGCCAAGAATGACCCCTAACCGTATTAACTCAGGGGAGCTATGAACTACAATTTCGCTACAATTAACACTAACACTGACAAACGCGCCAGGGCCAACTGTATTTCTCGTATCGTTTCTGAACACCGTTATGACTTTCACAAAATTTCGGCTGAACTTTTCTCCGGCCCTACACAGCTTTTAATGCCTTTAACAATTGACAGTATGAGCATCAGTGCTTTCTATTGGCGCCTGGAGGTCTGGTATGTTCCCAACACAGCTACAACAGTTTGGTGCTGTTGTACCGATGATTCCTAGATCTACGTCCTTTTGTGTTCGACCTGCACCCTTTGAGACTGATTCCTACTAACGACACTGCCGCGCTTAACCACTTCTCTGTGAGACACGGGCAGAAGACAGAAATTCTCTCCCACTACATCTGTGCTTCCGCGTTTTCTCCAGTCAGGACAATGGCACGTGCGCATTCAGGAGTTCTCATCGCTGCTACTAAAATAATCACTATTAATCAATCGTAGGTTTAGTTTCAAAATTTAAACATCCACATCTGTGACCTCCTTCACACCCAATAGCCGTCCTCCATGCTAAATGCGTCGTGTCTTTCTTCTGCCGTAACAGATCTTATCTTTTCTAAATGGCATTCTTCAACCTCATCGCTTTCTGAAGCTCCACAAAGTGTTGCGATGTTTCCTCGCTGACTTATATAACAGTGCTCTCATCCCGGCCCATATCTGTCTGAGCTCCTGGCTTTAAGCGGAATCACTCTTAGAAGTATATTCGCTGAGTGAGAATTCCTTGTCGTAAGGTGTATTAGGTATAGATATACTACCCATTGGTGACATATGAAAATTTGTCTGCAAGTGGTACTCTAACCCGGATTTTCCGCTTGTCACGATTGGTCATTCGGCTCTGATTTCTCGCCAAACTGACCGAAACTTTCGTACATAATATGCCTATGTCCTTATTTCATTATCCACTATATTCATCACCCAATGCTCGCAAAATTACTTGGATTCCAAGAGCAGGCAGAATGGCACTTTAAAACACGCAGACACGCAATTAGTTTACAAACTTAGTCGTTTCGAAAATGTTTCCACCGTTTTTTCCTCCTTTCGGATATCAGATAAGTCGTTCCGTTTCCGTAATACGACAACGACTGCGCCCCCTCCACTCGGACACACTTTATATGCCTCCGTAGTTAATGCTGCCACTTGCCGTCTGTGAGTGGTTACCACACATTGACTTCGAACATAGGCGATGGTAAAACTAATGTGACTGGACCGTGCAGATGGTAAGATATCGAAATGATTTAGAACAGAAGAAGGAAGTGTGTTCTAGTCTGTGCTCTTCATTAAAATCATGGGCAACGCTACAAGGAAAGTTCGATGAAGGCCAACTCGATATTTTACAAACATCAGTGCATATGAGAAGATGTGACAATTTTGAATCAAATGAACCAAAATTGAAAGAAGAGCTAAATACCGGGGGGAGAATTATTGAAGAAGTGAGAATTACAAAGCTTAACAAAAGTGAGGTAATAAAAATCACTAGCAAATTTGAAGAAAAAGGAGAAATGAAGTTGTAACGCATATATTATAAATAAAGTTGATGCTTTGAAGTATCTAGGGACGAAATTAACCAAGGAAACAAGGACGAAATTTCGTTGTTTATAGGAAGTTGTTCAAAATTGTGTATGAGACATAATTAGTAAGTGGAAAATGTCTGTCAGAGTGAAGATTGTAATGTAAAAGTCGTTTTGATCTTTGGATAAGAGTATTGGATTTGAACAATGAAAGATCTGAGCAGAATTCAAGCGACAGTGATGCGCTCTCAACGAGGGATGTTGGGTAGGAGAATAAGGGACAGTATATGAAATCAGACAATACGAAACAAACTTCAGGTCAGTCGGCTAAAAGAAACTATCGAGGCAAACAAGCTTAATGATTTGGCGATTTTGGAAGTATTGTACAAGGAAGACTTCGAAGATGCGCTGTAGAATAGACAGAATCTGGACGAAAATCAATTGGGAGGTCACGAACAAGTTGGAGAGACCAGATGAAGAATAATGAAAGCGGAAGAGGCCTGCAATGGATGGA